>NW_022990010.1:1418438-2018438 GCF_902827175.1 Gymnodraco acuticeps
TCTCGAGGCTCAGCTCTGACTTAACCTGTGTGAGATTTTTGGCGTGTCAGCATGTGTGTGCCCACAACGAAGTACTGTGATCCTGGAAGACATTCATGTGCAATATCTCAATTCATTTAGATCATTAAGGGTTTTTGAATTGTGCAAAAATATGTGAATACTATGATGGGTTGTCATTTACTGCTGCAATTTAAAGACACGTAGTATTGAATATGGCGGCATTGCTACATGGTGAGATTCTTTGATCATCTTCCCATGAAGGGGTGAGGCGCTTAAAGTGATATTTCATTTTTACAAAGGTTACTTTCATTTTCATCACAAAGGCTTCTGTACCAACTCATATAGACTGTTGAGCTCTTACATTATTCATAATTGTAATGTAAAAAAAAGTCCATTCCAGAAAAGGATTTCTTTGACACCAAAATATACTGTTGATGTGCCTTTGTGCGCTCCATGTGGTAAGCATGAGATAAATAATAGATTAAAACATACATTTCTTCTCCTGATTATTTTAATTTTAATTTGTTAACGGTGAATATACTGTACATTAACTTGAGGTCCAAGGATTTACAGAAAATATTGAAATAAAATAAGTTGTGCTGCTAAACTCTGACCTTAAGCCTGCATGTGTTCTACTCCAGATAACACAACATTGATATGCTTTCAACGTATGGCAAAAATTATCGTTTTTTTCTCTGTTCGACACAAGTAAAATTAATATTCAAGATCTAAATAGTACAAAACTCCAACATTCAATCTTCTTTTGGCTCTGTTTTGGTCTCCAACAACTCCTGAGAGAAATTAGTGTTGATAAATGCTTCATTATAATCATTAGATACAATCTTTGAGTGAATGCCATTTTGTGCAGGGCAGGTATACTGTAGCTTAAATTAGCATTTTTGCAGAAAAACATCTGGCTGCTGCTACAAATGGATGACAGTAGTGATAGTAAAGCATAACTGGAGGCTTTGAAACCAAAATGATGAGCTTTAAGATGCTTAACTGCTCCAAAGAGCTGAGGGCAACTGCCTGGGCTGGGTGTGATTCTCTGTGGGTTTGTGACATATTTTCATAACATAATCCATCAATAATGTCAAAACCTTGATGTGTGTTCTCATCCCAAAATAAAGATGATTTGATGAAAAATATCTACCAAATAAACCTTAGCTGTGATGTATAAAATCTGATCTATTTTGGTGCAGAAAAACAGGAACATTGTGTGACTTGTTAGTTGTTTTTTAGTACAGCCTGACACATGCAAGGCCAACAATACCTCTCAGTATGCACAGTCTGACAAAGATACAGAGATCAAGAGGGAAATAAAGGACCTGATTTCCAAAGAGTAAGTGATAACGATTCTGTATTTTTCTTATTGATTGGGAAATTAGTGGTCCATGCTACCACTAATTTCTTAAGATCGATTTGATAGGAAGGGGTTAATTTGCTTCAATTATCCAGTGCTTGTAGGATAAACTAGCAATTAGGAGTTAATTCCAGCTGGAAGAATAAAGCAATAAGTCTTTTCAGAAGGGACTTTGCATTAGTTGTTTCTTTGAAATAGCAATTTGTTCCACATATATCCTAGCTGTATGGTTCTGTGTTTTGTTTAAGCGCCGCCGTGTGTCTCTTGTCTCAGCATTTAATGGAAACTTAATTTCCTCGTCGGAAGATTAAAAACATAATGGTTATGTTGTTGTCAACTGGGAGATGTCTGAAAGCCCAAAGAAATAATAATTCCAAAAATCATCAAGAAAATTGAAAAAACAATAATTCCGCCCCCCTGTTTAGGTGTTGTTTTTCATCTCCTTACAAAAGCAATCTTCATGTTTATCGGGTTGGAATGAAATCTTTCCGCAAAATCACAATAGACGATATGTTTGCTCGACTCTTTAATTTGTTTTGGTGGTGGTAGAGATCTGAACGATTAAACATCTGAAAAAGCCCACATTCCAAAAGCCAGAGCCAGTGAGGTAAAAAGGGAATAATAAAAGATGGTTAAATTATTGATTGGGACATGACAGGAGTACTGCCCCTCTGGGTACACTTCATCTATATTTTCCATACAATTTAACCCAGTGCTGCAAGGACGTGCTTATACATAAGCAGTCTCTGAATGATGTTCTGCACTCTGTCATTCACACATGCACACATTCACACAGGCGTCGTCCATCCCCCACACTGCAATGCATTATTGAACACTGGGCGTCATTGTGTTCCTTGTGGCTAAGGGCGCCTATATATTCTGTCACCAAATCACTGTTGCCCTTCTTGCAATGCAAATGATGCAGAGCTGGACTAAATGACCAGTGTTGTCTGGAACTAGATGAAACAAAAGTCTTTGTTCAAAGTAAAGCACACGCTGGACTGTAACCTCCATCATTGCTGGCGAGTGTAAAGGCAAAAAGGACAAAGCCGTTTTGTCAGGTCCAAGGATGCTGTCCGTGAGTCTTCCAACTCGTCTACATGTATTCCCTCCATTAGCTGCACTGCCAGCTGAACCAGAATAAGAAGGCAAATCCCAACAGTAATCAGTCAACAACAAAGGGGAGGCTATATTGTTTAGAGTTTTGTGATGCTGGGGCCTCTGTGCTAGCGTGATGTGGATTGTGTGTATGAGGTTATCCCCCCAGGTGCCTTCTCCAGCCAGGTTTTGCCTTGTGCTTGCTTTCTGAATGATTGGACAGGCACCTGCATTTTTTTTATGTCTCCACAGGCATATATGTAGAGTTTAGTACAATGTAATGCCTTTCGATCTATCAAAAGCAGGAAGGGGGAAGGGGAGCTTTTTGCAAATGCTCTCTGTTTGTTTTACAACAGTGGCTATTGTAAAATATCCCTCCATCGTAGCACAACACCCACTGTGTTGTTCCCGGTGTTTACAGAGGCGACTATTCATTATACTAACCCAGCTGAAAACCCTGCTTATGCATGCTGCCAGAACATGCCAGACACCTAATCTAAAGGCAACACTTTTAAATTAGGCAGTATATACAGTAAAATATACATTTTTACAAGGATTAAATCTACTTATTTAGGGCATCATGGCTGCACAGCAGTATGGGACAAATGCTGTGTGGCCATCTCCAGTTTATTTCTGGCCGGGGATCTTTGTCGTCTGTTGTCGCCTTTTTCCCTCCCTCCCTGTGTTAGCTGTCACTCTTAATTGTAAACTGTCACGATGGGGCAAAATAATCTTCGAAAAAGGGCTATTTTTCTCCTCTAGGAGATTACTTGAGGCTGAAGTGAGCATCCCCAGACTAGAGTTATGTTTCAAAATGATGCAAATACGTACTGATGGTGCCATGAAATAATGATGGACTGCATTAGTACACTTGGTCATGCACAAAGCTAATATTGGTAAAATGCTATGCTTGTGTTCCCGCAGGGTAAAATATTTAACAGAACCCACCAAGACAGTTAGCCATGTGGGTTGGATGACCTCAATGCACGGATGGAGAGGGTGAAGAGGGAAACAATGCTTTCCAGGATTTAGAACATTTAAAATCTCCACATGGTACACTTGCGTTGGAGAATTAGATCAGACATAATGCGCATCAAAGGGTATTTAATGTAAACAACAAGGTTTCTGTCCATCCTAGTTTCTCAGTATTCTTGAGCCAAACATGAATTGCCTACTTAATAAACGCTCTTTCACTTATAAAGTAAATTACCACAGTCATTAAACATATGACATGTTTTTATCACAGCACATTGGGGTCTAGTTATGTGTTTGCAGGAAAATATAAAAAACCAAGAGAATCCCATACTTAAATCCGGCGTCTTGCTCCATTACCACACAGCCGTACACCAACATTCAACTGGTTGGGGTCTTCATACCCTGCAATAAACTAGCGCTGTGAAACCATTGACCGTGTTACAATGATGGCTGTTGTTAGGTTACTTTACTGATACATTACATGTCCAGCAGGGCGATCATTACACAGTTACTGCTCTCCACTGCAGCTCCTGCTGACTGTAATTTCATGATAGTTTTTTATGCTGTAAGAAAGAGTGCATACATCTCAAAGAGGTCCCATGTTCAGAGGATACAAAGCATTACAGGAGAACAGTTAGACAGATGTTTAATATGTGTTTTGTGTCCAACAGTTTAAATATTTGTATCTCTTTTTTGGCCAGTTTTGCCTTTATTAAAGGGATAGATTTGAAAGGAGAAGATATAAGGGTTGCATTAAGTGACTGCAGACCGGATTCAAACTTGTATCCACTGCAAAAGAGCTAGTAAAGGTTTTCTTTAAAGAAACATGTAGCCTCTCCAAAGTGATGTAAAAGTACAGGTTGCAAAATTGCATATTTTGCTAGAGTATGTTTTATTGTAAAACTGTACTCATCAAGATTGGACCATGGGGGACAGTAATCATGTTATAATTGTGATGAGTCCTTGTTTATTAATCTTTCATCATGTGCTTAACATTTGATATTGCCAAAAAGAGAAAAAATAAATACATTTAAAAAAAAGTCACAAAAAAGTCACAGTGCAGGTTTTTTTTCTTTTTCTTCTGTATAAAGCTACTATTCTATGTAAGGAGTTTTCCTTTGTATATGCAAATAACACAACACATTCCAGGTAACAAATGCAAATTACCTAAAGACATAACACACACTCACACTTAAAACTAATGTGCTGTAAATATACAGTGTTGTTGTTGCTAGGCAACAGTGTCTAGGAAACCAAGGTGTCATAATACAGTTTGTCTGACCTGCAGCGCGCTACCTTTAGGGGTTGTTCACTGTTTTGGTGACGCTGATGGCGCGTCAATGCACATACGAAATTTGACCAGATTTACATGAAGCTAAGTTGATTCAATGCAACCTGTTGAAGAATAAATCACATTTGCATTTCTTGTTTTGAGTGAATAAGTGCATTCCAATGCAAAGTATGGCGGTAAAGGAGATTGTTTTTACAAATAAAAACTGAAAAAACATAAGCCAAGATAATGAAATACAGGCAAATTACAGAAATAATCTCAGAACCATTTATTGTTGTTTTTATTAGCTTAGAAGTTTAAGCATCACAACCAAATGTGATAAAGTGCATTTTTCAGGAAGATTTCAAATGTCTTTCGTAAAAGAAGAACATTCCTGCTTTCTTGATGACGCTCTATCAATCCTCCAGTCCTGTCCCACTGGGTTGCTGCAATGCTGAGGACGTTAGTTTGAAATCCTAGTTTTACAAGCTACCAGTTATTTCACATTGGAAATATAAATATGTCAATGCTACTTTCAAGAGGAATATGGTTTGCAATAAAACAAATCTACACTAGGAGTAAATCCCATGACTGTAAAATGTTTCACTAATTACGATTCATGTGAAAGCTGGGTTTCATTTGAAAAATGTACATAAGAATATTCACTGCTTGTAATGATTACAATCCAACAGCTGCCAGCAATAAATTAGAATCCCATCCAAGTAACCCCATGTGGGATTAGTATGAGAATATGCGAGGAATATTAACTTCAGTTGGTATACGACACCAACACTGAGAGCATTTCAGTTAGAAATAGAATAAAGTGTTAAAGGAGGTTTGAAGACATGTTCTGTAATACCAAAAACAGGTTAGAAGCCAAAATCAAAATAGGGTAGTAACATAAACTATATTACTAGTTGGTGTTTGTTTACATCATGATAAATAAAATGAGATCTTTCCCATACCTGTAAGGCCTCAATGGGTGTAGTATTGAGAGTTAGTTATTTTCATTGCAATGTTTTTGTAGTGCTAGTCACAATAAGAAACAAAATAGACACAGTTTAGGAACTCGGAGTCACCTGATGTGGATGGTGGGAAAAAAACAGCCATTGACTACCTATCTCACACTGCATTTTCTTCCACTTCTTCTATCTGCTCTTTTTGCAATCATAGCCTTGCTGCATCCTGTGTTTAGCACTACCCAAGATGATTGGGTTTTGTTTAAAGAAATAGAAACAAGTCAGAGTGTTTCCCCCATATGCTGAAATGAAAATATGTGGAGCCGTGCCTTTCTTCTGTGCTGACACAGCTCTTTGGAGATGTACGACTAATTGCTGTTGCTTCGAAGGATGATTATAATTAAAAGCCTTAAAATACTGTATGTTGTTGAATATTTATATCCATAAGCTTGCAAACTTTGTTTGTATACATTCCAATTTAAATATAGATTCTTATAAATACCACAGCCCTAATTTTTCCTTCACATTGAGGCTCCTCTGATGCTCCATTCCTGTTTTTCTTTCATCCTTCACCAAGTGATGAGCTAAAGAAATCTTTTTTTTTTGCTGCAGATACACTGGCTTCCCACTCATACAACCTCCACTGTAATTGCTGAAGCTTTTCACAGAGCTGCTTTAGATCATGCGCCAACACCATATGATCACACCTCACCAAGCAAGCTCCCTGGGATATAAGATTGTGGTCACGGTGGCTGCCAACGTCGTGCCTGTTGATGCCTGTTGTGTTACTTCCTTGGCATGATGTTCCCGTGCACCAGGAGTTACATGGTGCTGACCCTGTAAATACAGCATGACTAAACAGCGAGTAATGAAAGCGCTGTCTGGTGTCTGTACAAACGGCTTATCCCTCAACCTGGGCTTACACTGTTGTCGACATGTAGTCAACCCCATTTTTCCTTCCCTCTCTCTCTTTCTACATGTGCCTGAGTGAGAGGAATCTCCCCAGGCTCCTTCATCCCCTTTGCTGGCAATCCTGGATTCACATTGTCCGCTTTTGTCTGCTATTCTCTCTAGATATTTAGGGATTCATCGCTCCTATTTGTGACTCCAAAGGGCCTTGTGGCCGAGGCCTGCCTACAGACAGTACCCTAGAGGAGAAGAAAGAGGAGGGGGGGTTATAGAAACAAGCTTCAGACCATACAGGGCTTATCTGCTCTGAACACCCGAGTGTCGGCAGCTCCCCAACTGCTATGAATATCTATGCTTCTATGTGTGTTTATTAAGCAGCTGGAAATGATTTGTTACAAGGTGGGCAAAAGGAATTGTTTGTGTGTGTGTGTAGATGCCACAGTGTGTATGCTTGATTTCAGCATAAATGCAGTTTTTCTCTACAACACAAGGAAGGTATTAACGTTGTACTGGTGTCACGGAGAGCGTATATTGGCAGACTGCCTCAGATGAAAATAGAAATGTATTTGTTATAAAAAAGAGAGCCAACACTAAAGGGATAGCACCCGGCTGATAGATTGCTTGTAGTGAGGATTTGTGTGTGGCAATTATCGCTGACGCATCTACTATATTCAAGATATGATCAAATGATTACCTGGCAATCAAGCATCAACTAAATAGCTTCTTGGTTGGTTCTTAAATTTCCGCTCCATCAACAAAACAATTCATATCTGCTCAACAACAGATAGTGTTTTCACATTGACACAAAGCATGATGAGCAAAAATACAAGGTAATTGATATAAGGAGAATCAAATCCCAAAACCATTTCTTCTCTGTTTCCTAATGTTGCGTTCTAATGTCATTGCTCTGATACAAAATCACATAAAATGGAAGACACAACTCATCATTTGAAGCAGCGTCCTGGAGTGACACAGCTTACACACAAATAAATATGTTCAAATATTAATGTTCCTGATTCAAACAAACAGTGGTGACTCTCCTATTTTGCACACAGGATGTCTACCACAGGGGCCGCAGTCACGAATGCAAATGAGATGGGGAGTCAATGGCATGTCTCTGGAGGTAAATTATGCATTAGTCTGCATTTTGCAACTCAGGGTCCTGCGTGTCTGGAGTTTAAGTCTGCAATGTTATTCAAGGAAGGTGGGTGGTTTTCTTGGGTAGACACACCTACCACCATCTCAGGCAGGTTATTGTGCATGCATTCCTCACCACAAAGCGCTGTATCTAGCTGCCAAGAGGATACTGCATCCATCTGCTTATATGAGAACACAATCAAGCAGAGCAATAACTCTTTGATGATTGTCATCAAAGTCAATCAATATTCTTTCACCAAATTATAGAAAATAAGTGGTAAGCTGATTTTACAACGCTTTTCCAAGGCAAGTTATTTGTATAGAAACTATTCATTTTAATTCAAAAATACATATGACCTAAAACTGGCATTAGGACAAGTTACAAAAGACACAATGACAAATATAAGGGTACCTTTGAACAGGATTTCTTACACAGAACGTAAACTAGGCATGGTCAAAAGTGTGCTCACACCTCTGACACTACACAGTGATATAATGGTACACTTACACACTTTGCAGTACACTCTTACATCACTGCATTGCTGCTCAAAGCCCAAATCATGATCACAACTGTTATATCTTCTTATTCTTATCACAATTTATTTTGATTATATTCACCAAACATTTCTAATTACAGGTCCTTTTCCCTATTATAGCTGTAATGACAACAAACCTAATCATTGTTCCTCCGAATCTCATCATTCCTTTTCTGTAAATCTGAATTAATTGCGGCAAACATGAGAAAAGCCATCCACAGCTGGTGGTAACACAGCGTGTAAATCTCCTTTGTCTGGATGAATCAAGAGCGGAGGAAAGGCAGCAGCCAGGCTCCGTTGCCAAGTGATTTACGTTGACATCCACCTGTGTCATTATTCCTGCAACAACACCCCAAACGATCTTGACTCATCCCTCTTTTCTGGCATCCATAACTTGTAGCTGGAAATTTCCTCTATCAATCTGTTGGATTTTGTTCCTGCATTGTGTTGAAGTGAGAGAGATGAATAACACCCAATGCTATGTTATCACCTGCGTGTGTTTTAAATTAGCTCCTGTGAGATTCAGCCCCATCTAAAATTCTAATGGCACCTCGTCTGTGACTTCACCTGAGCTGGTGCTGCTTATGAATTACACTCAAGCCTCTAATGCAGATTGAATTATACAAGGCACCATTGGGATATTGCCCATTGTCTCTTGGTCTTTTTACATTACTAAGAAGGTTTGTTAATATAATTAATAAAAGCCTTTATCACAGGCCCGGCAGTGTGATTGCTCACACACACAACCAGCATGTCTGTCTCTTTCATAAAGAAATTGTTTCCCTGCCTGTTTACTTTGAAGCATTATGGCTTTATGGATGGAGGGAAATGCACAGGCGGACAGCAGGAGCAGAAGGAGGAGTTTGTTTGGATGGGACCCAGGATGGTGATATCCTATTATGTAGGCTGTCACTTTGGGCAACCCTGGGAGCATGACAGCCGAAAGCATCCAACATGCAATATGCTTTTACAGCAACAATAGGATTCCCTATCATTTCAGAACAAGGGTCAGTAGGTGGAGAAACATGTTGATTTAACTCCCTGTCGGCGATGTGTTTTCTTTGCATTTGGTCATTTGCCTTTTCTAATCATAACTCCAATTCCAGTTCATACGTTACCATATATATGATTTTTATTCGTTTGATTTTTATCAAGGAAATAAATGTGGTATGCTTGAAATCTGTTAGACTGAGCAGGACATCTACCTGATGGTATCTTGAAAAGAGTAGTGCAAACATTTGATAAGGTGGCTTCGGTGTGCTCCACCAGAACAGTAAAACATCATAGCTGTACCAGACTGCACAGTGTACACTTCTTTATTTTTATGTTCGTTTTGATGTTCCAACAGCGAAATGGCAAGGCGTTTTTCTTTGTTTTTCTTCTTGTTGTAAGCATTGCTTAAAATCTCTGGTATATTAGGTTTAGCACAGCTCTATGTAGTTCATTGATGAACACATTTTTTACTGTCAGAATCACTTAAGGTTAAACACCGTAGAATATGTATTTTCAAGAGAACAAGGATGTACCTTTTGTGGATGAATTGAACAAGATGTTTTTTCCTGCCCTCTCTTCTTTGGCGTCGCATATCTTTGATCTGTCAAAGCCCCGACTAGACAGACCATTTTTTATAATCAAAGTGTATGAGAGGATGCCACAGCTGTGAGCGCTATTAACTCCAAGTGGATTAATTCCACTAATAAATAAAAGGCCTGCCCATTAAGCCATTCCACCTGCAATTCTAAGACACAAACTCTGTGACTTAAGACCTTTCTCTCTACCCAGTCTTTGATTATTAGAGGGCAGGAAGCCTTATGTCATCTTTTGGAACTTGGCCAAAAGAATGAAACTGCTTCACCTGCAGCACACCATAACCTGGAGCCAAGAGGAGAGTGAGGTAAGGCTCTGCATGTTCAGACCAGGGTGTAGTGTGCAGATAAATAGTGCTCCCTGTCTGACCTGGCCTGCTGGAACTGACCCCGGTTGGACCACAGCCACAGAGATGCACTTTGTATTAACAGTACATTGCTGGTCAGATTGTGTATTGTAAAAGGGCACATTGCCAGAATGTTGGTGTAATGCTTCTGCTATGCGAAGCTGTATCTCTTGGTTACAATACAAAACGTAAACAGTTTATGCTAACACCATAAAGATATTACATGCACCAATGAAATGTCATCAGCTATTTATGAGATATTTTACAAATAAATGTATACTGTTTAGCTGGGTTCTGATTACAATGTATTATCTTGGTGGTCGTAAAGATACCCTATGAACACCTCACGTGAGAGTAGAAGAGATAAACAAACTATAAATACATTTCAACAGATTGTATAAAGATATAAAAGGAGGTTCAGAAGAAGAAACTAAACTGTTTGATTGTGTCTATTTCACATCGTCAAAAGCACAGTAAGTAACCTCCAGTCACTATTCTCTGGGTTCACCACAGTGTACTCATTGGTGTACATTTAGTTATGATATGTTTTGCAGACACACACCAAACACACACAGACACACATGCTTACACACACACACACGCTTACACACACACACACACACACACACACACACACACACACACACCACACACACACACACACACACACACACACACACACACACACCACACACCACACACACACACACACACACACACACCACACACACACACACACACACATCTTTACACATAAACATTCGCCTCCTTCCATCATCTTTCTCTTCCTGCTCCTTTGTCTTCATTTCCCCTCCTACACTCGCTCCATCTCTCCTTTGCAATGTCCATCTGTTCAATTAAATATATTTGGCATCCGAAGAATGCCCCTCAGCAATGAAGGACAATATATCTTACAAATATCAGCTGTCCAGCCTTGGTTCATGTAATATTCATAAAGGGAATGTAGCAGTGGATGATGTCAACAATGTTTACCGTGAACAGGTTGAGCATCCCTCCAAAGTGCACCGGCACATGCCAACTCTATGACAAGCTAGGTGCCCAGCCAATCCGGAGGCTCATTTACATGTTAGCCGGCCATCATGGCTGACCTGATCACATCTGGCATGCATGTCCAATTAATTAATCATGTGTAAGTGAGGCCAACCTCAGGCTTTGGTTACTGCTGCCATATTGTTTTAAAGACGAGTCTGTGTGTGGCGGGACATTGGCAGAAAGGTGGCCAGATGGACGGTCAGGATTTTTGAAGGAACGACCCTTCAAGTGATTTAGGTCTTGGTAAGCGAAATGCACATGACATGCAAGTTTGGAAAATGTTTTGGAAAAGACCATTTATAGTTCTTTTTATTCATATATAGCAATATAATATATATATTTATTTAAGTTTTGAATAACAAAAAATGTTTTATACAATAAGAGGAAGTCAAGGATGTGCTCATTACAGGTTTGGCACATTCACTCATAATTAGCTCCTTATGACTAAGGCTAAGAGTCAACAGCTATGCTTAACCATTTATAAATAGCAACAACCATAAAGTACACCTGAGATGATTGAGAATGTAATTAATATAACACCATCAACTAAATGTATTGGCCAGAGGATCAGTGTATCACAATTTATCCTGAATCGGCCTCACATAATTAGATATTAGTCCATCCAAAAGTAAAGGCATTTCACTCAAAACCATGAATGTCTCATAGTGGTGCTGGGGAAAAAGTCAGGGGATCAGGGTTCAACGACAGTAGGATTATTCTTCTGGGAAGCAAACGTTTTTTTTACTCTAAGCCACACAGATATTCAGGAGGTAAATATCACTTCCACCCAAACCTTGGCAAACCTCCCAAGGTATAAAAGAGGAATGTGACATCAATGTCCAAATCCCATTATTTATGACATTAAACATTCAACTTCCTCCCAGGAAGGCTGGACATATGGACATGACTGCAATACATGTGCAAGGATTCGAAGTACACCAGTGCAAATAAAAAAGCTCTCTTGGGATTGAACACATGAGAAGTTTGTTGAATAAAATGATAAAAGCTTCACACAGTGAAGTATTGAACGGTCAACTTAAAATAAAGATTTTTCCAAGACAGAGTGAATTGGTCGGTTGCTGTGAAGAAATACTTGAATCTTGGAGCTAAAATTCACACTGTGGGTGCCTCAAGCTATCTTGAGATGTGTCAATAAGTCTGCATGGAGTTAATAGTACAATATGAGTAGCTTCTCTGTAAGTGGTTTAAGGTGTAACAGAGAGTTGACTGTTTGGACGGTGTTTTATAAAAATGCAACACTGGGTAAAGAGCGATGTCGAAGTCTTTCGGGTGGTATTTTTTTATTATGAGACATTTTCAATAGATTACTTTGAGTGTGGCAAATTGAAAGAAAATACACCCTAAAGTTTAAACTATATTATATTCATGAAGCTAGTATGATTCATTCAATTCAATTACATTTGCATCAATGTTAAAAATGTCAATCTCAACTGCTGCTTCTGTCAGCAATCTTTGTAACTGCATACATTTTCAGCCAAACCAGTCCAAGAGGGGATTGAACTTTTAACCCTGACAGTGTTATCAGCACACTTAAGTCACTGAGCAATAGTGCTGTTTGCAAGTATATCCTTTGGACTTTAATACTCATACTTGACACCGTGTTATTTTTTGTCATTTGTGACAGGGGCAGTCAAAACATGTCTTCAATGGTTCCAGAGGCATACTAGGTGCCCACTGTGTGTTGTAAGGTCAGCAGTGTTTGCAGGCTCAACATAAAGGCTTGAGGAGAGGCCGGGGCTTTGAGCCAGAATTCATCCCAGAGTCCCTGTCCCTCTTCAGGGCCTTAGCTTGACCCTCTCTCTGTGGATCTGTCTGTCTGTCACTGTTGTCTTCCTCTCTGCGTACTTCTTAATGATTTTCTGTCTTAAAACAATCAGGGACAATTCCACACGACTGTAACCCCCCGCCCTATTCCACCCCGTGCAATCTATATCTTCTTGTGTAGTTATAGTCCCACCAGTAGTAGGGCTTTGTTCCCACTGCAGCAGAATGTGGCTGTGTTTTACTATGTTACAATCATAGTACACAACAAAATGCTGTTTGAAGTCTTTTTTCTGAGTCTAGATTGTTCTGGTGGGATCGAACAAAATAGGGTCTGGAGGCATGTGACTGATCTTTAGTTTTTGATATTTTAACATTTTAATATGACCATTATTTTTCACCTGAACTCTCTTAATTTTTGAAGGCCGAGTAATTTAAACCACTTAGGAATCAAGGTTTTCCATTCAAATGTAGCAAATCTGTATTACTGTATTTCTAGACAATCTGCTAAACAAAATACAGGCTTTTATCCATAACTGTGGATATTGGGAGTTGGCCACTTTGAGATAACACTTGGTTGCAACAATTCTCCAGTTGCGTGCCATCTTACCATCGAAGAACTAGAGAACACATATACAGGTCAAGCGCCAATTGATGTCATTCATTAATGTATTAAATCCAGAAAAATAAAGTATCCTAAAGATTGAATGTTTTGTCAGGTGCAATTTTTGTTTCTTCAGTTTAGAAAAAAGATTCTGCAGACAAACAAGCACATGCTCTATGTACGTCATGATTTTTCATTATTTCCATTGCACTTTTTTCTCATTTTGATTTGATCAATATACCAACATCTCCACCTCAGCACAGCACTCGTACTTATTTCTGTACTACTAGTGAATATAGCAAATGTTTTGGATGTTTGTAAATGAGAATGTACTGCTGCAGTTTGGCTACTTTCAAACTTAACTTTTCAAAGCTTTGAAGTAACTTACTGAACCTATTTTGCTCTGGTGTGCACATATCTGTACCACTCACATAGCCTTTGTCCCATCCCTCTGTCCATCACTCCATATCTGTCTATGTGTGTTCTGAATCAGGCATCAATGAGTAGAGAGGAATGGGGATGAAGGAAGGGAGTGTGTGTGTGTGTGTGTGTGTGTGTGTGTGTGTGTGTGTGTGTGTGTGTGTGTGTGTGTGTGTGTGTGTGTGTGTGTGTGTGTGTGTGTGTGTGTGTGTGTGTGTGTGTGTGTCAAACCTAAGGGAGTTTCCTATCACAGCCCTGTCATCTTGATGGACATGTCAATCTTACAGCGAGGGAGGTTGAGAGCTAGAGAGGGAAGGGAACATAACAGATGAGAGAAGTGAAATTAAGAAAAACAATATACGGAAGAAACAGGGAGGTCTCTCTGTCTCTCTGTCTGCTTTTTCTTCCTTCCTTTATTACCCACTGTATAGATCCCATAAAATAGGCTGCTTTGTTTAGCTGAAAAGCTGTGCCATACAAGTGTTTATAAGTCATGTGATATTCTAAATGTAAGGCCAAAATGGTGAAAAAATAACATTCCTGTGCATTTATCAGCAACCAATATGAAGAATAAGAGTCTAAGAGATAAGATAAGATAGTACTTTATTGATCCCAATTTGGGAAATTTGTATCTACATCCACCAAGTCCCAATATGCCAACATGCTGATGCTAATCATACTGTTTACCTTGTTCACTGTCTTAGTTTAGCACAATGTCAACCTCATGGTTGTGCTGAAGTCAAGTCAAGATCACCAAATTCAGTATGCATTTTTAAGAGGACATCAGTATTTAATAGACCTGTTTTAAAACCTAACCAAGATATTTGAATCGCAAAAACAAAATGTATAAATGAGAAATTCCTGGGTGAAGCATTAATGAAGGTACTGTCTCTCGGATGTTGTAGCCTATCACTTTGCCAGCTAACTCTAGATTCCCTGACACACATCCATGCTCCAATGATTTTGCATCTGTATATTCAGCATCAGATTGTTACTGTAGCTCAGGGCTATTCAATTACACATTCAGTTGGGCCAGATTTTATAACTACAAAATTCAGCTGGGCCAGACATTCAGCGGCCTGTAAAAAGCGGGTAATGACACATTTTAAACCAACACATATTACTGCGATGAAAAACATGCCATTTGTATTCATTGTCCATCTAACAAAGGTACGTCAAAAAGTGCATAAAAACACAACAAATTAGCATTAATTTAACAGAATCTGAGGCATCTCAAAGTGCATAAAAAAAAAAAAGTGCACAGTTGTAGCATTACATTTGTTTGCTTTAGAAGTCAAATATTCAGGTTTTTTTTTTTTTAACCAGGCACATCACGAAGTGCATTTAACTGAATACAATAATAGCAGTCTTAATAAATGTTCTCACATACAAAATAAAATTGGATACATATGACACATGCACATCAAAAAGTGCATTAACAAACAGTTAAAGAGCTCCAATGTAACAAAAATAGGTAGTAGGCCTACTCTAGCAATACTATTTTTTCACTTTTCAAGTAATAACAAAAAAATCATACGTTTTGGTCACATTTGACCCAGACACATTACAAAGTGCATTTAAACACAAAAACAACTGTCAAACATTTCAGTGCACAAACAAGAACATAACAACATAACATATACCAAGGGATAAGGGTAACTAACATATGAATGAATACTACACTACACGTCTACTATAGTAAACTAGGTGCTTACTATCACCTCATTTGTGATTTGTCATCGCTGACTTTCTCAATGGGAGAAGTGACATTTTTAGTTTTGAACAAGAGCAGTGATTTTTGGCTCATAGGATGTCAATGCAATCCTAGAGACATTGGTGAAGAGTGCTGTCAGTCAGGGAGCAGCGAGTGCTACTTGTTATTGAGTTAATGTGTGAAAAGCTTGATTCACATTTGTATGTTGATCCAAACATACTGAGCACACAGATCGCTACTTTCTGAACATTAGGGAACTGCTGTTTTTTGACATCACTCCAAAACTTCGCTGGCCCGTTAGTGCGCTGCTCTTGTGCCATGGTTACGGATGAATGCATGTCAATAAGTTCCAGTGTACATTTCCCCTCGTCGATGGAGGGGACCACTTCCTTTGCTCTGGTTGATACGTCCCCCTCTATTGTAACAGTGAAGGGGTCTCTGGCATCACCTCTGTGGGCAGAGCAAGTCCATCCAATCGACCGGCAAAGTTATCTTTCAACCTCGCAATGAAATCTGTCATCACATCCGTGATTTGTGCTGGGGATGTGATGTGTTTGCGGAGCGTGGGAAAATGCAACATCCGACCCGTACTGAAGTCGGTCGCGAAAAGGTCCAGGTTGACTTGGCCAATGACTCGCGCATCTGCTCCACAAAATCAATGCCCGTTTTGTCTCTGTTTACGCTTCAGAGTTGAGAGAGACATGTTTTAGAGTTGCTATCATAGGACCACCGTTACTAGCACCACTAGATGCACTTTCAAAAAACGTGCTGCGTTGTGGTTTCTATGCAACGCGGAGTGTTGCGTTCATGGTCTGTACTAGTGTAGGAATTTGGCCACGGCAGGCTGGGCCACTCGGGAGTTGGTTCTGGGCCGCATCTGGCCCGCGGGCCGCCATTTGAATAGGCCTGCTGTAGCTCATAATCATGTGTTTAAACTGGAATCAGATGTTGCTATAGGTATTCAATTCATTGTGTTCCAAATCCTAAATGTAGGAATAGACCACCTAGAGTAGATTTTAAAAATGGAAGAGCCACTATGAGATTTCTTATTAAAGTAAAAATTATTTTGTGCAGGAAGCTAAACGGTCGCACAACAATGTCCTGTGTCTCTGTGGCACATCAGTCAATGGCCGCCACTGCTGCTACCTTCTGGAGAGTGAGCATGAATTTAAAAGCTCTTTCTACTCCCCCAGGCGATAAAACGGCACTATTTGTCTGTGGTGCATTACACTCTGCAACGAAGGCATTTCATGCCCCATCCTTCTCCCTCTGGTCTCTTACCGATGCTTCACCTCCCTGACTATATTATACTTAAATACATCACACATGCATGCATTTGACACTGGGCTTCACTGAGATTATATTGAGTGGATGACGCTGCAGTGGATGAATGGGTGATATCTAGTGAATGAGTGGATGAAGCTCTCTCTATCACTTGCCTGTCATGGCTTTCTTATGGCGCGTGTCCACTGCAGCGGGTAGCTCGCGTGTGGAGCCGTGCGGGGCCCGTTTTTGGTTGCGTTTCCACTTGGCCTAGTAGTGGCCCGGGGCTACTTTTTCACCTTTTTTCTGGCCCGACTAAATCGTGGTTCTAGGGCCAGGAACAACCAGGCTGAGTCGGGCTGAGTGTGCTAAACTAGAGAGAGAATCGCTGGCAAGGGGGCTACAACTACAACAAGATGAACATATTTGACCGTGAATTAATTGTAATACACGTTTCAAAAATGATGCCGAAGTAACAACATACTGATACCGGTTAGTAAAAACCATGAATTAATGCTTTGACAAGTCTGCAGATAGACGGCAGGCGAGAAACCCTTTTAAAATGCGTGTTTTCTAAATGTAGCTTGGCTAAGCTAACGTTATATATGCTCCGACCGTCCACACTCACAACAACGGCCTATACAGACATAAATAAACCAGCGACTGTATTCGCCATGACACAGGCAGTCTGTGGTTTGTACTTGTTTAACTTTTGTCAAGTTTCTGAACAGATATGAAGAGCTGTGAGCTCTGAGTGCTTAGAGCTGACGGCTGTGTTGTTTTTCTGGGGCTCTCATTGAAGATGACGTCACGGCTCCGCCTACACTGCGTTACTATAGTAACTGCCCCAGTTCCTAAACTGTAATGGAAACGCAGCATTAAAGTGAGCCGGGCCTAATAAGGCCTAACCAAACCGAGCGAGGCCTGCAATGGAAACGCGCCAGTGTAAGTGTATGTGCAGAAGATATCCCATTATTGCCCTCTTATCCACTCTCTTTTCAAAGCAACAATATTTGCCTGCTGTGTGTTTTTGTGTGACTTTGTTGTTGTCTCAATACAAAATGTCCCTATTCACCCTTCTCAAATGTATTGGTCATTAAGTGTACTAAATCAATGTGATGCGTGCCTCCGGTCTATAATTTGCGTATATTTTAACCCAAGCATGTTAAAAAGAAGGTTTCCAGGTATCTCAAATCCCATCTTTGTTTTTTATCCTTTTATAGCCTCTCCATCTCTCTCTCTCTCCCCCCCCTCTACTGTGTTCATCAAGTGTTGAAGATTACAGATAGAAGCTGCAAGGCCTAAATTAGATTCATACTTACTTTAAAAAACTGAGAAATTGGTGGGATGTAAGTCCAAGGTCAGATTCATGCTGTCCTCTTCACACACACACACACACACACACACACACACACACACACACACACACACACACACACACACACACACACACACACACACACACACACACACACACACACACACACACACACACACACACACACACCACACACACACACACACACACACACACACACACACACACACACACACACACACACACCACACACACACACACACACACACACACACACACACACACACACACACACACACACTCACACACCACACACACACCTTTTCCATGTCCCCTCCCTCCTCTTTCTTTTTCTCCGAGCCTTCGGCACATCTTTACTTTCTTTATCATCTCACGTTTCTCAGTCTTGTTAATCTGCTTCATGCAAATTGACATTCTTCTTCCAGTGAGTTGAGAGGAGGTGTTGAGCTACTGTTACATTACAGACTCAATTAGCTACATAAACCGCTCAACGTTTTATACCGCAATGGAGTTAATACCAAGTCAGGAAAAATTGGAATGAACAAAAGGGGTAGACCATGAATCTGATATCATCACCAAGTAACCTAAATGCATGGATATATTTTTGCCTTATATACAAATTAATTAGCAACTCCAATAACCCGTTATATGACAGGAATTCATAAATGGATTCAAGTAGCAGTTATGGATTTCCTTTCTAATCCTCCAAACCCCTACAATTGCTTTTCTATAGCTTTAAGACTTGTGGCTAGGAGATGATTGTGTTTGTGATGCATGCATCTGGAAATGCACGACACTCCAACAGTTTGCTATGAGCAACAATTCAAGTGGAATCGCCTTCAAAGTAAGATCAGGCCAATATTAGCGTGCTTTATTGGCATAGAATATTTTTCTAATGGTGCTTTGGGTTCATACGTTTGAAAAAAGCCCTTTATTGACTCAACTGAGATGCACTCAAATGATGCATTTGAGTCAGAAGAAATGGCTTTTGATTGTTATCAGCGTGTTTAGGAGTCACTCCAGTTCTATCAGTGCAAGTTCAATGATTTGTATGTTTTACCCTGCTGCCTGTGTTAAACACAGTCTACTTGAGTGGCCTGTTTACAAAAAATATATGTTTTGTTAATTCTAGAACCTCAAAATGGTCTGTGGTTGTCGGTTCAGTCAGTTTGTTTTTTGTTCTTCTTTTTTCTGGTATTAGTTACTGGGCAATAGATATCAAATTATTTAAAAAATGTTTAACATTAGTTTAATTAATTTACGTATCTTTAAAAAATCATTGAACTTTGAACATGATACTATTTGAGTTTTGGTTACTCCCAGTGTATCTCAGAAACAGTTGGAAGAGGATATTGAAACTTTTAGTAAAAGAGTAATTAATTACATTACATTAATTATTTCCTTTTATATTGCTAACAATGTGTATAATTGAATTTAACGTAATGTAAATTATCTCATATATACACACATTACACACAATATTTAAATTGCATAGTTAAGACAATGACCATTATGAATAGTTAAAAAGATATTGTAATCAAGAATAAATGGTCACATTGTCCATTTGAGTTACTTATTTAAATATTTACAAAAAATACACATTTCCTACATCACTTCCTTAAAAACTAGCTCAACATCAACATTTGGCATTTCAGTTATTTTTGATTTGGTCATTTTTCAAAAGCAAAACAATTGATTTTCACAGCTCATCATGTGGCCATCTGTACAATAGCAGTTCATTTGATATATTTTCTGAGAAGACTGACGTTATCAAATATTGTATAAGAAGCAAACTCTATCTGCAAAATAATAAGTAATAATTGCAATTAATTACACGTGAGAACTGACATTAAACATTGAAATTAAAACTCTGCTGGATGCTTATTTCCATGAAGCTTCACGCTGAGATGTGCTGTGCTGAGAATGCTGCTTCTTTATTAACGTAGCAATTGTAGTAATTAACAATTAAAATGGTGCTTACAGTTAAGTCACTTGTAAAATGAAGTACCTTACTGGACAGCTGGGTTCTATAAGAACAAATAATATGTGTATGCACCTTACTGAGCAGGGTTTTTATGACTGAAGCAAACAGAAATGATAAGCCTTGCAGTTAATGTGACATACAAGTAGGTGGCAGAGCAAAGATGCACTCCAAATGACGTTTTGGTATGAATATATGTCATCACATCAGAGCACCTCATCCTGCCTAAGTGGGATGTTATAGACCTATAAAACCACATTTATGATTCTCTGACCACATAAAATGACGATGATATAAACCCCTGCCTTCAACTGCCTGTTTGACAGTGTGCTGTCCATCCAGTCTCTGATTTTATTTGTTTGGACCTTCAACATACAAAGTTTTCAGTGGACCTTAAATGTGTAAACAGACTAAAGTGTTAAGGGTCAATCTTTGCAGAATCAACCATTTCAATAGACAGCATTCATTGTGTCACAGTGTCCTTGTGGGCGACTTTGAACCTAGGACAGCACAATAAAAATATCAACTGACAACAGACACACAGATCATTGATGTAGAAATAGTGCAGAATAAGACTTTGCTCAAATGTGAAGCCCACCGAAGAAATGCAGGTGCACAATTCAAACATAACAATGATTTGCAGCAATTATCTTTGATTACCTTACTCCTTCTCACTGACGAGACAGACTATCCCTAATAACTTTTACAAGTGCCAACAATTACAGTGATTGTCTGAGAAAGACGCTCTGCTTTACTGTTAGTAATTTGTACATTTTAGATTTATCCCAGAAGATCAGATACGAAATGGAAATGGTTTTATAATTTCAGCTGCACGGAAATACTGTACAAATTATTTTCAATAGCATTAATGCTAAGTGATGTGCAGGAGACGAACAGTCTACTTTTCTTGAAGGGATTTTCTGATCTTTTCTCTTTGAAATTCAATAGCCAAATGTTTTATGCCGGCTGTATTAATTGAAAATAAGCAGTGAGAGAAGTCAAAATATCTGAATGAGAAATTCTATGGAGGTAGGTTAAATTATGCTGGAAACATAATATTAATATCCCAGGTCTATGCCACATTTCCATAAACGTAAACTCCATGTCTACCTGTCAGACGCAACTATTTTGGCTTATATTTCGACAAAATGTTAAGGTTGTTCAGTATTTTCCTAAAACAAAATTCACTGGCCAAGCATGTAGACCAGTGAAAAGTAAAATTCCCCTCAAAGTATGCCACTTAAAGTTCCCGAACAATTAAGGATTAACCAATGCTGTCTTATTGTGCTATTGAATTGTAACACTTAATTGTGTTTGAGTATTTCCCTACATTTACCCCAATACTTTAGTTTTTGCCAAGCATAAAACCCTGGACGAACTAATACTCGCCATACAGTGAAAACTAGACGCTATAACTGTATTTTAATATTTGCAAATACTGCCAAAGTTCTGCATAGTCACCATGAGTCCACAAAGTTTAATTGTTGACACAGCTGATGAAATAGAAACCGGAGTGATTCATCACTGTCGTAGCATCATTACTGCAATAATTTAACTGAACATGGGTCATCAAAACAAGACTCAGCAAACTAGAACCCATTCATCGTTTCACTGTCACCCTCTCGCCTGCTCATTTAAAGTGAGAGGAGAGTGGCACTAATGTTTTTGTCTGAGCATCATCAGCTTCTGGATAACCATATCTGATTGGTTGTGTGATTAATTGATTAGTGTACTCGGGGAATGGATTGTTTGCATGATTGAGTGAGTGATGGTTCACAAGCGGGATTGGTTGTTTAGCGTTATGAGGCATAACATGAAGGCGGTCCAACTGTTTAAAATCAGCAAATTACGATCCTGTTATGATATTTTGACTGCTAATGCTATACTTCAATTAAAAGAAAACATCTTCTTTATTTGTCTGAAGGAGCAGAGAAGTCTTCTGATAAGTAAAGTTTGACTCATTGGATGTTTTTCTTAAATAAAATGATTGGTTATTTTATGTTATACTTATTCTTCTTGTGCTTCACCCGCCTCCACAGACTGTGGATCTGGGAAACTATTTTTTGTGGTTTCAGTAAAACATATCATATTCAAAGTGTAACAGAATGAAACCTTTCAGAAAACAATTACATTGTACAGAAACTAGGAGTAGTCTCAAACTGTCTGGGAAGACATTGTTATTTTCTATCTTGCTGAGAGTAAGATGAAAGGATTGATACCACTCTCCTATCGGTACGGTAAATATAAGGCTACAGCTAGTAGCATCACAGACAGGAAATAATGGGAAACAGCTAGCCTGGCTTTGTTTGAAGGTAACACAATCCACTTACCAGTACCGTCAATATCAATTAATTAACACGTTTTATGTAATTTACTTATCTCATACAAAACACAAAAAGTGAAGTCTTGTTGTCACCATGAGGTTGCCATGCTACCAGCAGAGAATTTAGGAAATTATTGATACCAGCAAAGAGAGTTAGACTAGGCGCCTTTATCTTTTATAGCGTCGGTAAAGTTCTAAAGTTTATGGCATCCCTGGGTGATTTATAATACATGAGCAGGTGTCTTTTTTTTAAGGACACTTCACAGGCAAGGGCCAGTGGTGGAAACACAACTGCTACTGCAGGGATCATAACAACTTTTTTGATCCAACATAACGGCTTCCACAGCATGTCACCCACTTTTAGTCAGAGCGAAACAAAGCAACAGCATGTGTGTTGTTTGCACCCATAATGCCTCCCCCAGACATGTACACAACTAAGACACAACACTCAGCCCACCTCCTATAACACAGTACCCTGTTGGCTGGCATGCCGCCATTTTCAAGCTACTAAATGTCAACGCATAAGGAAAGCTTTGGTTTATGAGCACCTGATGGGGAACAAAGAAAAAAATATGGCTTAGAGAGAGGGAGAAGAAAAGAAGAAAAAAACCTTAAATTAATCCTCTAAAAGCCTTTTAGCAATATTGACCTCCCACAGCGATCTGGTAGCACACACAGAAACCACTTCCCATCATTTAATTCCAGCTGAAATTCAATTTAGTCCGAGAGCTATTCATTTTGTTAAATGAATGCACTGCCCACCCCACCCCAACATGCAGACATAGCAGCACATACACTTTGTGTTATGCACATACGCACATCCTCAGATGACTCAGTCGCAAGACTCAATCTATTTTATTTTTGGACTGATGTATTTAACGCAGCAAATGGCACACAAGTTTGACTAACACCCGCCAAGACCAGCTCCTCCCTTATCAAACACACACATGAACACACAAACGCACACACCACAAAAACGTTGTGACAAGGACTAAATGCTGAGTCACTCAGCCTTTTTTTTCCTTAAGTGCACTTCTAAGGCTCTGCAAATTTTCCCTGACTGATGCCATTGCGTTTCATGCATCATAGCATCGGTGAGGTGTGTGTTGTATGTGTGTGTGATTGCGTGGGGAGTCGGAAAGTATAACGATGAAGAAGGACAACTTAACTTCCACAGTTTGAAGAGCTTCCAAGTTTCTGTGCTTTTACTTTTTCTGGAATATAGTGTCAACTTCATTATTTCCTATAATCATGACTTTGCCTTATAGACTATGGGTGCTAAATCAAGGGTATTCAAATTGATGTTGTCATTACAAACAATTATTGTGAATAGCCGTGAAGTCACAGATCCGAAAAATAAGCAGCTTGGTAGAAGGATTTTTTTCCAGTCAGGCTTTGAATCTGAACAGTATAGCTCTAAAAATGTGTACTAATGTGAATGAGAAAACAGCCTGTCATATAAACTACTGTTCATAGCACCCATAAGCAACCTGGTGATAGAAAGGAGTTTGTAATACTTTAGGAACCTTGGCCTTTTTATATACCACCTGGTGAGGACATTTCCTCATCAAACACTTCTCTTGATGCCTCAAGAGGCCGGGTTTGCAGCCCCCCCTCCCCAATAAAAAAAACACTTAAACAGTACACACAGTCACACACACACACACACACACACACACACACACACACACACACACACACACACACACACACACACACACACACACACACACACACACACAATTACGCATGAATGCAGACAGCCTGCCCACCAAACCAGCTGATCAAAGCCTGTTTGAAGCTCACCCAATTGGAATCCCTGGCAGGCAGACCCAGGATTCAAGTATTCTGTTGTACATTATCCTGCACTAGCTAACCTCATGAGAAGCAAACGGTAATTCTTCTTGCCCCCATGTTAAGTAACACAATTGTATAATTCCCAGGGGGTAATATATAGCAGCTAATATCAGTTTTCTTATGTTTTTCAGACAAGTCATATTTATGATGTATGGTGATCTGAAGGGAAACACTTATTTGACTTTTCAATAAAAGACATAACACAATATCACTTGATCACACTTCATGAGTACACCTCACCATAGCAAAACATGTTTGGTGGGAAAATAAAAAGCTTATTAAAAGAAGTACAATACTGAGTCAATTGTAAACTACTTAACACTAACCTTGTAACAAAGAAAAAGGCCTAATTTCAAGTCTTTCAAATCCATCACTTAATTCATGACAACCAATTGTTGTCATCATGCAATATCACTAAGACGGTTTTGAGGCTTCATTGAAGACATGAAACATAAATCAGGAAGGTTTTCTTTAGTGGATTCTGCAGGGCCAGACAAAGAAAAGTGCCTTCTGTGTTGTAACAAAATATTCTGAGACTGCTTGCTGATGGACAACTGGCTGCTGGTGGGCTGAATCTGGCAATAGAATGACAGCAGTTCTGTAGTTGTCAAGGCTTTATACCGTCATGCATTGCTGATAAACTGCCTGTGAAGGCTTTTGCAATAATTATTTGAAATTCCTTCCTTTCTGAAGCTTTGACAGATGATTATTTTCTCTTAAAACATACAGTAATATGTGTTATTAAAACCTAAACATGTACCCTGTTGGACAATCTGCCTTAGGAAGAAATCTGTCAAATTCTGAAGTGTTTGTTATGTAACATTGGATTGGTTACACAGCTGTACTCAGCTCAATGCAGAGGTTGAGCCAAAAGGGCCACTTTTTACCCTGGTGCTGAGCTCTGAGATCTTTGCAAACTGGGTTGGAAAATGCAATAATGGCAAGTGCAAGAGGAGTGGGCCAATTCTGGGCCCAATATCCACAGCTGTAGAACGAGCTTGAGAGGTGTGTGCAAGAGTCTGTGGTGAATGTTACGACTGGCTGTCAAGCTTCATAAGTAGCCTTGTTCTCACCATGTTTGAATATGTCTCCCTTTTCCTCATTTGACCCCATTACAGTAGATGTGGAACCTCTGCTTTCCATTCAGAAAATCATAGGCTATTTAATGTGTTTAGCCTGTGAAGCCCTTGGGAAAAAAGTAAGGGATTAAAATCAGTCAGTTTCAAATAAATTGAAGGAACATAGTTTAATAAGGCAAATCAACAATTTGTTTTAATAAATAAATACTTTTAAAATTATAAAAGTAATCTAATCATGAACAAAGTAATACATGAATGGATAAGCAAAATAACCCTTTCCAACAATATTGAAAGCAAACAGTGGGACAAATTATAAAAAAGTACACATATTGTGCCTTTAGTTTCATCTATTTGGTTTTATTGGTTAGGTGCCACCTGTGGTAATTGGACGTAGGTCAGGAAGAGGGTGGGAACAGAGAAACAAACGTTAGAAGGAGAGAAAAAAAAGCCAATTTATTTGGACTAGATTATCCCAGAGTGTAAACATTCTTTTACAGTTTTAGATTTGTAAAACCTTTATTCTATTTGTGAAAATACAAAAAAGGGAAATTTCAGTGCTTTTTTAGACCACATTAGACCAGGTCAATCAATCAATCAATCAATCAATCAATCAATAAATCAATCAATCAATGTTTATTTCTATAGCCCAATATCACAAATGTTACATTTGTCTCAGTGGACTTCACAGTTTGCACAGAATATCAGTATGACAATACGACACCCTCTGTCTTAGACCCTCAAATCGTACAAGGAAAACCCACAGTTGAAAGGGGAAAATGGGAGAAACCTCAGGGAGAGCAACAGATGAGGGATCCCTCTCCCAGGACGGACAGACGACTATAAAGAATCTACGAATCAAATTATCTAAAGATATACTAACTATGGATGGCATTAATTTGGCCTCCAGTGAAACTGTAAGGAACCTTGGTGTTATATTTGATCGCCTTCTTTCATCTACGCAACATTGCAAAAATCAGGCATATCTTGCCTCAAAACGATGCAGAGAAACTAGTCCATGCATTTGTTACTTCAAGGCTGGATTATTGTAACTCTTTATTATCAGGGTGTACCAAAAAGTAAGTTAAGTCGCTTCAGCTGATTCAAAATGCTGCAGCTCGTGTACTAACCAGAGTTAGGAAAAGGGACCACATTACTCCTGTTCTGGCTGCCTTACCCCTAGTTTCCACCGGGTCCGTCTGCGTCGCGTAACGGCTGCGCCGCGGTTTTGGTCCGGCGTCATACCCTACCGGGCGCGTTTCAGAAGCATTTCAGAAGCGGAGCGTCTTGCCTGCCGGCTCGCAGTTTCAGTTGATTTGAGCATATTTCCTGGACAGTTTTTTGTACAGACAAAGTTAATAATAATTGTAATATCCCAGTTATAAACGACATGAATCAAAGATGTGTTGCTGTATTTTAGTGGTAAAATCATCATAATTATTCTATATATATAATTACACAGTGCCTGTAAACCGGAGGAGAACGCTGGCATTTCTCCTCCTACTTCTACGACTACGGAGGGATAGGGTCTGCAAAATGAGTTTGTGTGTGTGTATATATATATATATATATATATATATATATATATATATATATACATATATGCTATATATGCTCTGAACGTTCCACTTCTTGCCTGCCCGACATTACCTTACGGCTGCGTCGCGTCGAAAAATAGACTTCAATCCTATTTCGAGCGGAGCCCAGCGGCGAGACGCTTCTGGGACGCTTCTGAGCCGTAACGCGGCGCGTCTGGTGGAATAGCACCCATTGACTAGAGTGGCCGCGATCCTTGCGGACGCGCGGCGCAGCCGCAACACGGCCGTAACGCGCCGCAGACGGACCCGGTGGAAACTAGGGGTTACACTGGCTACCTATAGAACACAGGAAATAATTTTAAATTATTCTTCTCGCCTAACGGCTACATTCAGTGTCGTCCTGGACGGCTACATGGTATGGAATCCTTTGCTGGCTTGCCTTTAAGATAAGGAAATATTTGGGCATTCAAGGCCATACAAAAAATACATGTTGAAACATAGTTTACAGGGCAGATGTTTTCCTGCCTCAGGATGTGTGCCTTCATGTGTGGTTGAACCAGCGGCGCTGGATTCATTTCAGAAGTGGGGGGGCAAACAATTGCGTGTGTATGTGACATATGTCACGATCTGTCTGTGTTGTGTTTTGTCTTGTCTTTTTCTGTCTTTGGTTTCCTATTTTATTTTGAAAAGTGTTCACCTCCTGTTTTGCCTGTTGGTTTATGTCTGTTTTCCCTCCCTGATTACCCGATTGTGTTCACCTGGTGCCCCTGTGTTTTCTCCTCCCTCCTCACCTGTCTCTTGTTTGTTTGATTAGTCATGTGTGCATTTAGGTTCTGTGTCTTTGTTAGTGCCATGTTGTTGTTGGACTGTGTTCACTGGGAAGAGTTCTGTCTTTAAACCTTGAAATAAAGGTATTTTCTGTTAATCTGCATTTGGGTCCTGCTTGCCTCTCTCAACTCTGACAACATACTTGCCAACCATCCTGATTTTCGCGGGAGACTCCCAATTTCATTGCCCTCTCCCGGTTTCCTTCCGGGGTCATATTTATCCCGCATTTCCCCCGATTTCTGACTAAATCTGATTTGTGAGTCACGACCAAGCGGCAAACTCTGGGGAACAGCCGGGACGCCAATACGGAAGTGCCACACACTGCAGTTCATACATGGGCCGCTGGGGACTGACTGCAGAAAGGAGCAATTTCCATAGACCCCCATGTTAAAATGACCAACTTTACAGCAGAAAAAAACATGTTTCTACCCATGGATGCAATACATATTATTATCGATATAGTTAGATTCCACCTTCATGATTATGAATCTGTGAGTGAATTGTTTTCTAACACGAACCTTTTATTTATATTCGGTCTTAAAGTTTTTGCATAAATTAGGGCGTGGTCACTTTGATGGACATGTACATGCCTCACTGTCAGCTAACAGCAACTTGTCCACTCTGCTAGGCTACAACGTTAGTTAGTCATAGTACTGTACTTGACCCTTTAGCTTTAGCCGTGTTCGTGGTGATTGTGCCTTTTAGGGAATATTGTTTCAAATACCAGACAATTAAAATGTCGTGCTGTGCGCTTGAATGTACTAACAGAACTTCCAAGAAGTCTAAAATGATAATATTATACATGTTAACCCCGTTCGCAGGTGTTTGTGTGCTTGGTAGCTTAGCTTGTTACTTAGTAGCCAGCTAAGGACGTAACCCTTTATACATACATATATATTTTAGTTTATGATTCAGCCTTGGGTAAGACTTGTATAGTCTATGGCTATGACGCCCATAATGCTAAACGGGAGCAAATGTTAATAGGGGACCCAATTATCCCAGTGGTGGCCGCCGGAGCTAACGGAGCCTCAGGGGGCTATTTCCAGCCGGCATCCCGGAGCTAGCCCACTGCGGCTCCGTTAGGTCCGGGCGGTGGAGTCCGTCTTTTCTTAACGTGTGAATGAGAAGCATTAAGAATAACAAAATATAGCTAATTCTCTTGCAGATTGTCTCATTTGATTATGAATGTAACGTTTATATAGGGGAACTACACTGTTAGCAGTAACTTGGTATGCATGTATGTCATGTTACCTTAGCTTCTTAGCCTGAGCTAGCTCTTTTACTTCCAGTTCGGAGGCAGCAGGCTCCGCCTCTTTGCCCTTATTTGGAGCAGGCGGGATTAGACTCTGGCATCACAGTCGAGCGGTTAGTGGCCGACTCCGCCTACTAAGGGCTTCACGGCAACTCTGCAGAATTCTATGGGTGACGTCACGGACACTACGTCCATTTATATATACAGTCTATGGTCACGACCTGTTTCATTCGCTCCAAATGTTACTGTTTCCACTCGGACTTTAATACAGCTACACCATTGTTTGGTTTCCATGGTAACACATCTCTTTAGTAGCTCACGCAACTGAAAGTCTGAAAGGGTGTCCACTTCGAGCGATATAACTATTAACAAAGCACTTATATACTAATAAAGGGCTGGCTTATCTAAAGCCAGTTGAGTAGCACTTGAAATGTTTTTGCTCTATGAAGCCTGATGTACTTACTGTATATGATTCTGTTTTCTTCAAGTTTGTATTTTGTTGGTCGAACGCACTTATTGTAAGTCGCTTTGGATAAAAGCGTCAGCTAAATGCAATGTAATGTAATGTAATGTAATGTAATGTAATGTGTTGGGGAGGAAGATAGTCACAGAAAACTGAACAAGAATGGACAACTCTACCCTCTGCTCACTCCTTTCCTGTAAATTAAACTATACAGGTCCAGCCCACACATATGACAGTGCAGTTGCTCCATCATTCCATCACTTATTTTTTCCTGCTCAATACGCTCTTGTTTGACAAGCTGAATGTTGACTGGTGTTTGACTGAAGTAAGCGCACTTTTTTTTAACACACTCTGTGAAAATTAGACTTTCCGTGGCTTTTTCCTGTTATTAACTCCGGTATTTACAAAGCAGTCATCTCCACATTTGGAGAAAGTTACAAGCCGTTTGACAGCAGCAAATCTGCATATTTTTTAGTGGTTTTGCAAAGAATGAACCACTCTGTTTTTGTACCATTCTGCATTGAAGTTCCTTTCTCTTTGCCCAAACGATCTAGCGGTCTCCTTTTTATCTACAATTAGCTGTGCAGCTTTACCCTTCTCAATGTCCCGACAACAACCTCCACGCAGTCAGAACCAGCCTGTTTCGGTTCAACGATGGCGGCGGCGGTGTTTTTTTCTCTCTGCGAATATGTGGGGCAGGCCAGGGCTGTAAAGTGGGGGTGGGACAATGGCCCCCCTTGCTTCCGGCGCCCATGGGTTGAATAGATAAACAGTTGTGACATATGAGTCCTCATGATCGTGAGATATTTTAATTATTTATAGAAAAACATGCAAGGCATAATAATGATGTTATCCATCGTCATATTGTGTCACCATCGCCAGCACAACAACTACTTTAGCTTGCATAGCTTGATGTTGTCTTGATCTAGAGGTCAAAGAGAGCACAGGCGATGTTAGAGAATGGCACATAGCTCGACTTAGTTGTACTTAGCTCAGGTGACAATATAATCAGTCGCTTTTTTAACCTAAATTCTAACTACCAGAATTGTAATAGATAAAGCTACTATTTTATAAAAACTCCATCGACTCAATAACAAAGCCAAAAGTGCCCACTTTCATTGCTTTTCTTTTTGCAACAAAATCTGTTTTTGTGTGTTCCAACCATAGACTTATATAAAGGTTCATGATTGATTGAGAATCATTGTGATTGGCAGTTCACATGTTTTATCAGACATACTGTCCCGTTCTCCTAGATAAGATATGGAGGTTTCCCTTTGATCAAAGCAGCAAAACAGTTGCTGCATAACGTGTTTGAATTGTCATTTTTGTGAAGACTACAGCACTTCACAAAACGTGCACTCGACTCAAATCAAAAGTTTCTGCACATAGTGGAAGCATTATGAATAGCTTGTCAAGCTGACATTGGTATTTGATCCCATCTCATCTCTCGAGTGTACTGGTTATTTATTTACCTACTCACCTGCTCACCCCTGTGGTCTCGATAGTCTCTGAACCCATGTGAAGGTCATCTTGTCTCCTACTGGTTGACTTGCCATACAAGCATCTGGTACCGGACTAGCCCAATGCCTGCCCAGGGGCTCCCATCCCCTCCTCCTTTGCTGGGATGAGGCCAGACAGAGGTGTGATGGCTGCGGGCTACTTGCCTCTATTCCCCTCCACAGTTTGTCAGAGTGTGTCTCCAAAAGGGTCGAGGAGTGTCAACATTATTGTGACGGCATGGGAGAGTGCAAGACTGTGCGTGATCAAAGTTGGAAAAGAGCACATGATTGTATTTTGAGTCATGTTATTTGATTATAAATAGTTTTTGTTGGATGTAGCTATTGTTATTCATTGCCTCTTCCACAATGGAGACTGAAGTGATGAGTCTCCCAGAAGGTGGAAGACTGTATTCTCAGTTGGAGGTCAGGGTGCAAGTAGTGCGAAACATGTTGGCACCTCAGAAACCTGAACTGTGAAACCGAGCCCTGTTGACTTAAGACCAAGTCAACTCAATTGTATTTACAAACGAAAATGGAACATGTTTTTTCATAAAGTACTTTACAGAGCCACAGGTGCAGACAAAAACAAGTTACTTGATATTGCTGCTGTAATGCAATCTGACACCCAACTATTAGATGTTCTGCGAGCATCTTACTGTGGCTGCTGGAAATAAAGAGGCATAATCAAAAGCCAGGTTGTGCTGCATGTTTCTAAAGGTACCGGTGATAAGGAGAAAATGAAACTTTACTTTTGGAAAGATCATCCTCTGTGGCATGATGTTCCAGATTTGTAAGTTAACTGCAGCAATGTTTGAGCATCTGCCTTGGTGCTTGCACGTTTTGATTAGCATGATGCTACAAATTACATTCCAGAGGGTACTTGGATTGTGAGCCTGCTTGTAGTTCACTGCAGTGTGTTGATGGATATTGATGTTGAAACTGCATATCTTGTTTACTGGCAAATCCTCTGTCGTATTTTGGAGCCCTATAAAGCAGCACTCCTGCTGGCCACACAGTGATCTCATTGAAATGAGTGAGGACACTGCATGTCTTGACGCAGTACAATTAAGTGCTTGAACACAGCCTAATCTTCTCAGACCAGCATGCTATCTTAATCAGTCAGCCATAAATTAAATGGTAAGAAGACAGGATTGTGGCATGTTGTCATATAAATCAAGAGGTTGTAAAAGTAGTGAGATTTAAACATAACAAAACACATGTGAGCATGCTAAAGAGGTGCTTGCACTACACTTAACTACACCTTTAAACCAGTTGTAACCTTTTACTTCACAAACATATAAGACATTGAATGTTCCTATTTATTTTGTGTAAACTAACCACGTTGTGATCAATCCAGGCATACACATTTTTCAAAGCATGTAAAGACTTGTATCCTTGATAGAAGATTTCAAAAATATTTCCCCTGCAACAGGATGTTGAGCAAATTGAACTGTTGAAACTGAGGGTAAAATTACATGGCAAATGCCAGAGAGCATCTTATTTGATTTGTATTGACAAGGTTGTTGCCGTAGGCTACTTCAAAGCTTTACTGTATGATGCTGACATGGCCGTAGGGTATTTCCTTTGGTCTGAAAGAGTGCCTTTGGAATGATAACATTCCACGAGCAGATAGCCTCTGGGATTTGTCCCTGACAACGTCTCGCTTATTGCATACACGAATAGTACACTCGCACAAAAACGTCAGTGTCCCCAATACTACCTAAACTTGACTGTACTTTTACAGGTTTTTAAATATATGTCTATAAATATATATATTATACATGTACTTTTTTTTTTTTACAGATGATGATTATAATAACAACATCTCTATGTGTGTGGTATATTGGTAACTTCCTGCTGATACTGCTGTCTTTTTTTGTTTTGTGAACTGCATTGTGATTTTGAGTTCAGTCAGGTCATTTAATATTTATCTTAGTGACTGCTTCCTAGGAGGCACTAAGAACATTTTGCAAATTTCTCCACTACTCGCACTCCTTCTTGAGTTCGAGCAGCTTTCTACCTCTGAGTGACTGAACAAACCATTTATCTCCAGGCTCTCTTCTCCAAGGCCACTCTTTAAAGTGGAGTGTCAGTCTCCCCGGCCTCTCAAAGGAGACCCGGGTGTCCTCAGCCAGCCGCTCGGCGCTCACAGCTCTGCCTCTTTCCTACACATTTTCAATCAACTTTGGGAAGATTTGGTTTTTCAGAAGTTGGATCAAAGAGCTGGCATGGCATCTGCCATGGTTTTGCCACTCTTGTTGTTTTCCACAATCATTCACTGAGCAGGCGATAATTTTTGTATGGCCATATTACTGTTATATCCGCAGACAAGCAAAAAAGGAAGGATAAGTGATACATAAAAATCACATAAAGGATATTCTTTCATATTTTTCTCATGTTAGGAGGGTTGCCATCATCACTTCAAATGAAACAAACATTAGCTGCTACTTTGGATGAGTTGGATGTGCATGAAGTGGGTTCTGCTGTTGAAATGGTTAAGTATTTTAACTTCAGATAGTGCAGCCTACCTTGCATTTAAGAGTATATAATTACTCACTACAGAATGGAACCACAGAGTGTGCGTTTTCAAATGTGTGTGTGAAAGAGTCAGGCATTTTTAGACTGCCACTGTGCTGCCCATGCTTTCAACATGAATTCTTTGGTAGCCCAAACAGGCCAGTCAACTCTCATTGTGCAGAGCAGGCACGTAGAGGAGGGAATGTTCTTCAGTTTAACCTTGTCATAGAGACATTAGATGCAAAAGACAAAAGCCTTGCAGTGCTGGCAGAGGCCACCTCCAATGTTATTGTTTTCTTTGGCAAGACTGCAGTGAAATTGGCCTGACATTACGCCTCAACCTCTTGTGTTCAAACACCTGCCCAAAGGTAAAGCATGTCATATACACCACATAGCTTTGCTTTGTTGAAAGTAAATCACTGTTTGGCGCAGGATTTGCGGACTGATCATACCTTATAGTTTAATGTATCCAGAGGCAGGTGTTGGAGTTTATGATACATTACAAAAAAAAGGAATTTGTGCACACAGGTAATATAATACATTGGCAAGATTCTTGCATTACATACATATTTGACCTTAAAATAACAGCTTCGGAATCATCCTGTTGTGGGTCGTACAATCTCCCAGTAGAAATGGGTCAGGCATTTCGGCACTGAGTTGATTTTTGGTGAAATTGGGCTGGTTCTGATGTCAAAAGCAGAGCTAAGTCAGTAATATTTACTTACTTCTTCTAGCTATGCTGGGTGTTGTTTGGTTGTGTAAGCTATTTGTCCACTCGCCAGTTTGTGATAATGAATAATGTTATCATTATAAATGATTTTTTTTAGGGGTGACTAATTTTAAACATACTGAATCCTATTATCTTCCTTTTTTCCATTCAACCACATCTAATGGTCTAATTAGCAGATGGAACCCACTCAGTTGTCATAAACAAGATTATTCTTTTTATATTTAGTAATAGTGATTACTACATGAAAACTGAGCAAACTCCTTTGGCTGACGGAAACCCGGAGATGCAAATTGAAAATAAAGCTTATACCTGGGTCTTGAGTTAAAGGGGTTCGACAGTAATTTAGCAGCACATATATAAAGGTTGGGGACTCACAAGAGACAGATTTGTATAATAATGGGTAAAATCACTCCTGCGGTGGAAGATATATCCTTAATTTAAGTTTGTATAATAGTTCAAGCAATTCATTCATCATTCTCATTTTACAGCTGACCTTTAATTTCCAGATTTTTTTCCTTTTCACTGCTGTATTAATTTGACATAACGTTTGATTTACTGCTGCAAAAGGGTATATATTTGCTGAAACAAGATGGAAAACAGTAGATTGGAGTCTTAAATATCTTGTCTGACAACAGATGGATAGTAATTTAATTTGCGCACAACTTTATTTGAAGATGCTTTTTAGAAATGAATTTAATAATCCCCTACGGCAGATATATTCAAAAAAAGGGCTGTGCTAAGGAAAATACTGACATATTTACTGTAGTTATTGCTGTGCCACATCATGTTTGTGGCTCATAATCCCCGATGATTTATTTCAGCACACATATCTAGATGCAGGCCCACATATATCTAAGGTCCACTATTTCAGTGACAGACACCTGAACAGGGATGTCTTCATGTATTCATGGTTATGATTAGTGATCAGTAACATAGACCTTTACAATCCCCAATCCTGATAATTCACCTGACATCTGATAAAAACATCCACAGGCGGTTGTGGGTCAATTATAGGCATCATCTACTATATTTTCTCTAATCAGCATTTCAATCCCACAAGGGGAGATTGAGCGTCTACGTCAGCTGCATATAAATAAGGCACAATGGAGAAATATCCCTGAGTCTTAGCCCGGACAATTAGCATTCTGCAACAGCTCTTTGCATTTAAGCATTAGTGGCTGCCTGCCACTCTGTACAGGAAACACACAACTATTTTTATTTTCCTCTGCAGGTCTGATTTTTGGTAACATAAATAACTAAACCAAATGCAATGAGTGAATAATGTGGTATTGTGGAGAGTTTGGTAGAAAAAATAGTCAAAACACTGAAACAAGACTTACTTTGGTCCTAAAAGCTTTTTATAGTTCTTTCGAGCAATGGGCCAAGGTGCTGCCAATTGCACTTATTGCACAACCTTGCCCACCAATTACATGAAAGGCTTTCACACCACAGACAGCTCAAGCAAGGGGTCTGTCACATTCGTTTTTGAGTTGGGCAGCTCAGTTAGATGTAAGCTGGGCCAAGATGTATTTGTGTTTCTTTTGCGTGTAGTGTAGTGAACTGTTGCAATGTCCTCTCAGTAAAAAGCTGTGATTTTAGGAATGTTGCCTCTTGTCATTCAATAGATAAACTCGTAGACATTACATTACATTGCATTTAGCTGACGCTTTTATGCAAAGCGACTTACAATAAGTGCATTCGACCAAGAAGATAGACACTTGAAGAAAACAGAATCATATAAGTACATCAGGTTTCATAGAGCCAAAACATTTCAAGTGCTACTCAACTAGCTTTAGATAAGCCAGTCCTTTATTAGTCTATAAGTGCTTTGTTAGTAATTCTATCGCTGTGGAGTCGAAAGAGATGAGTTTTCAGTCTGCGCCGGAAGATGTGTAAGCTTTCTGCTGTCCTGCTGTCAATGGGGAGCTCATTCCACCATTTTGGAGCCAGGATAGCAAACTGACGTGTTTTTGCTGATGGGAACTTGGGTCCTCCTCGCAGTGCGGGTGCAGCGAGCCGTTTGGCTGGGGTGTATGATTCATAGGATATTAATGAACCACAAAGTCTGCTAGGGAAGCCTTCTTTTTCCATCTGCAGTCAGTATTTTCTCTTTCACCCTGAGAACAATTTATTTCTACCCAATAGGTTATTTTTGTAACCATGATTATAAAGCTCAACTTAGCTTGTAATCGTAGTAAGTTTAACACCCTCTCTCTCTGGAGTTTAACTGACATTTAGAGGACTCAACGTTTTGTTTTGGTCACGTCCTGTAACCAGGACTTTCTGGCCGGCTATGCTCATCTTTATTTAGGTTCACTTGAGCTCTAAGTTAGCTAATTGGCTGCATAATTGGATAAATTAAAGGGCCAATCGGCGATGCTTTGGCTTTTAGAGGTTCTGTAGATGCCTTTTAAATCATCTGTCGACTCAAATGGTGAAAGGAGGACACATTTGCCAAGTGGTGCGAATAATTGCTTCAATTGAGTACAAGGCAAAGCTGGCAAACAAAAGGTCAGAGCATTCAGCTAACAGGCAAGACTGTGCCCCCTCCCTAGCCATTGACAAACCCCAGGGCTGCGATGTAGTGACTTTGTGAGGAAGGGTTGAAATCTGCAGTGTTGCAAAGCTGAAGACAGCAGCTTGAGAGACTGATTTTTCTTCTGTAGTTCAGAAGTGGTCCATATGACTCAGCTGTTATCCCCAGAAAACATGAGGATTAATATAGAGTATTACGCAGCTATCCAACAGACTGATGAAATGGCTTCCTCAAAGATAATTATTCCGTTTTTGTGAGCTTGGAGAAAACAGAATAGGTTTGAAAACAACATCTTTCAACAGTGTTGTTGCGAACATTTTGCCCCTGTGTGACCTACTAAGGAAGAAGCCAGAGAGCATGTGCACTTTAAATTGTAATGTCTTTTAGAGCCAATGTGGTGAATAAGGTCACAGGTTTAAGGGGGAACTGACATCCTATACAGGTAAACACAACGTAAGTCAATGTCCTTCCTCTATATTTTTTTCGTATCAGATTTCCAAAGTGGCTGCTGAGGAAACTAAATGATGCGGTGTGGTGTCGATAAACTCCACTAAACATGTGCATAATTATCAACCCATCTGATCTCTAGAGACATTGGTGGTACAGACCATAACGTGTGTATAAATCTACACTCTGATGTTTCAAAGTAAGGGTATATTGTGCATTAGTTATCTGTGATTTTGATATAGATTTTTGAGTGAGTATATTGTGAAAAATATTTAATGGGGCAAATTAACATTTATTTATGGTTTAGCTAACATGATATCAACTACAACTGAGAGCATTCAGTATGACCAAAGTCTTCTTAACTTTCTCCTCCAATATTAATCGTCTCTGTTGAGCCCTGCAGTCTGTAAAGGCTCTGTGACGGTCAGTACACATTTGTCCCATGCATGTGGACCACAAGTCACAGTGGCTCGCTCAAGGTATCGACCCTCCATGAGCAAGTCCATGAGTAATTCAACAGATAATTGTCTGTCTGTGTTTGGCAGCATACTTCTCTCTGTGAATGGACCAATGAATATATGTTACTCAGGGCCCACCCTGAGAAGCTGGGGCTTTCTTTGTCCGTCTGCTGCAAAGTAAACACAATTTCACGTCTCCTGATGAAGCATGTTGGGAAAACCAGTCTAGCTGTGTGCTCTCAGTGACCGTGCAGCAGCCAGGAAGTCCTGATTGCTGGGAGGTTGGAGAACTTAAACGGGAGCGGGTGGTTCTCTGCACTAAAGCTGCAGAACTGTCAGCTAATTTTTCAGCGCTTAATTACTGCAACCTGCAATTACCAGCCAGCTGTCTACACCCCCTCTTGTGGCGGTGCCACCAAGGAGTCTGCCCGCTGACTTCACACAACCCCCACTCTCTATATTACACAGACAAACACACAGAAAGACATACAAGCACAAACACATCTACATGACCATGTGCATGTGTGTGCCTTACCGTTTGACACTTTTGAGTTCCTGTCCAAATATTTCCATACACAATATACCTGATCCTGGCAGGCAAATGCAATGCAGAAACCACATATGTCTGTTTATGCTACTACTGAAAGTGCATTTATTTGTATTATTCACAAGTCCTGCAAGTGGTCTTACTAATCAGCTGCCTATAAAGAGGTGAAGTCCCTCCCTTTCCGGGGGACGGCCATGGGACCTTGTTTCAGAAAAAGTATGGAAGTCAATGACGAGAGAAAGATTATCTTTCGATCCCGTTTGAATTGTGCCACAAATTACACATGTTTGTCAATTTAAAAGATAATTTTGCAAGTCAAAAAAATTAAAATGTGTCGTAAAACTGTGAAGTAACACTTTTTTTTGTGTGAAACCGCTCAATGAACTACATCTCCCGTCTCGCACCACACACCAAGGCGGCCGTCACGCTGGCACATTTCCCTTATTTCCTTCAGAATGAGGCGAAAAGTATTAAAAGAGGTGAAAGTCCCTACAAGTCTGGGCATGTTGAGAGCTGTACATACACAAAAGGGGAGTCAGTCGGTTCCGTAAGAGCCAGCATGCGGGACCGGGATTCTGGGATTTGTAGTCTTTCTAGTTGCATATTTTTCATAGTCTTATATTTCAACAGTTTTACGACAAACTGTGACATTATTGACATGGAAATCATTTTAAAAGGTTGACAAACATCATATGTGTAATTCGTGGCACAATTCAAACGGGATCGAAAGATAATCTTTCTCTCCCCATTGACTTCTTCAATACATAATTTTTCCGAAATAAGGTCCCATGGGTCGGAAGTAGATGACTCTACTCAGAGGACTTCGCCTCTCTATAGAAATATAAGACAATTAGTCTGTATTTTCAACACTTCCATAAAAAAACTAAAACAAACTCAGTCTCTTAATACTTGTTGGCTTGTCTGCCTCTTTCTAATGCGTTACACATAAGTTTTACTCTTACTAAAGTTATTATGAATATAAAGTTTTATTCCATCATCACATTGCATGATTTTTGTTCTGCAGCAGTCTTTCCATAGTAATCACACAAAAACAGCGTCCATTGTTTTGTGTAAACACATAACCCACCATAAACTATGAGCTGCAGTACAAACAAATACAAAACAATAATTGTGAGAAAACACAGCCTTATTATGCAGAGTGAAGTTCCACAGTGAACAACCAAAAATGTTCCTCTCTCCCTCACTTCCAGTTGGACATGGTGGTGGGGGCTGCTGAGCACACACTAGCGTGACATCCCCGTCTCAAGTGGACAGACACAATTAATCCCAGGGACAGTGGAGACCTGCTGACAGAGCAAGATAAGGTATTGGCCAGTGCAAACTCCTCCACCTGACCTGTTGAACAAGAGCATAATTTAGCCCTTATGGTACGTACCCATAATGTGTTCCTGAGCTGCGACTTCTTGTTCATTGGGTTGTAGGGTTTTATAGAGTGGATCTGTTTGAAAATATGACAGAGCAGTTCTATTTCTCGCTGAGTTGTTAGTTGCAAACATGCAATCTTAATGTGTGAAAAATATGTAAGTCACTTCACTGCATGTTAGGGCTATGGAATATCCGTGTCTATCATTTATAGGGGTTTAATTTCATGTGAAAGACAGAAATACCATTCTGCACAAAAGGAGAAGGATTACGTTCATTTTACTGTGGAACTTAGCACTGCCAAACCATTTCTGAAAAGTGCTTCCACTCTGAATATCCATTTTGGGGGGGTATTTTTAGAGGTATTGAGCATATACAGTATGTCATTCAACATATGCCATTTGATGAAAGCTTTTATCCTGAGTGCCTCCTGAGTCCTGTGAGTGCACACGTTTTTAGCATGGCTTGTCTTTGTGGGAAGCAAACTGCTAAATCTGACAGCGTTAGGGCCATCAATTTACTTTGTGAAAATGACACTTTTCCAGGAAACCCTTGATGGTCAGATGGTATTGATATTCTCGTCTTCAGTGGTTTATTGCTGGAAAATAACGTTTTACATTTTGAGCATTAAGCTGACACTGAAAATGTCCTAAAATGATTAAGTAGGCTAGGGTTCAATCATAACCTTTCATGCCTAAAGAAAACCTACTTTACTGAACCATCCACACTGACCAACAACAACAGTCATTGACGTAATTTGGGACAAATGTATGTCCTGTATGCCCAATGTCTCATAGTTTGTTAAATCTGCTTAGTCTACCCCATCACTGGGACACTGACCAAGTAGTGACAGTTGCTAAAGTGCAGCAATCGACCACATGGTCACTATCTCTGTTTTCTCAATTGTAAACACGACTAAAGGAAAGCCAGAAAAATAAACACTTCTTTACCACAGTGAAAGGGTTGTATTTGAAAAGATTAACACCAACAAATATCGATTGAAGCAGAATCTTTTTTAAGGTAAAAAACCTCTTGGACATTTTTATATCTACGTATCTCTTTCAATACATGTTTACTCTTGCACTTTACAACGCTTTGAAATCATACCTTTTTTTTGGATGACAAATCTGAAACCCGGCCATCTGGGATCTATGTTTTGGAATAATATTAAATAATATTGGTGTATTATAACCTGTTTCCCTCTCAAAACTTTGCTCAACTGTGTTGCTTTTAGCTTCGATTATGTGTTTATATTTTTAGAGAATTTGAGTTACCTTTGTTGCATTTTACATTTCTTTTGATTGGATATCCAAGTGATAACAACGTAAACATGTTTCTCTTTCATTCTTTGTTTGGTAAGCGGAAGAAAGTATGGAAAAATAAAACAGACACATTTTGGTTTTATTTGATCCGCAAAACCTATGACACTATGACATTTGTTGGAAAAAGCACATTATCTTACAATGAAGTAGTTGGTGTTTTTAACTTGTGTTTCAATTTTAGAGCAACAGTTACTTATTTAGGGCTTGCCTAAGGTGTCATTAAACGGAGGAAGGAGTCCTGTGGAAATGCTTAAACAAGGGCTTTAATTGTAATTTATTGCACACCAAATCAATATCGTCCTAAATGAATCATTAGGACTTCGCTTTTTTAGTATTTAGTGATCCACATTGTTGCCCCCCGCAGGGCAGCAGTATAGCAGCTCTTAATATTCTACAGGCTGATTAACAATTCAGGAGGCATCAAATTGGATGTTGGGGACACTTCGGTAAAGAGGAGAAAGGCAATGTAAGGACAGCACAACTTTATACTGCAAGGATGTTGCATACTTTCACTGCATTCATGATTTTTGCTATTGAAATATTATGTAGTAATATAGTTCTATTTGATACAGCTTGATCAAACATTTTAATTGTTTCTAAAAGTTCATCAGTTAATCAAACTGTATTTCTGCATGATTAGTTGAATGCCTTCCTAAAGCGGAAATTACAGATCTTATCTCTAATTCACATTTCCTAAAAAGACAAGTCATAGATTTTAATCGGCAAATGTCATGATCCATTGTCTCCAACCTAAGGCTACCTCTGTTAATGCAAAAACAGGCATGCAGAGTCTTCTGACCTTAACAGGGATATACTACAGATAAAACTACTACTTTCATGGTCAGTCCACTGAGACTAAAGCTTCATCTGTGCTTGGAGGCTATTAGCTACAGTCTGCATTAATGTTGACAACACTGCCTTTTATCTCCCAGTGGCAGACGTTGAAGATGAGGGTGTTAAATTGGTCATTTTATTGCTTCAGATGCATCACTTCAAGGTAAAGTGTGTGTGTGTGTGTGTGTGTGTGTGTGTGTGTGTGTGTGTGTGTGTGTGTGTGTGGTGTGTGTGTGTGTGTGTGTGTGTGTGTGTGTGTGTGTGTGTGTGGTGTGTGTGTGTGTGTGTGTGTGTGTGTGTGTGTGTGTGTGTGTGTGTGTGTGTGTGTGTGTGTGTGTGTGTGTGTGTGTGTGTGTGTGTGTGTGTGTGTGTGTGTGTGTGTGTGTGTGTGTGTGTGTGTGTGTGTGTGTGTGTGTGTGTGTGTGTGTGTGTGTGTCAAAAACATTTGAAAGGGCAGCAATAGAGCACGTTTTGTTTTGAATGCCTGTGAAGCTGACAATAAAACGAAAGGTGAGTCATGGGGAATCCAGTTATTGTGTCATCTGCTTTTGTCAAGTTGAACACAAAGGCAAAATCTGTGCAGTGCTAATGTCGTAAAGTGTGCAGTAGGGCTTCTCAATTAATCGTATTTTAATCGCAATTACGATTATGGCTTGTAACGATTACGAAAACAACGTAATCGAAATAAAACGATTATTTCTTTATTATTATTATTACATTTCTTCTTTTTTTTTTTCAGTTGAATTATACTTAAAGTTCAGGGTAATCAACTGTTAAAAACATACTGTTCAAATTTTTTTTCTCCAATAAATTGATGTTTTCAAAGTAAATGGATAAATTTTTTTAATAATCGTGATATCAATTACTGACCCAAATAATCGAGATTATGATTTTTGCCATAATCGAGCAGCCCTAGTGTGCAGGACGGCAACACTTAATACATGATGAAGGTTGAACCTCTGTGTACAAAGAGACATGTTTTATCTTTAAGAACAATAAACCTTGATGTAGCAGAAAAACCAAACGTTGTGGTGAGAACCTTATATTGTTATAGATCAACCTCCACTGTAGTTAAAGTATGTTATACCTTCAAAGAGGTTTAGATTTTTTTATTTTCTGTTTGTCTTTCATATCTAGAAGTATTAAAGGTCCCATGTCAGGGCCATTTCTACTGATCATAATTCCATTGTTGAGGTATATTAAAATAGATTTATATTGTGCAATTTTCCAAACTCACATCGCAGATATCGTGAAAAAATCACAGCACACATCGGATACGATCCGTATCAGCTGAAAAATATCGACTTTTCTCGTGATTTATCAGATTTGCCCGCTGTCGAGGCGATGGATATCACCAGCTACCTCGTCCTTCATACCTCCTACTACACGGCTAGCCAAATGAAAGCGTATAAAAGCCTGGAAGCTTTCAACTACTTTGTGTGTGGATGGGTGAATGACCTCGGCACCAGTGGTGTAGTGGGCGTTGGACGCGGGGGTACGCCGTACTCCCACTTATTTGGAGCATGATCTTTTTTTCAATAGTCTAATAAATATAAAATCATTGCCAGTCTTATCAGTTGCAAGTGTGTATTTGTTGTAATAATGACAACAACATAATACATTTCACAGTAGGCCTAATTATAATTTTTAAAAAAACCGATTTCCTTAAAAAATTATGATTCTTCATCACGCTCGTGACCCCGTGGCGAGCTGGGGGTATGTCAGTGACACACCCACGGCCAGCTCGCCGCCCGCCGATTTTGCCATTATAGAACGGAAAAGCTCTATAATGGCAGGCAAACGTTTTATGCTTGACTTCTTTTCTAAAAAGAATATAATTCACAAGAAGAGGCTAGCAGCACCGAAGCTACAAGTGAAGCTGCTACTAGCACTACATCATCAGAAGAGCCGCCTAAAGATGCTGATAATGCTAGCACTAACGTTAACGTTAGCTGCGCTAGCAACGTTCCCCTGGCTAGCTCAAGCTCACCTTTCCCAGAGGTGTGGACGGAGGAGATGTGGCGGAGGAAACAAGAGGCATACCCGTGGATAGACTGCAAAGCTGGGAAACTGGGCTGTAAAGTTTGTTCATCCATTTTGGATTTATCAGTCTTCAAAACGCAAGGTGTGTGTGTGTGTGTGTGTGTGTGTGTGTGTGTGTGTGTGTGTGTGTGTGTGTGTGTGTGTGTGTGTGTGTGTGTGTGTGTGTTGTGTGTGTGTGTGTGTGTGTGTGTGTGTGTGTGTGTGTGTGTGTGTGTGTGTGTGTGTGTGTGAAAAGCAGCGCTGTCTGCTTATTTGCAATGTAGGCTAGACCTAATCAGAATAATTTCAAGTCCAGATTCAATGTTGTTTGCATAAGTAGGCTATATTTTTCGTTTCGTTTATTTAATAAGTTAATTTCAGGACAACTTTGGGAATTTTGTTTGTTATGAGTTTTAAATAGATTTTGAAAGTGGAGATAGAGAGAAGCAGCGCTGTCTGCTTAGTTGCAATACTGTAGCTTATGCAATTTAGGCCTATAAATTGTTTATGTAACTTATGTGCCAGTGTGTCCATGGTTTTGAGTCTGTGTGTGTGTTGAGCGCAGCGCCGTCTGCTTTTTGTAGTACAGTAACTAAAGTAGGAAGCATACCGGTAGTTTCTGTGGACCTGTCTGCCCGTTTTGTGAGTGCACTGCGCGTGTGCGCACTTGTGTGGCATTGTTTGGGATGACCTAATTAAAGTAGCGTCCCCCCAGTAAAAAAATCCCCACTACACCACTGCTCGGCACCAAAGTAAACAAATGTCGCCTTGTTTTTGCCCGGCTGAGTGTTAACTACCTATACCAGTGACCACCAACTGGCGGCCCGCGGGCCACATCCGGCCCGCCAGACATTCTCATCCGGCCTGCACGACGGGGGTGACTGTGGCGTTGGCGGAGTGGTTACTGCGTTCGCCTCCCACCCATTATTATTTTTTAGAACGTCGTGAGTAAGGTGCAGTACCGGAGTCCAACAGAGAGGCAGCAGCTGCGGGACAGTAGACTGCGTACTGCGAAACCTTCCCTCCCTTGAAGAAGAAGTGATCCTTCGTTGTGAAGAGTCTGCTTTGTGCGCTTCGCACCACGGCAGTAGCCCCGCTGCGACGGAGTCCAACAGAGAGGCAGGAGCTGCGGGTCAGTAGCCTAGAAGCAGGGTTGGGTTGTAACTAGGATAACCGAATATTCGGCCACCGAAAATTATCGGCCGAAAATGGTTAAAAAGGCAAGCCGAAAGGGTTTTAGCACTGAAAAAATATCACCGAATGTCAGAACAGGCTTACGTTGGTAACCTAACGTGTTGTTGTGATGACGTAATAAAGACGCGGCGATGCTGCGACCATGCTCGCGGCTGGCTCACAGGGGGGGAACATTGACCTTTGTCATCGAGATTGCCCTGAGCCTTTAACAAATCGTATTCAATAATCTGATGACAGACTGTAAACAGAATAGCTGAAATGTTAACAAACTAAATAACTCAGTTCTCATTCATAACACTCCGTTCGATGTCTCACTATGGGATGCGCCTCATCGCGGAGCAAACAGAAGCATCAATCTCATTACGCCAATCCTGATTGGCTGGAGATCTTGACGTCAGCGTCAGGGAAATCACCCCCTATAAGTAGCTTGCGCCACAACGCATGCGCCATTCAAACACCTCTTCTCGCTTCAGAGCACATCTCTATGGTAGCCGGACAAGCTTCACGGTCCACAGACTGAACCCAAATATCCATTTCGGTCGACGGGCGCTTGCCGGCTACTCCTTCTGCTTCGCAGGAAGACGGTCATTACTAACGCTAGTTATTGTTGAAATCGACCTCGCCGCTCTCTTTCCCCGGAAAGTAAGCTAGGTCTGATTTTTTCAAGCTAGCGTTAGCTTGCTCCCTCACTACCGACACCACGGTAGCGAGGAAGTCTTTTCTTTTCTCTTCCCCACGGAGGAGGAAAGGATTAAAAGGAGCATACTGCCACACCAGTCAGTATTCTCTGGGAATAACAGACCCACACCGTCCTTTTCTCCGGATTAAGGACAGGGTGGTTACCTCTTTTTCTCCCAACCTACCTGTTGAGAGCGGGTCCTCTCCACGCCACGAGGCGAACAAGATGGACGCCCCTCTCCCTCACACCAGAGGAGTCAGGGACTCGGTGGCTCGACTCTGCGGCTGCGGGTTGAAGATCTCGGGCACAGACACACACCAGGTCTGCTCGTCCTGCCTCGGGCTGGAACACGCCCGAGGCGCTATCGACAACCCCGGCTCGTGCGGACATTGTGTCCGCTTCACCGTAAAGAGCCTCCGCCGACAGCTAGCACGCCAAGCTAGCCTGTCGGAGCAGGAACCCCCCATGTCCTCTGACCTGCCGGCCGGCAGTCAAGACGCGGGGGCATCTGCCACAGAGAGTGAACCCCTCTCCATGTCGGTCTGGGGCTCAGTATCTGCGATGGCCGCAGAACCGGATTCCCGCGCCCTGGCAGGCCGGGACCCGGTGGCGGCAAGACACGCGGGAACGGGACCCCACGCTTTACCGAGCTGGGGCTCCCAGTTAGACCTCACCATGGTCTCACCCGCGGAGGATGTCCTCGAGCTGGATTACGACGAGGACGAAGAGGACGCCTCGGTGTTCCTCCTGTCCGAGTCGGATGAACATGAAGAGGACATCTTCATGTCATCAGCTCAGGCTGCAAAGCCTGGAGCGAGGGCTGCTCTCCCAGACGATAGCATACCAGCTTCGCCCTGTCTGAGTATGGACCTGCAGGCCGTGTGCAAACGCGCTGCGGCCAGACTCGACATCCCGTGGCCTGAAATGGCCAAGGAGACCTCCAGGTCCCGCTACGAAGGGAAACATTTTCCCCAAGCAGCGCGGACAAAGAGACAACTCCTTCCGGTCTTCCCGGAGATGTTGGATGAGGTGTCGGTCTCGTGGAGAGACCGGCCCTTCAGCAACAAGGTCCCAATCCAGGGTGCCTCCTCCCTAGACTGTGACGGAATGGAGAAGCTCGGCCTGCTCCGCATACCGCCCATGGAACCGCTGGTAGCAGCCCACCTCCTACCGAGGATGGGCCCGTCACCAAGCAGGAACCCCACGCTGCCGGCAAAGTCGGACCGATTTCAGTCGACAATGACTGAACGGTCCTACAAAGCCGCAGCGTTGTCCGCCAGGGCCCTGAATGTGGCCTCGCTGCTAACCGCTTACCAAGCGGAGCTCTGCGAGGACCTGTCGGGTAACCCGGGTGCAGCCACTCTGGACGAGATGGCGGCGGTCACAGACATCTGTCTCCGTGTCCAACGCTGCGCCGTCCAGGCCACGGGTAAGGCAATGGGGATCATGGTGGTGCAGGAAAGAGCGAGATGGCTCAACCTCACCAACCTCCCAGACCGGGAAAAGGAGGATGTGCTGGATATGCCCATCGTTCCCGAGGGAATTTTCGGCTCCGCTCTTGCTTCCATGCAAAGGAGGTGTGAGTCGAAAAAAGAGGGAGGACGAGGCACTCCACCTCTGCCTCCCTCGAAGGGTCCAGCCGCTGCCTTCGCAGCAGCAGTCCTTCGCAGCAGCAGTCCTTCGCCCAAGCTGCCTTGAACCCTGCTCGGTTTAAAACACCGAAAACGCAGAGGTCGCAGCCCGCCCCGAGTCCCCAGCCCAGGCTGGAGACGAGGGCGAGCTGGCCCAGAAAATCTCCGGTTCCGGCTGCAGCTCAGGCGCAGCCAACCCAGAATTTCGGCCAGCAGGCGAGGAAGAAGAAGCGAGCGGCGTGACAGCCCCTCCTTCTCCCCTCCGTGACAGAGCTGGAAGTCCACGGTTCCCCAGCTCTAAATGTGTTCCCGCCGCCTCGAGAGATGCCTCAACACCATCCTCAAGTCCGCAAAAACACATGTCACAAATCTGTTTGTTCCTCTGTCATTAAACATTTGCCGCTGATGCATCCAGGCTTCAGGCCGAGGGCGCAGCTCAAAAAAATGATAAGAAAAACAATAAAACCAATAAACAGCCCGCCAACTGTTCCCCTTCTGAGAGCAGCTTCGGCATCTCTCAAAAGGCGGATTACAGGCGGGTCTGTGAAGGCACCACCGTCACGCGCATGCGCAGTGCCGGCTGGGGTTTTAAAAGCACCACCGCCACGCGCATGCGCAGTGCCGGCTGGGGTTGTGAAGGCACCACCGTCATGCGCATGCGCAGTGTCGGTGGGGATTGTCGAAAAGGGGCACCACTGTGTTCAGACACTAGAGGGCCCCATAACACAACAAATAGAGACTCAGAGGGGAAGAGATGTGACATCTCCACTGGCTCTAAGGAGCATGCAGTGGAAGATGCTCACATCATCTGCTTGGGTTTTCAAGACAGTAACACGGGGCTACAGACTCCAATTCGCTGTCACCCCCCCTCGCTTCTCGGGCATTCTGCATTCGCAGGCCCGAGGAGAGTCAGCCCATATTCTGGAGAAAGAGATTCTCTCTCTCCTAGAAAAGAGGGCTATATCTATTGTACCCGCCGAGCAGAGTCAGGGCGGCTTCTATTCCAAGTACTTCCTCGTTCCCAAACGGGGAGGGAACGGAATTCGGCCAATACTTGATTTGAGGGCTCTGAACAAATATCTAAGAAGATATAAGTTCAGAATGCTCACTCACACATCTCTGCTGCGGCTCGTGCGACAAGACGACTGGTTCACATCAGTCGACCTGAAAGATGCGTATTTTCACATCCCAGTATATTACCCACACAGGAAATATCTGAGATTCGCATTTCAGGGGATCTGTTATGAATACAGAGTACTCCCCTTCGGTCTGTCTCTCAGTCCAAGGGTGTTTGTACGATGTACGGAAGCCGCGATAGCCCCGTTAAGACAACAGGGTATTCGCCTGGCGACCTACCTGGACGACTGGCTGCTTCTCGCACAGTCGGAGCAGGAGGCTGTTACGCAGACAAATGTCCTCGTAAAGCACCTGCTCAACCTGGGTTTCATAATAAACACAGAGAAGAGCATGTTGTGCCCCGCGCAGACTATACTCTTCCTGGGTTTACACCTGAACTCGGTGCCCTTTTCAGCTCGCTTGTCAGCGGATAGAGTGAAAGCTTTCAGAGCTTGTCTCGCTCTTTTCCAGCTGCGCAAACATGTTCTCTTCAGATCATGCCTGCGATTGCTGGGGCTCATGGCGTCAGCCATCCTGGTCGTACGACTGGGACGCTTACACATGAGGGAGTTTCAGCGCTGGGTGGCCGCCCTAAAACTAAACCCTGCGCGCCATGGCGCGCGGAGAGTGATGGTTACTGTGAAATGCGTAATGGCACTGCGCCACTGGCTGCACCCGACTTTTCTAGTACGAGGTGTGCCTATGGGTGCTGTCCTTTTACGGAAAGTGGTCACCACGGACGCATGTCTGACAGGTTGGGGAGGTATTTATGAAGGTCGCCCGGTGAGGGGTCTCTGGAGCAGAGACCTCCAGCGGGCGCACATAAATTACCTGGAGCTTTTAGCGGTATTTCTCACCCTAAAACGCTTTCTGCCTTTCCCCAGGGGACATCACGTCCTCGTGAGGACAGACAATACGACCACAATATCGTATATTAACCGCCAAGGGGGTTTGCGTTCTCTCCAGTTACACACACTGGCGCGCAAACTTATCCTATGGAGCGGTAGGCGTCTCCTCTCTCTGAGAGCGACGCACGTACCGGGAGTGAGGAACCTCGGGGCAGATCTACTGTCCAGAGGTATACCACTTTATGCAGACTGGACTCTACATCCAAGGATTGTGAGCCAGCTGTGGGTGCGTTACGGCAGAGCCGCGGTGGATCTGTTCGCGTTCCCACCCCTGGCTCTGATACCCCCAACTCTGGCCAGAGTGAGAGAGCAATGCCACACACTTATCCTGATAGCTCCGCACTGGCCAGCTATGTACTGGCTAGTGGAGATATATCAGCTGCTGTGCGGGCAGCCATGGCAGCTCCCACTACGCAGGGACATACTGTCCCAAGCGGGGGGGGGGCGATCTTTCACCCACACCCAGAGCGCTTGGCTCTATGGGCCTGGCCCGTGAGTGGTACAATCTAAATACAGTGTGACATGACGCTGACCCTGGCAGCTGCCAAGCGAGCCAGTGGCACTCATGCACTATCTGTACAGTTTTCATGCACTCAGTTTGCCCCAGGGCAAACAGAGTGTGGTTGAAGCCTGACCCTGCCTTTATCTTAAGGCGGTCGGTTCGGGTACCACATTTGACATTAAGGCATCCCCCCCGCCACTGTATTCCTCCGGGGAACAGCGGCCGGATTTGCGGTGTCCAGCCCGTGCTTCACGCACGTACAGGGACAGATCAAGGGTGCTTTGTCATAATGACCAACCCCTTGTGTCCTGGGCTAACCCTTATAAGGGCAAGCCTGTTACTAAGCAACGGCTCTCCCACTGGTCTGTGGAAGCAATTGCTTTGGGGCTCATACGAGTCAGAGTTCGCAGGCACCCTCGGGTCCGCGAGCTCTTTCGACTCAGAGTCTGGCTGCATTCTGGACTCTGTCCAGGATGTCTCCCATCAAAGACATTGGTGCAGCGGCGAGCTGGTCCTCGCCGCTCACTTTTGTCTGCCTCCTAACAGGCTGGACGTTCTGCTCCCAGTGTGACTCAAGCAGTGCTGGGCACCTGGTTGAGTCAGAGCTCTACCTGTTAAGTTCTGGTTGGTTTGGTGATTTTCGAGATAAGCTCGTCTGGCAATACGGGAGCTACAATTTCCCATAGTGAGACATCGAACGGAGTGTTATGAATGAGAACTATAGGTTACTTGCGTAACCCCAGTTCTCAGAGTAACATGAAGTGAGATGTCTCACCAGACGGCCCTCCTTGCTATGGTGAAGCGAGAAGAGGTGCTTATTTTGAATGGCGCATGCGTTGTGGCGCAAGCTACTTATAGGGGGTGATTTCCCTGACGCTGACGTCAAGATCTCCAGCCAATCAGGATTGGCGTAATGAGATTGATGCTTCTGTTTGCTCCGCGATGAGGCGCATCCCATAGTGAGACATCTCACTTCATGTTACTCTGAGAACTGGGGTTACGCAAGTAACCTATAGTTTCCTCTAATCATTAACCCATGTTTGTATAATGTAGTTAACTCCGTGTGTTGTTGCTAGCATACATAACACCTGACGTGGAAACGTTACTCGTGGATGGGGCTACAGAGCTGCTAGAAAGACGGTCGAACCTGGTACATTCCTCCGTCTGCATGCGGTGCACTTTTGCTAAATGTTTAGATAAATTGCTCGTGCTTACATGCTAAACTCTTATTGCACTTATGGTAACAAGTATTCTCCACATCGAGACGGGTAAAGTTTAACCACACCTCGGAGCGCGTTCTCTCCGCCATCTCCGCAGTGTGCTCCGCTGCATGTAGCAGCTGCGTGTGTGTAAACTGCCCCGCCCCGTCGCACACAGACGGGGGAGAGAGATCTCGTCTGATCGAAAATACATCATAGACGCATTTGTTGTCTTTGCATATTAGAAACGAGTTGGCGACACTAAGACTGCGATATAATGTTTTTTAGCAATAATACATGACATATATAAATGTACTGTATGCATTCAAAAGTGCTGAATAAATGTTTTATGGACCCATAATAGTGATTATTATTTAAGTTAAGTTTTGCCATAATCATGTCTATTTCCATAATCAGGTAGCTGAACAACATTGGTAAAAAATGTATACATTGTAGTGCCGTGAAAAGAGAGTCGGAGGCAGTGTATTAAGAATGGAGTTCCAATCTTTATTATCCATTACATTCAGAGAGGTTAACACATGCACTGCTCTGCCTGATGAGCTAGCAGGAATGGCAGCTAAAGCTACAGGTGTTCCCCACTAAAGGGTCCGTGTGGCAACACAATAAGCAAGGTGAATTATGTCCAATAACGTGTCACCACACAAGCCCCCCCAGAATTCACACATAAACAAAATCAGCATGGCGGGGAGGAACGACACGCCGACCCCCACGACTCCTGAGCACGGGAGTCGGAAAAGTGACTCCCGCCTGTGCGGCCCCCGGAAGGGGAGGGACCGGAACAACAGGTCTTAAATCCGTGACAGGGGACGAGGCCGGGGGGCGGCCCCGTCGCGGAGGTCGAGCCAGCACCACAGGCTGGTCCATGTCCAGGTGAGCAGCCTTCACCCGGTCCACCGAGACGTGCTCGGCCTTGCCACCCAGGTCGACCACCAGGTGCTTGTCCCCGTGCTCCAAGACCCGGAAAGGCCCATCATAAGGTGGCTGCAGGGGGCCTCTGTGCGAATCGTGCCGGATGAACACGTGCTCCGCCAAGCGGAGCTCTGCGGGAACCTGGGACACCTGAGTACCATGCTGAGTAGTAGGGATCGGAGCAAAGGCCTCAGCGGCGTCACACAGGAAAGCCCGCTGGGTCGACGCCGACCAGGGAGCCGATGCATTTGGGAGGAAATCCCCCGGAACTCTCAGCGGCTGACCGTAGACCATCTCCGCTGTAGAACACTGCAGATCTTCCTTAGGTGCGGTCCTCAGGCCCAGCATCACCCAGGGCAGCTTGTCGACCCAGTTACCGTCCGTAAGGCCGGCCTTGAGGGCCGCCTTCATGGAGCGATGAAAGCGCTCGCAGAGGCCGTTAGCCTGAGGGTGGTAAGCGGTAGTCCTGTGCAGCTTAACCCCCAAACCGCCTGCCACAGCGTTCCAGAGCTCGGACGTGAACTGAGAGTCCCTGTCTGAGGAAATGTCTGACGGGGTGCCAAAACGACACACCCACGTTGCAATGAAGGCCCGGGCAACGTCTGCGGCTGATGTCGAAACGAGCGGAACCGCCTCCGGCCAACGGGTCGTTCTGTCCACCATGGTGAGGAGGTAGGAAAACCCCTGAGAGGAAGGCAACGGACCAACCAGGTCAATGTTGACGTGATCAAACCTCCTCTCAGGCACCAGGAAACGCTCCAACGGGGCCTTCGTGTGGCGGTGCACCTTAGCGCGTTGACAAGCCACGCACTCCCTGGCCCAAGTCCTCACGTCCCTTTTCAGTCCTTGCCAAACGAACTTCGCCGCTACCAAACGCACCGAAGGTTTAACGCCGGGGTGTGACAGGCCGTGCACAGCCTCGAACACAGGACGCCTCCAGCTGGCAGGGACGACAGGCCGCGCCAGGCCCGTAGAGACGTCACACAGGAGAGTAATGCCCGCGTCGCCGAACACCACATCCTCCAAGCGCAGCCCCGCGCTCTCCACCTTCAGGGCCTGGACGCCGGGATCTGTGACCTGGTCTGCCGCCATGCGAGTATAGTCCAGGCCCAACTGGACGGCACCGATGACGACCCTGGAGAGGCAATCAATAACCAGGTTCGACTTGCCAGCCACGTGCTTAATGTCCGTAGTGAACTCCGATATGTAGGACAGCTGCCGCTGCTGACGTGCCGACCAAGGCTCCGCCACTTTTGACATGGCGAAGGTGAGCGGCTTGTGGTCGATAAACGCCGTAAATTCACGGCCTTCCAGCATGAAACGGAAGTGCCGCACGGCCAAATAAAGTCAGAGGAGCTCCCGGTCAAAGGCGCTGTATTTGCGTTCTCTAGGCGTCAGCTGGCGGCTGAAAAGGCGAGCGGCTGCCAAGCGCCCTCCACCCACTGCTCGTGCACTGCGCCGACCGCGTAGTCTGACGCGTCCGTGGTGATGGAGATGGGTGTGCCAGCAAAGCCGCCTGAGCCAACGCGGTCTTGACCTCAGCAAAAGCGCCGTCCGCCTCTGCTGTCCAGTCGATCTCCTGGACGGGGGTCTTGCCTTTCAACGCTTCATACAGCGGCCGCATGATGTGTGCGGCCCGGGCGATGAAACGGTGGTAGAAAGTCACCATCCCCAGAAACTCACGGAGCGACCGGGCTGTGAGTGGGCGAGGAAACGCCGCAACAGCCTCCACCTTCGCTGGCAGAGGTGTCGCACCGCCCTTGGTGACGCGGTGCCCCAGGAAATCGATGTCCGACACCCCGAACTGGCACTTTGCAGGATTGATGATTAATCCGTGTTCGTTGAGCCGTGTGAAAAGGGCTCGGAGGTGGGACAGGTGCTCCTGCACTGAAGCGCTGGCGACGAGTATGTCGTCGAGGTAAACAAACACAAACGGCAGGTCCCGCAGCACCGAATCCATCAGGCGCTGGAACGTCTGAGCGGCATTCTTGAGTCCAAAAGGCATCCGCAGGAACTCAAAAAGTCCAAAAGGCGTTATCACTGCTGTCTTGGGAATGTCCAGGGGGTGCATGGGCACCTGGTGGTATCCACGCACCAGGTCCACCTTGGAAAACACCCCCGTACCGGCCAGATGCGCCGAAAAGTCCTGAATGTGCGGCACCGGATAGCGGTCAGGCGTGGTGGCGTCGTTGAGTCGGCGGTAATCCCCGCACGGGCGGAACCCGCCGTTCGATTTGGGAACGACGTGCAGGGGGGAAGCCCAAGGACTGTCGGAGCGGCGGACAATGCCCAGGCGCTCCATGGTTGCGAACTCCGCCCTCGCTACAGCCAGCTTAGAAGGGTTCAACCGCCGGGCCCTGGCGTAGACAGGAGGCCCCCCGGTAGTGACGTGGTGTTCCACGCCATGCTTAGTGGTAAGCGCAGAGAAGGTGGGTAGCGACAGGTCTGGGAACTCGGCCAACAGTCTGAGAAACGTGTCTGCACCTGACAGCGAGCCTGACAGCCCGTCATACGCTGCGCTGCCAAGTGTGCACACGAAGGAAGAAAACGTTAAGGCATCAACAAAACGCCTATTCTTAACGTCCACTAAGAGTCCATGAGCACACAAAAAATCCGCTCCGAGGAGGGGAAAATAAATGTCTGCTGTCACAAAATCCCAGCTGAAACGCTGTCCTCCGATGCACAAACACATAGGCCTCACGCCGTACGTGCGAATGGGACTGCCGTTAGCCGTCGTCAATCGCGGTCCGTGCCCCCCACGGGCGACGTCTTCACTCGACGCTGGAACTACGCTCCGTTGAGCGCCCGTGTCACACAGAAACAAGCTCCCCGAAACGCTGTCGCTGACGAAGAGGAGCCTGCACGTGCCGCCGACGCTCAGAGCCACTACTGAGCGCCGGCCCCTCCGTTTCCCGGGGGTTTGTAGCTGCACGGAGCGATGCATCTCTTCGCCCTTGTCCCGAAACGTGCGTGGTAAACGCACTCTCCGGCGTCTCCACGCCGGCTAGCCACAGCCGTGTCCGGCCTCCGCCACGCTTTCTTGACTGCCGGTGGGCCGCTGAGCGTCGCGGCTAACGTCTCTGCCCCGGGCTGTTGCGTAGCCAGGAAAAAACGATCCGCTTCCTCAGCCAAAGCACGGGGCTCCGTGACAGGCGTGTTGGCCAGCGCCGTCTGTACCCGGGGAGGCAAGTGACGCAGGAAAATCTCTGTGAATAAAATCCGGGGATCTTCCCCCCCTAGCAGATTTAGCATTTTCTCCATTAGCTGGGATGGCTTGCTGTCTCCTAGGCCTTGAATGTCAAGTATCTGGCGGGCCCTCTCCTTAGCAGATAAGCTAAATGTCTTAAGGAGAAGGGCCTTAATCGCCTCATATTTGCCATGATGTGGGGGGGCTGCGATGAATCCCACCAACCTGGACGACGTGGAGCTCCCCAGCGCTGCTACCACATGGTAGTATTTTAGGTCCCCGTCACGGACCTGTCGGCAGGCAAAATGTGCCTCCACGTGTGCGAACCATGCCTCCGCGGCGTGCTCCCAGAATTCCGGCAGCTTTATGAAAACATCGCGCTCAGCCATGTTCGTTAATTTTCCGGAAACTTTCTCGGAAAAGTCGGGGTCACCAGTGTAGTGCCGTGAAAAGAGAGTCGGAGGCGATGTATTAAGAATGGAGTTCCAATCTTTATTATCCATTACATTCAGAGAGGTTAACACATGCACTGCTCTGCCTGATGAGCTAGCAGGAATGGCAGCTAAAGCTACAGGTGTTCCCCACTAAAGGGTCCGTGTGGCAACACAATAAGCAAGGTGAATTATGTCCAATAACGTGTCACCACAACATTATATATATATATTTCTATTAATCATTTTCGGCCTTTCGGCATTCGGTTTTCGGCCAACTGTTTCCTATTTTCGGTATCGGTTTGGGCCAAGAATTTCCCATTCGGTGCACCCCTAGTTGTAACCATAGACTGGTTGTAACGGAATACATGTAACGGCGTTACGCAGAATATAAAAATCAAGTAGGCTAACTGTATTCAGCTGGTGTTACATTTGAAAAACGAGTAATCTGATTAAAGTTACTTTCGTAAGCCTGAAGTGAATACATTTTGGAATACTTATTGGAATTATTGGTGGAAAAGTTTCCTCACAAAATGTAATATTCATTACCGGCAGATCTGTGTGCACACTGCACAGCGCTGCAGCATGTCTGTGAGCGAGAGAGAGATGCAGCGTGTCTGTGAGGCCCCGCCCCCGCACGCAGATGAGAGAGAGATCTCTTTTAAAATATATTGAAAGTTAGAAACGGAGATGGTTGGATAAAATGTGCAAGATAACGTTTATGTAGCATTTATTTATTGTCGAAATTATGACATTTCCATCCATCCATCCATCTTCTTCCGCTTATCCGTGGTCGGGTCGCGGGGGTAGCAGTTCCAGCAGAGAGCCCCAAACTTTATTTTCCCTGGCGACATCAACCAGCTCTGACTGGGGGATCCCAAGGCGCTCCCAGGCCAGCGAAGAGATATAATCCCTCCACCTGGTCCTAGGTCTACCCCTTGGTCTCTTCCCAGCTGGACGTGCCTGGAACACCTCCCTAGGGAGGCGCCCAGGTGGCATCCTAACTAGGTGCCCGAACCACCTCAACTGGCTCCTTTCGACGCGAAGGAGGAGCGGCTCAACTCCGAGTCCCTCCCTGATGACCGAACTTCTCACCTTATCCCTAAGGGAGACACCAGCCACCCTGCGGAGAAAACCCATCTCGGCCGCTTGTATGACATTTCATAACGATCAAATCAAAGTGAATGGCCTGCTGCTGCTGAATGCATGGGGCAAGTGACTGGAACAAGTTTTTTAAAAGTTATTACATCGTTTCAGATAATAAATTAAAGGTCCGCAGTAGCTGAGCGTGCTCCACTAGCATTGTGGACTATATGAAAATCGCTGGCCCGCGATTGTGTCTATTGGATACATTTTGGCCCTTGGACAAATGTAGTTGGTGATCCCTGACCTATACCTTCTTACCTCTAAGTAGCATTATTAGGAGACATCTAGCTAGCTAACTTTAGCTACATGGACTCATGTAAGGCAGTGTTACGGCTGTCGCCTTGCCTTCAGCATTAACTGGCCTGTGAGTGTTCTGTGTGTGTATATATATATATATATATATGTGTATGTGTGTTATGATTACATGTAGGTACTATGGTTACCACGTCGGCGACGTTGTTTCGTTCCTACCATAGGTCCTACCACCGGAAGAGGTCCGACGCCTCTGCAACGTTGTTGACATTCAGGGCGCTGGATCTGTGCTAGGACGCCATGCTACCATACCTCAGAATGTTTGTGTGTTATTGGTGCTTATGTGTGTGTCCTTATGATATTGTTAACAGAGGTTAACTCGGGTGCTTATGATGTGTGTTTCCTTACGATATTGTTAACGATATTGTGCTCATTTTTTTCCACAAGAACATGATAGTGCATAACTATCAGGTGACTAAAAGCCTCCTCTCCCTGTCTGCTGTTCCATTTTTCAGTTTCAGTTGCAAGATGATCAGGAGGGAGAGAAGGCGTGATTACCAGCACCTGTGGTCTGTCCTGGTCCCGGAAGTTGTGGTTCTCTCCTTGTTGCATTATTATTTGCACAGTGGCAGCTCTTTAACCTGCATTACAGCACCTTCATATTCACTGACCACACTCACTAGACTCTAGTCACACAGCCCTACTTCCTCTAGTGACTAGAGGAAGTAGGGCTGTGTGATATATTGCTATTGTAAAAAATATGTTTACTGAAAAGATTAAATGATACTAAGACTGAATAATACATGGTTTCTTATTTACATTTACAATAACCTCAATGGCCATACATGGGAGCGTCACCAGACCAATTGTCATCTCTAGAATATTGTTGAATGAATTAAGCCTGAATGTAGATGAAAGTTGTATATTGAGTGGGGCTACACAATTTACAACACACAAAAAGATGTTTACCGAAAAGACTTGAACACAAGATGTTTGAACACAAAAATATGTTTACTGAAAAGATTAAATAACACTGAATAATACATGGTTTCTTTTTTACAAGACTACAGCTCCATGACTTTACTCCAATGGGACGACAGACACTGACAGATTAGACAAGGCACATCAAATAACCCCAATCTTGTCAATTAATGCTAGTGCCTCACCTGGTTTTGTTAGCATGTGCTCTATGGGCACAGCCCTGCTTTGCAGAATCTGATATTTTCTTCTGACTAATCCTATGACTCTTTCGACATGAATACGCACATTAGCTATTTTTCTTGTCTCTTCCACCTCGTATGCTGACAGCTGACTTTTCTCCCTGGTGAATGCAGGCATCTTTAGTGAAGCACAGTAAAATCCCACACTATCACCAATATCGAACCCACAGTCTGCTAGGACAATATCTCCAGGTAACAGGTTTTTTAGGAGCCCACTCTGTATTGTGATCTGTTTATCACTAACTCTTCCTCCCCAGGCACAAGATATGTAAGTGACATAGCCTTGGGGAGCAACACCAATCAGAAATGTAACAGTATGGTGATGCTTGTAGTTGGACCATGTTTGTGCTCGAGCTAGTAAATTAGAGGGCCTCTCAATAAAAACTTCAAAACAGTCAACAATCACAGCAACTCTACATCCAAATGCCTGTCTGAATCCCATTGGCATTGTAGCTTGAAGTACATGTCGCTCTGGCCACTCAATTATAAATGCTGTACTCTCATGAAGTATGTCAATTAACTTATGCCAAATTCTAGAAGCAGTGGAGAGAGAGATGGTGAACCTGAAAGCCAAATATTTCAGAGGGAGATTTAGTCTCAGCCTCAGCAAAACTAAAATTAACTGTTCAAATTTGGAGGGCACAGACATAGGGCCATAGGTGATGTAGGGCTCGCACAGTTGAAAAACCTGAAGTAAAACTAAGAAGTTGGGGAGTCCGGTGTAAAACTTTGTCTTCTCTTCGTTGTTCTCAAAGGACTCCTGGTTGAACTTTGTGTCCAGTGCCTTTGTCCGAAGATCTCCCAGCTCTGTTGTGTTCTGTCTCAGAACATCCTCCATCCTCTCGAAAGGTAGCCTAGCTGACAGTTACAAAGTTATGTAGCCAGCTAGCTGAAAACACCAACAGTAGCACACAACATTATATGCCAAGATATACACCATACTGTAGAGGAAACTTCTGTGTAGCTATGCAGTGGGAGTCACCGACTCAGGAAGGAGACACGGGAAGAGCAGTAGCTTTGATGTCAAACACATGATGGTTTATTTGGAGTTAACGGCCGGAGGATTCACATCACAAGTCCAAGAGTCAGAGGTTCTGACTTCACGGTAGAGTTGCCACGTCAATTCTGAAGAACTCTACCCCAGACCCCTGTATTTAGCTAGTTCAGAGAGCATCATCAACATGCTGCATAACAAGATAGAATGATAACACCTCTATCAGCTGACGCCAACAGGCAGGAACAGGGAGACAAAACACTGAGAGCACAGCAGCCAAGGTTACAGGTGCCTGTGCTCAGTCAGGACAGTTTGAACTGATACACTGGGTCAAAGTTATGGGCCTTGGAAAATATTTCCACAACACATACACATATTTGTCAAGTCAATAGACTATATGCCCTTTTATTTCTTCCTTAGTAATTGAATGTGTATTTTGTAAACCTCGCCATTGTTGGTTTAATTGCTAAACGTGTTATGTTACAAATATCTTACCTTCCTATAGGTTGTAACACGAATGAACCAAGTCCCAGCACCTATTATGTGCATGGTACACCACCCAGGACTAGAGCCAAACTGTCTCAACCCATACACCCTGCAGAACCTCCATAACATTTACAGATTCGATTATGGACCTTTGAGGCATAGAACGGAAGAAGAGTAAGTAACACTACTGTGTTTGATGAAAAATCAAATAATGGTTTGATATGAATGATATGTTATAGGAGCAAATCATTCAGGGAAGAAAGGCTACTAAGTATTTCCATCATTATTTTTAGAAATGTACAAAATGAACATGTGTAAATATACATATATACACTGTATATCATCCATTCCTCCCCTTATAGGCGTTTTCGGCAGCTTTGTGTGCTGGGGCTTTTTAGGACGTGGCATCAGAGTGGTCATCCCGTCATGTGTTGTCCGCCGGATACGCCAGGAGTTCCTGACGAAATCAAATGCAAATCACAAAATATTAGAGAAACTTTGTTGTTTTAGGTTCGTTAGCTTGCCAGCTAGATTAATATGCTAACCTACGTTTGCTAGTTGTACAGTGTAATATGCCAACCTGGGCTGAAGTCGAACAGTTCATTTAGCTTAGGAACCTTCCTAACGGAGTGAAATGACCCGGAAGTCCCTCAGTGGCAGCCATGATAAATGCCGTTCGAATTTTCTAGATCAGGGGTTCCCAACCTTTTTCCCAGAGAGCCCCCCCAAATTACTCCTGTTGGAAGTTGCGTCCCCCCCCCCCACACACACACACACACAAGGGGGGGGGGAACAGACAAGGCAAGAGCGGTAATTCAAGTCCTTTATGGGGCGAGGGACCATATTTGATCACTTCCGCACACACCAAACATGGCGTCACTGCTGCGACTAAGTGAGGTCGAGGAGCATATGGATTTCTCCCAGCCAATCAGCGAAGATAACTCTACGCCACAAAGCCCGCCATTGGGGAATTTGACCAATCAGCAGAGGCCTGAAACGTTTCAAACTTCCGGTTTTCTCGGAATCCGGAAAAAGGCAATTTTGCGGCTCCGTTCATTCACGGAATTCTGTGAAACAACAAAACTAACCATGGTAAATTGACGAAACTCACACATTGTATGATTGAATAGTGGTGCTAGGTTAGGAAATTTGTGTTGTTAGCAGAAAAGTGAGTGAAATTAGTGAAATTAGTGAAATTACGGCATGAAAAGTTTGGGCACCATATTTGATCATAGGCCTACGCCCCTTTCAGGTAAACACTGGAGTTAGTATGATATGCCCATATTTGGACATATGCCCGATCCGTCTAGTAAGCGATACATAGTATATTTTAATAACAAATAAGGCAATACAATTTAGGATTTTATATTATAATGTTGCCAAAGGTTTGTATAACACTATACAGTGATTCAGTGAAAAGTTTAACCAATTTCTAGAAATGTTCAAGCCATAAATAGTGAATATGATATTCTATTTTATCTATTTTGTCAGTTTTATGACCTCATAGCAGTTGTTTTAGTTTTTTTGCATGTCTTTAATTTTTAGCAACTGTCTACCTGATGCGTAAGCCATACATAGCGCATTTTAGGACATGGTTAAACCGTACACCCCAGCACGTGCACTACGCTCTGCATCAGCCAAACGACTCGCTGCACCCTTGCTGCGAGGGGGACCCAAGTTCCCATCGGCGAAAACACGTGGGTTTGCTGTCCTGGCTCCAGGATGGTGGAATGAGCTCCCCATTGACATCAGGACGGCAGATAGCTTGCACATCTTCCGGCGCAAACTGAAAACTCATCTCTTTCGACTCCACTTCGAGCGATAGAACTATTAACGAAGCACTTTTATACTAATAAAGGACTGGCTTATCTAAAGCCAGTTGAGTAGCACTTGAAATGTTTGGCTCTATGAAACCTGATGTACTTATATGATTCTGTTTTCTTCAAGTTTGTATTTTGTTGGTCGAACGCACTTATTGTAAGTCACTTTGGATAAAAGCGTCAGCTAAATGCAATGTAATGTAATGTAATTTTAATAACAAATAAGGCAATACAACTTAGGATTTTATATTATAATGTTGCCAAATGTTTGTATAACACTATACAGTGATTCAGTGAAAAGTTTAACCAATTTCTAGACATTTTCAAGATATACATAGTGAATATGATATTCTATTTTATCTATTTTGTCAGTGTTATGACCTTATAACAGTTGTTTTATGTTTTTTTGCATGTGTTTAATTTTTAGCAACTGTCTACTCGGATGTTTTATTCCAAGTGAAAGGATATTGTCATTGTGCCAGCACACCTTGCCATCAGTGACGATGACGAGGAGGAAGATTACGATGTGGAAGACCCTGACTTTGCCCCACCCACCCACAATCTGGACATTCCAGGCCCAAGTGACATGGGCCCCTCTGCCAAGAGGAGGTGCATGCAGCCTGCAGTGCTCCAGGTCGATGACGACGATGACGACGACGACGACGACGACGATGGTAACAACGAGCAGCCAGCACTACAAGCCAAGAGGCCCACCAAACCCAGGAAGTCAGCAGCAAGGCCAACCACCTGGCACAAAGCTGACCTGGAAAACACAGAACTGCCGGAATACCAGCACTCTCCCCCTGACTACATTGAAACCCCTTTTCAGTACTTCACAAGGTACTTTGGCCCCGAAATTGTCACTCATATCACCTACCAAACTAATTTTACGGACATTAACACCACTTTCACCACCAATGAGAATGAGATAATGACATTTCTGTCCATCCTGATGTATATGGGGATTTCAGAGCTCCCAGCTGTTGAAGATTACTGGGCCATGGAGACCAGAGTCCCTCAAGTTGCCAACCTGATGTCCTCAAAGAGGTTCAGGCTGCTGAAAAGGGTTGTCCATTTCAATGACAACACTGAGCTCCCTGGTTCCATTGACCGCTTCTTCAAAATCCGGCCACTGTTCATCTTCCTCAATTCTGCCTTCAGGCGTGAGCCGCAGACCCCCAAACAGTCTGTGGATGAGGTGATGGTTGCCTACAAAGGGAAGACAGCTGGCAACCTGAGGCAGTATATAAAGACCAAGCCAGACAAGTGGGGTTTTAAATTGTTTTCCAGGGCCTCTGTGGATGGCTTCATCCACGACATGGTGCTGTACCAGGGGAAGACTACTCTGGAGGCCCACAGTGTCCCCCTGACACCTGAACAACAAGCCATGGGTGCCACCAGCCAGATTGTCTCTGTCTTGGCAAGTACCATGTCCTCCCCCAGCACCACAGCCATCTTTGCGGATAACTTTTTCACCAGCCTGGAGCTAGTGCGGTACCTCCGAGACCAGAACTGCAGGTATACAGGGACAGCCAGGGACAATAGAATTGGAAAGCCCCCGCTTAAGTCCATCAAGGAAATGGAGAAAAAGGCTGTCTCTCGTGGAACATGTGACTACATCATGAGTGATGATGGGATCCTGGCTGTCAGGTGGAAGGACAACAGAATGGTATCTCTGCTGTCAACAGACATGGGGGTGGAGCCTATGTCCTCAGTCATCAGGTACTGCAGTGAGACGAAGACGAAGGAGCCGGTGAGCTGTCCAGCTGTTATCCGGACCTACAATGCCAACATGGGGGGCATTGACAAGAGTGACATGTTGGTCCACCTCTACCGCACCCCCATGAAGTCCAAGAGGTGGTACATGCGTATGTTTGCATACGCCATTGATGTCAGCCTCACAAATGCCTGGATCATGTACAGGCGGGACTGCAAGGCCCTTGGTGTGAATGGCGTGCCTCTGAAAAGCTTCAGAATTTAGGTGTTCAGGGCTGCCAGCAACCAGAGGCCAGTCAAGTCTAGCTCCCGAAGAAGGTCATCTTCATTGGTTGAGAGCGTGACCGTTGCTGACCCCCAGCCTGTCCGTGGACACCGCAGCCACACCCCAAATGTGGCTGTGCGGTTTGATCCCTCCCTCTTCCATGCCCCTGTACATGCCAATTGCCTGACCTGCAAGTACTGCAGCAGGAAAGGCAACATTGTAAGGTCAAATGTGGTCTGCCGGGTCTGCAAGGTCCACCTTGGTCCACATGAATGCGGAGCGTAACTGTTTTGTCAGTTACCATGAGGAATTTGACTAATTTCTCATTTGATGTATGTTTTGTTAGTTAGCTTAGTTTTCAGGGACCATGTTAAAAAGGAACAGATTATAGCAGTTTGCTAATTTCCATCTGCAGTCCCTGGGCAGGTCAACATGTATACTACATATTAAATAAATACATAAAATAATAATAAATGTTAAATACATTATATACACACATATTTCATACCCTTGCACTAAAACGTTTACATTACAAATATTTATTTCATACCCTTGCACTAAAACGTTTACATTACAAATATTTATTTCATACCCTTGCACTAAAACGTTTACATTACAAATATTTATTTCATACCCTTGCATTAAAATGTTTAATTTCAAATATTTATTTCATACCCTTGCACTAAAACGTTTACATTACAAATATTTATTTCATACCCTTGCACTAAAACGTTTACATATATTATATTATATTTCATACCCCACATAAATGACTCTACACTCTATTTATATTGTATTTAAGTGCCTATGTTATGTTCTAAAATAAATGTTCCTTTCACCCTATATGTATTTCTGTCATATTTCTTATAAAACATTTTTTTTACCACAAACGGGCAAGGAACCATATATGATCACTTCATTGACCTTGATTTTTATATGAAAATGAAATATTTTGGAAAATTTCACAAAAGTAAAACAGTATTGTTATGTCCTCCAATAACACTCTAGGGTTGACATTTAGAATTTCAATGAGTGCCCTATAAAGGGCTAAAAGTCTCAAAATGCTACAACTACTGTCACAAACTGGATGAATGTGAAGTATTTTGTTAAAGGAGGATGGAAGCGTAATTAAGGAGCACTATTGGAGTGACTTTGATAGTTATTGGACTCAGGATTAATTAATTTGGATGCCCGCTGTATGAAGAAATTAAAGGACGGCACAAGTGGAAACAATTCACAAATGGATTAAACTGTATAAAACACATGCTCAAAGTAAACCGGATTTTGCCGATGTGTTTATGTGGATTCAAAAGTCGTAAATAATCTACAAAATGGAGGAGACCGATCTGATCGGAGCAACTGTGACAAATAATCCAACTGAAACCAGCATGGACAATGACTATGTTTTAAAAATGCGCTTATCCAGACAAGCCCGGTTTGGACACCTTATGCGCAGAAGAAACATTTCTATATTATATTATATTATTATTATTTATTATAGAAACAATTATGCATTTCTGTCTTTTTATGCCTTTATTAGCTACTAACTTGAATTGTTATTAAAATTAATTAATCAACTATTTTGTATGCGTTTATTGTACAATAATGTATTGTGTAACAATTATATGAAAAAAAAAAAAAAAAAGTCTAAATATGATATTAGGCCTCAAACCATCTGAGGCCAGTGGCGCCAGCCAGGGGGGGCCATGGCCACCCTGATATATTTGTTGGCCCCCCCACCACACGAACCGCCTCGCCAGTCACGTATGCGTAGTAGTTTATCTGATATTTAACAACAAATACACAGCCAGCGAGTCGCTTGATTTGAGCTTCCAACGCTCATACTGCAGCCCCTCTCCCTCTGCTACCATGGTAACACTCTGATACTCTGCGCACCACTCTGATACTCGCGCGCACCACTCTGATACTTGTACGCACCACTCTGAGATTCGCACAGACAGCAGCAGGTTGCAGCAAAACGTTTCTTTCTACTGACTTTTCTACTGACTTGACAAAAATCCACCAGACTTCTAGAAGGTAAGCCGTATACGTGTGTTGCCTGTTAAGCCCCACAACACTTTAGGCTTTAGTGTGTTAGCTTTAGGTAGCAAAACACGGAGATATGCTCACATTTAGCTGTTATTCTGATCAAAATGTGTGTTCAATGGCATTAAAACGAGAAAAATGCTGGAAGACATGGAAAACAGGCTCGGGGCTCAGTAAAGGCTGGCTTGGCTTCAGGTATAATTCGTCTGTAAACACACTTTGGCGGCTATCCTAGTTAGCCTTAGTTTAGCTTGCTAAGCTAACGTTAGCTGATGTCGGTATGCTGGGCTAGTGTAATGCGTAGGCTACTATTAATCACTGCTGTGTGTAATGTCAATTTGCAGAAAATGAAGAAAAGTCAACAGACATCTCTTCTTATTTTTAAGAAGAAGATGAGTAAAGGAGAGACAGAGCTGGCAGGGGAGCAGCAGCATAGGGCTAGTGAGGAGATGACCATACATGCTAGAAAGAGTGTGGAACTCTGTTTTGTAAAAGTGAAACTAAAACCTAAGTACAGTTTTATTAATATGATTGTGACCTTTTTAATCATTTAAGTCTTCTACACACTTTAGGTCTGCAGCTCCTTCAAAATGAAACGAGAATCTATGCAGTTTTTCCTCTTCTGTTTTCTGAGGTTATGAGCCGACCATTAGTCAAGTTTGTTTTCATAATGTTCTGTATGCTAATTTAAAAAAGGGTAACCTACGGAGCCCCCTAGGGGACATGGAGAAGAAAAAAAATAATAATTTGAACAGAAAAAAAAAAAAAATGTTTTGCTAGATATCGCAATACTTTTGTGAGATCTCGCAAAATAGGCACGGGTTTCACACATAGACTGTATATATAAAGGGTTTCACATAAGTGAAGACACCTCAAGAAAACACTCAGAGCGAGGGGACATGCACGTTCCTCTGAGCTGAGTTATTGACAGATTCGAATTTCGTGGATCAATAACTCATGAACATAACGTTGTAAAAATACAAACAACATGACTTTACAATCATAGCAAGGTAGACAACGAGCTACAGAGTCGTTTTTATCAGAACAGTTCGATACGCGCCGTCATCCGAGCTAAACATCAATAATTTGTCACAATCCGCAGCTGGAGGAGGGAGATGTCCTATATGTCTTAAATGATATGATGAATTGGAAATGGGGGACCCTGATGTAAACAAGACGAAAGTCTTTCTCTGGTCTCCATCCCCTTAACAATTGTATGTTTTGAGCTGTACTGTACTGTACCCAATATACAAGCTGTTAATAAACTTTTCAATCAATCAATCAATCAATCAGAGGAGTGCTTAGGGACCGTCTACAAACTGCAACGGGGTTTTGCGAGATCTCGCAAAAGTATTGCGAGATCTCGCAAAGGGGTTTTGCGATATCTCGCAAAACATTATTATTATTATTTTTTTCAAAGAATTTTTTTTTCTTCTCCATGTCCCCTAGGGGGCTCCGTAGTAACCAGTTTGTTTATAAAGTATAAATATATATTTTCAAAACAAATGGAATACAAGCTATACTGTATGTATTACTCTCACCACAGTGGCCTAATCTAAAAAAATAGAATGTCTCATCACCTATTTTCTGTCTAATACTAAAAGGTGGTGTTTTGTATCATTTATAATGTTTTGAATTTGCTATAAAGGTCAATAATAGATGGTGTTTTTGTGTTCAATCACAGTATGTATTTACCATTTTATACCCCTTGTGTTTTTGGGTCCTGTTGAAATAAAATAGTCATGTTTTAAAACTTGATTTAATAAAGCAGGGCTCGACATTAAGGACTGCCCGATGGCCCGGGGCCATCTAGTATTTAGCTCGGGCAATGAAGCCTCACCTGCTGGTTGCCCGATCGGGCAATCTATTGTGCCAGTATCATGCAGCTTGCGGATCCAGTAATGAGTGACCCGACAGTGAAACTAAACATATCTATAACTAGTTCAGGTAGTTTGAGAGGTCATTAAAATAGCTACGTGTGATATTCTAACCTGAAGTGTGTGTTTTGTCCGCTCACCGCTGCATGTGATCATGCAGAGCTGCGTGTCCACTCGTCAGCCTGCTCAGCTGATCTCTCTCTCCCGTCAGATTAGACTTCACTCGTGTTTATGTCCATATCGATCAGATCCAGCTAGTTCTAGCTAATGATATGACTACCTGTTTATTAAAAGACACCTACACAATAAGTGTCGCTATGCAACTGGGTGAGGCCACAAAGTATAGCGCAGCATTATGTATTTGTTTACATGCCCACCGGAACCCCGAGGCATTACCAACAGATCAACGCACAATCAACCCACACAGGACATCTCTTTCTCCACATTACGTGTTAGACATTAGAATTGACTATTCTCGTCTGTCACATACTCTTCTTGTCTGTCACATAAATTGCGCAACTGAAGCGGTATTGCGCTAAAGGGAAATTATTTTGACCGGACATTTAGATTTGCCGGCTAATGGGAACTATGACGTCGCCATTTTGTGTGCTTGGCGGATGCGCTCGGCTCCTCTCGACTGCTGCTCGGGTCTGCTCGGTCAGCTTCCGGATGAGGAGGCATTCGTTCGACCAACTTACAGTAGATAACATTACAAACATTTTTAACAGGGGCCATAATAGTGTAAATAATGTTTGTTTTGGCATTAATAACTGAATGTAATGTTTTCTACTTTTTTACATCTGGGAAGGCATTTGCCTTCATCAGATGGAAAGTGTCTTGACCAACAACTTAAGTGTTTCTTATAGCTATGCAGGGCATGCAAGCGAGCAAACACAAACAAGAACAAACAAACAAGTGAAATGAAGAATAAAATTGAAATTGTACAATACAATATTGTGGTGGTTCATCTTATAATTCAGTCTAGAGAACCAGACAGCATCTAAGACCTGCAAAAATCTAAATTTTCTAGGGGGACGGAGGCCCCCCAAACCCTTCGTGCCATTTCGTCCGAGCGCATTTTTCAGGGCAATCTCTATTGGGCTCAGGGCCATCTGTAAATTAGCTTAGATGGCCCACAGGGCCATCTCCCAAAATCCTTAATGTCATGCACTGTAAAGTCATGTCAATCATCTTTGATCCCAGTGTGACACAAACAGCTTTGTTCAGTCTAAAACAATGTATAACCTAGAGACATAATATAACTGAAGAACATGTTGTGTTGCTGTTGTGTATTGTATGTGTTGAGAATGCTGAACATTTTGTGCCTTACAATAAAGGAACTTATTTAAATTAAGCTGTCTTTTTAAAAGGAAAGAACAACTAGCATATATAAAAAACAAAACAATAATTCACCAACACATGTATACATATACATGTATATTAAATGTTAACTATCCGTATTATATTCACTTCAGATGAATAGTAGCAGAAAATGTAAAATAAGAAACCAAAGTATATCAGTAGGCGATTCTCTTTGCCATTGTTTTCATCTAGTCTATACTTTTACAACAATTAAATGCTTGGTTTTGGTGGGCCACCCCAAGATTTTCAGTGGCCCCATTTGGCCACCCCTATGAACAATTTCTGGAGGCGCCACTGTCTGAGGCCTGATTTTTGGCGCCCCCCAGGTTGGGAACTACTGCTCTAGATGATAGGAAAGGAGGTTTCAAACTTCCTTTATAACCTCCTTTAGCTTAGGAACCACTGGACCTCCCTTTACGAAAGGAAAGGAGAAAATTCTGCCCCACAATGCCTTGCAGCTGCAGCATTTGCAGTCACACAACAGTCGGCCGTTCACGGAAACAATCGATTATGACCGATAAATGATATCATGAAAGTTACGGTGCTTATTAAGCATTTTAAAACGTATGTGGTAACTTGCCAAAGTGCTTTGTTTTGAACGTTCATCAGTATTATAATCAAAAAGAGAAATATGAACGTTAGTTTTGACTGAAATTATCAAATAAAGTCAACATTTCACAGTCTTTACTGAGCTGTGTGGGGTTTGTTCAACTTTTAAAAGATGTTTGAATGGTGATATACACAGTGATAGATGTTAAGGACTAACGTTTATAATAAATACATTTGTATTTATTTTAAGATCTTTTCATAGTTCATACAATCATACGTATTGGGATCATTTATTAATGTGGACCGGAGGGAGAGGGTGACGAACATAAGTTTCACTTTCCTTTTTTATTTGAATTCCAACTTTGGTCATGAAGAATATATTTCTCTGTTGTCCACATTCATAAAGCATAAAACAACAGCATCAGAGCACGGTGCAGAGTCTCTAGATGAGTTTGCAGTAGTCCGTCGTTCTTATTATACATCCATGTTGTAGTCCGCTGTATAGAAAACTGTAGTTTCCATAGTTTCCCCACAGCAGCAGACGCACATTTATGACGTCCGCTGGCGCATCATCCGTTCAGCCACGTCGGGTCATGGCTGAACCTGTCTCTGCGGTCCTGCCTTGGGTCTCGTCATGCTGCTTCCCTGATGGCTTCCACAGGATTGTAGCTGAAATCCTCGTGGATTCATCTTCTTATTATAGACACATGCATTTCCTAACATTCGGTCTATATGCTGTAAAATGTATTATCTCTTCGATTTACACACGGCATCTATTGCACGTCTGTCCGTCCTGGGAGAGGGATCCCTCCTCTGTTGCTCTCCCTGAGGTTTCTCCCATTTTTTCCCCTTAAACTGTGGGTTTTCTCTGGAAGTTTCTCCTTTTACGATGTGAGGGTCTAAGGATAGAGGGTGTCGTTTTTCTCATACTGATATTCTGAACAATCTGTGCTGTTGTATTTGCTGTAAAGTGTCTCTACTGTAGGCTATTTTTATTATATGTACAGCACTTTGGTTCGACCAAAAATCGTTTATAAATGTGCTATATAAATAAAACTTGATTTGATTTGATTTGATTTGATCATAAACACATCGGATAGTGAAAGTGCAGTCGGATTCTCGAAAGTACCGCAGTCTCTACTCCTAAGTCCTTTTGAATTATCCTATCCACTATCCCTTAACCCCATGACGTTTCACTCAGAGGTCAAGGAATACGTCAAGATGATAGGGTTAGACGTTAGGAGCTGATTTTTCGATTATCCGACCGCAACCCTACTATGAACAACAGCTCGTGGTTCATATTAGGCTAGCAAGAACATGTTTACAATTGCAATCTTATACGGGCAGTCTACTACGTTCGGTCATTCATTGTAGCTGGCATAAAAACAATGTTTTCCCTAGCAAACTCATGTCTAGCTCTTAGCCTTCTTTTTTAGCTCGGTAGCATGCACGCTAGGAACGCCAACTATACACTGTAAAAAAAGATCGTAATTTTACAGGAAATAACTGTAAATTTGTATAGTAATTATCATGTTTTTTTAAATAAATTGCAAAATCCTGTAAAATGACAGATATTAACTATAAATTAACAACCCAAAACATTATTTGAAATATTTTGACAATAACAACAAATAACGTTTATTTCGTCTTTTTTTTTACTGTAAATTTACTATATAATATTTACAGTATTTTTGCACTTTCAGAAAATACATGCAGATGTACGTAAAATAAAATGTTTTTATCTGTAATTAAATATGTAACTCGTAATATAAAAGTGTATTACTATTATAAGACTTTAAGATGTTCTTTGTAATTTTAAGGTAAACATAAAACTGTAAGAAAAGCGTAAAATAAAAAAAACGTAAAATGTAAGTAAAACATTTTTACATAAATCATTTTCTCAATATTCGATTGAATCCAACAAAAACACAAAATATCCAATGTTGAAACAAAAGTAAATAAATATGTTTTCATGAAATTCCTAACTTACTATATTGTAAACATCTACAGTTGACAATATCATTAAAAAAAAAATCATAGAAAGTGGAGAAATCTCTGCAGGGAGGACCAAGGTTTAAAACACACACTGTTATTTACTCAACAATAAGTCACAGTTATCCTTGTTTTATTTATGTGTTCTGTTGCTGTGTTTTTTTTCCATTGGTCAATTTAATAAACCTTAGTTTTACAGTATAATGTATGGTTTTCGGATTCTGGCCGACAGCCAGAGCTACGACACTTGAAATAGAATTCAGCCAAAACACGGCAGACAAGTCAGGCATGTTTGGAATGAGTCCACAACACTCCTGATTGGTTAATATAAACATCATCGAAGAAACCTGCCAATGAGAACTGTCCGCGCCTGTCGTTCACATTTGAAACATCCAAGTCAGTTTGAGCGGGTCTCCTCCTGCTGGAGCTACAGCTATCTGTGTGTCTGTTACAGGAGTTTATGGATTCATATCGGGATCGTTTTACATCTACACGTTAAATATGAGCATCGGGACGTCAACAAAGAACAGAAGACTTGAGATCTGGTGAGTCCTGCAACTGTAATGGAGTTAAACATGTATTTAGATAATCCTTACTTAGTTTGTGAATGTTTTATTTTTTATTTAAGGTTACGTTTCTTCTTCTAGTTAGCTGAGTTTCTTCCCGTTAAGTTGGTATGCATAATTAATAGGTTGTTAAATGTTAAGAATCCCTGAGATGCTGTTTCTTGCAAGATGTTGCGCCCGGGAAACCCGGCTTAACATGCGGCTGCTAACGTTAGTTTACAGTTTATTGCAGTGCCGCCCCCCCACCCTCTCGTCTCCAACACGGGAGAATTACACATAAACATGCAGTGGGGTATCACAGTGTTGTCGCCAAGTTTAATGTAAAGTTTCACAGCTTTCTTACAGCGGAATCTAGTTTGTTAATGTTCAGTAGCCAACAGCTAGCATAGCATAAACAGCTAACCGCTAACGTTCGGCTAATTTGCTAGTTAGCTCTGCTCTATATATTACACGCTAACATGACTAGCTAATGTCACACTGTGAACTAAAATACTTTTTGTATTACTACATCATACATGCTTGGTCCAAATCACTGCTAAAATTAATTATTTTTGAAAATGTATAGTAAAGAAACACTCAGCCATGCATGAAATAACATAGCAAAAGAATACGGGTAATGTTTGACCCATGTTGTGCCTTAGAAGTGTAGTGATACAAACATGATTTTTATTCAAAAAGTAAGAAAGGGACAAATACAAATTTAGAATTGGTGTTGATCCAAAACATGTTAATTGAGGAATACCTGGGATCCTGAATGGTTAAAGTAATTTATTGCAAAGATATTTACAATTAAAACTAATTCGGGTCACTTTTGACACATGTTGGTTGTATGTTGTGTAACAAAGGGTTACCGTGACAGCTGTGATGTTCACTCTTTTGACAAGCACCAGTGGACAGCGAAGACTATGGAAGAGAAGATGTGATGGTTTTGTGTGGAAAGCTGCTAACGCCAGCCTGTGTCCCTCTCATCAGTCTCTCCAGGCAGCACCCAGCTATTCTTGCAGATGAAAATACTTTGATATGTGAGTAATAACTAACTTGTGTCTAACATAATATTGAATGTGGTTTAGTAAAGTATTTAAAAATACCCCACATTGTACATGTACAGGACAATCAGACCTTGTTCAACAAAGATCATCAGACAATTGTTTTGTCTTTAAGGTACAGCTGCAGCAGAGAGTCTTGAGTTTGAAGAAAACACTAACATTTTATTTAGTGTTGTTTAATCAATCAATATTTACTGGTCTTGAATTTCCTCACTGTATTACAAAATGCTCGAATCTTATTGTACAGGAACATTATGCAGATTTCATCACCTGAAGATAAAAATATAGATTCAGCGATATGTACCATTTTAAGGAAATAGACTGTTAGCGGTATTTACTAAAGCTCCGCAGCTGTAGCTAGGCGCTGCTAATGAAAACTCAAGTGCTCAATTTGTTGGTTTTTATTTTTTATTAAGAATTGACCAAGCATATCTTCCTCTTCGAAATCCCAGTTGTACTTCGCTAACACTCAGTGCCTGGGAGGGTGCGTTTGATTGTTCCCACAATAGTGCGTGCTTGTGCTTCAAAGGTCCATCATACAAGATGTAGGGGATCTATTGGCAGCTGCTGATAATAACATCCATCATTATGGTTTACTAATAGTTATCACTTCACTTCCTCCTCCAGCATCTGGACACAGCAGGAACCTACGCCAGGATCCTGTTTGTGGACTTCAGCTCTGCCTTCAACACAACACTCTGGCTGGAGGCTGCGCTCCATCAGGACCAACACCTCTCTCCCTCAGGACCAGAACCTCTCTCCATCAGGACCAACACCTCTCTCCATCAGGACCAACACCTCTCTCCATTAGGACCAGAACCTCTCTCCATCAGGACCAGAACCTCTCCATCAGGACCAAAACCTCTCTCCATCAGGACCAACACCTCTCTCCATCAGGACCAGAACCTCTCTCCATCAGGACCAGAACCTCTCGCCACCTCAACAAGGCCCCCCCCCCACTGACACTTTACCTCAGCCACAACGCAGACTCTATGCATTACATAATGGAGATCACAGGATGGTAAATAATGCAATGTTTAAATATTGCTTACTGCACATATTTTATATTCTATAATTTATTGCATTCTATTTCGATGTAAGTTACTGCTTTATTTTATTTCTATCTTACTATATTTTTATTACAGTGTTCTTAATATAGTTCGCTATCTGTGTACTTTTTAATTTTTTTTATTTGTATGTCGTGTGTCCAGGTGTCGTGGTGCACGACACCTAGTCAAATTCCTCGTACGTGTGAACCTACCTGGCAATAAACCCGTTTCTGATTCTGATCGGTTTGTCCTCTAGGTTGCACTGCCACGTCTACAGTAGCGCAGAATGGACAAAGGAAACATGATTGGGCCTCAAGTTTTTTGCAGCCAATATTCATTATCCTACAGGGGCGGCTAGTGGAGTACTTCGTGACCACAAAGTGTGAACGTTGTGATCAGCTGTTTTAGCGCAGTTCTCCAGTGAAGGGGGGGGGGGGGGGGGAGTCTCCCTCCGCAGCCGGTTGGCGTAGTTTGGGCACAATTCCGTTGTACAGACCGACGTTAACAGCAGCCCTGTCTGTGCACACGGAGACCGACTCTCGTCCGGTGATCTAACCGCCTTCTGGAAAAGCTTCACAAGTACGTCGGTAAGCAAATGCGCTTTGTGACACAAGTGACGGTACGCATTTCAGATTACGCACATAATCTGCGTACCAGTTATGTGCACCCCTGTACTACAGCAAAAGTATTCTCCGTCGGGACTTCCTGCAACAACACCACGCCGTTATCAAAGATGTTCTTTTGAGAAGACGATCACTACGTGACAAAAGTTTTCAAAACCGTGGCTACTGAAATCAATCTTACTAACTGCTGTCTGTGCAATTTACTCCGCGAGTTGGCAGACTTTATTTTGCTTACTTTAACATCATTTCTCATGGTGGGGCTAAGCCATTTCTTGGTATGGGTGTAGCCTACCCCAGCCATACCCTGGCGCTGCCACTGGTGGCACGTATGGGGCGGGCCATTCTGCACATGCGTTAAATGCGTTAAATATTTTAACGCAATTAATTAAAAAAATTAATTACTAATTACTAATTAATTATTAATTAATTAATTATTAAAAAATGTAAACTGTTTTTCTCATCAGAACTTTATTTAAGGTATTTTAATGTAACATTTTAAGACAATGGATTTTGAAAAGAGAGGAAAGTTTCCTCTAAAATCTTTAAGGACAATTTCTGTATACTAATTGCTTTTGCACTTTATTTCAGTTAATGTATTTTTACTTTAATTTAATGTTTTTTGTTTGGCAGCCGCTGCTGCCAGTCATTTGACCGTTTTTTTACGGGTTTTTCGCCCGTAGAAGTTTTAGTGCTGTACTTTTATTAAATGTTATTGACTGTAAAAAGAGAGGATAAATCTGTAAAATTACAGTGTTTGCACGTTAAAATATTAGTGCTGTACTTTTATTAAATGTTATTGACTGTAAAAAGAGAGGATACATCTATAAAATTAGAGTATTTGCCTGTAGAAGTATGAGTGATGTACTTTTATTTAAGGTTATTGACTGTAAAAAGAGAGTATAAATCTGTAAAATTACAGTGTTTTCCTGTAAAATCTTTAAGGACAATTCCCGTAAATTAATGGCTTATTCACTTTATTTCAGTTAAAGTATTTTACTTTAATTTAAGGGTTTTTGTTTGGCAGCCGCTGCTGCCAGTACTTTGACCGTTTTTTTACGAGTTTTTTTTTTACAGTGTAATGTAATTAAGTTTTGTGACTGACCGTACGGTAAATCACCCAGAGTATATTGTCTATGAGTATTTTGTGTGTGAATGCAGAAATTTTTCTGCTATGAGATACATGTAAGGCCATCTGCTGACATTGGAGTTGATATATGAAAACGCTAGCAACTTAGTTAGCCCAATTAGCACTGTGTCAATGGCTTAGTAGCCCGAAAAACGTTTACCCATCTAAACATTCGTGGTAAATACCTTGTTTGTTTTAAACATCATAAATACACAAACAACAATGAATACTTACAAGTTGTGTACCCGAATCTCCCGCTGGTCCAAAGAAAGTAGGAACAGCATCGTTCTTCAGTGCCCTACGCTGTACATATCCGGTATGAATCGCTGAAAGGTTTGTGAAGCTTTGTTTCGTGAAATGCTGGCAGAGGGTGTGGCCTATGGGTATTCACACGTCACAGTACCCAGGAAGTAAACAATGGAAAATGAGAAATCTCCAACGAGGCGTTTTGGGGCAGCAAAGACTGTGTTAGAGTTGTACTCGCTACAGGGTGTACTTTGAGGGTTTTTGACTCTGCAGACCGTTTACATGCATAACAACCTTCATAACACACAAGGGGACGGGTAATAACCGGAAAAGCATGACATGGGCCCTTTAAATCAAAGGAAACCTGCCGTGCTCTTTGGTCATGGAGATATTTTACAAATCATCCACAAAGCTTCACCGTACTTTGGACCAGCTAGGAACCAGACATGGTATACTCAGAGAGGTTTTCACACTTTATAGAAGAGAACATTTGGAGCTTTGAACTTGTTCTGGAGAACATAACTTGACTTTGGTTTGAATATGTGGATTTCAACTACATCATGATCAAAGTCCAGGAAGTGCAAGCCTTCCCATAACACATAAATTCATAGAACAGCTACATCAAGTGTGTATGACTCATGAGAAGATATGACCAGCCTTCGTTGACTGCAAGGCTAGATATGCACTGATGCTGTAAGAAGCCCATTACCAATGTAAAAACTCTTATTCTGGCATCACCTTTCTGATAGACTGTGGTCGTTGTGATTGTTTGAGTAGGACTGAGTCCTATGAAAGCTTGTGGCACTCAAAGCGGGGCTTTATTAAAAACAGAAACTAAATATAGTAGAGCACCAGACTATGTGTTGCTGAAGTGTCAGGGAGCAGAATCTTCTATGAAAACTGCTTTTTTCTTTTAAACCAAGCAACACACCTGATATATATTCAAAAGCAGAATACAATCATAACATCTGCAATAGTTGTTCAATGCACGGATCAGTACATTCGCAAGACAAAAAGTAATTCACAACAAATATCCCAACCTAGAGCGAAGCATGATTAAACCTTAAGTTAGTTTTTCGCTTTGCCTCCGTTGCTCGCGCTGAAAGTTAAAAAAAGTTCAACTTTTCAAGCGCCGACGGAAACGCCAGCCAATCAAATCATATGCCAGTATAAGCGCTAGCCAATCAAACCGCGTTCTTGTGTGCCTGGGCCGGGAGATTAATGTTTTTGGTTGTTGGTCGTTAACCCCAAGCGTCAGATACGCCCACCGGCAAGCGTCAACGCGACGGAACCGTGTGTACAATACGTATGTAGGGTTGGGTATCGTTTGAATTTCCACGATTCTGATTCCGATTCTACTTTTCGATTACGGTTCTTAACGGTTCTCAATTCCCATTCTTTGAGGGGCCCCTTAATCTTCTAGCAATTTAACATGTCTGTATTATATCTGAATAAATGCTTAATTCAATTTTACTTTGAAGTATTTTACTGTTACTGCCCTGAATATATGTGTCTAATGCAAACAGATTAAGATTAATTAACGCCTGTGAAAGTATTTTTTAAGGACATTCTTCATGGATTGGTCTAAATCAAAATTGTTAATCTTAGATAAGGTAGATAACACATTTCTAATTTTAAATCTTTGCAACAACTGAAGTTAAACAGTAACAAAAGGAAAACATCCAATATCTTTGAATCTTTTATGTAGTCATTCATGTTCTAAACTGTTCTATGAAATGTTATGATAACCACAAACCTCTGTTAACAATCTCAATCGGTGAGCATTCATACACAAATCAACCAGCAAAAGGGAGTATTTTCTCCTTGTTTGTTAAGCTGCCTTTTCCCTCCTGTGCAGAAATTAGACTGGGCATATTCCAAATCAAGAGTGTGGGCACTCATTAGTGCTGTTCTCATATCTCACAAAAGAGCCTGGCTACAAAGAGGGAAATCAAGCTCTATTTAAAGTAATGCCGCCAGGAGTCCATTGCCAACGATAATGCGCTTTACATCATTTTGTCCTCTCCTTTATCTTGAGCTTCTTAAGGAGTAGGCAACACGCAAAGTCATTAGGGACATGATAACTCCCCATATAATTAGATGTGGAAAGATTGGATGCTTGGTGCACCATGGGGCAGACCCACTTACGACATAATCACTCATCCCACCAATGAGGGGCGTCTTGTATGCTGGCAATTAATTGCGATGATTACAATTAGCCAGATTGTTTGCTTCTGTCTGTTCTGACCAAAGAGTAGGGTGTAATTTGCCTCGAGTTGAGAATACTAGCTCAGTCTCATTAAACTACTGTAGCTTCACTGGTATTTTTATATAAGGATGGATTTACCCTTAACTAACAGATTCTTGGCTTATGAATCAGCAGATGCCAAAGAGGGGGTTTGATTTGAAAATGAGGGCAAGGGAGAAAGTCCAGGCTCCACTTCAGATCTCATTCACAACTGATTATTTTTTCCTCGACATTATAAAGGCTTGCTGTACGCTGGGCGAGTGGGTCTGCTGTTTGTGCGCAGACCTGCCAATAACATGGTCAGCGGTTTTGATCCCACCCCCTGCAGTTAACATGTTGAATCATCCTTGCGCAAAATACTTCAACCCAAATTGATGTAATGTAATGTTCTTTCAGAATGATATAAGTTTAAGTTACCTTACCTCCACAGAAGAAGTCTAATCAGTCACTCTAAATACAGAACATTCACCCGTGTTGTTTTATCCTTGGTGTGCCGCTCAATAATTTATTATTTGATACTTCAGGACCAAACCTAGTTAGAATAATAATAATATATATATAATTACCAATTGAAAGATTTTGCTTAACACTTCAAAATAAATAAGTATGTCTGTTTTGCAGATAGATGCCCTTTGTGTGAAGGTTCACAATACAAAGGTCATTTATTATGTAGTAGAACTATAAATAAACTGGACGAGTGAGACAGTTCTCCCATTTCTGGTGTGTCTCTGAGCACTGTCACCCTCTAGCTATCTTAAACTACACATGCACAGCTACTCATCCAGAGGCCTCTGCCGCTCCGGAGTGTTTTTTTTTGTTCTTCTTTTTTTTCTCCACTTGCAGTTGCAGTCTGCCCAAGGCCAAACAGGCTGAAGGCATAAGGACAAGTCAGTACTACATTTAGGTTTACTCCAGAGTCTTAAGCCCCTTCGCCCTAATGGATTCAGGAAGTGTGCACCCGGCTCAAGATGCAGGACATTAAGTGCTCTCTCTGTGTCTTTCTACGCACACCCTCACCTTTGTTGCTGGCCCAAGGATGCTCTTACAGTGGGGCAATTTAAAAGTGTCTTTCAACCTGAAAAATAAGAAGAGAAGGCTCATAGCTTATACCAATGGCTATAAGGGGACATAGCAGTTCTGAGCGCTATTTCAGCCCTGAAACTGTCTTCTTTCAAGACTGTGATATTCTTTTCTTTGTTTAAATAATTCATTTTGCATTTGCGCCTTGATGAGACAGAATACAGGGTAGAAATGGGGGTACTAGAACCCAGGACATCACGGTTACACAGTATGGCATGCGCTGTATACACTTGGCCACCATTGTGATCCTGGCCATGACCCCTATATTGATGTTTTTGTGACCTTCTCAGTTGTCTTTTATTAAAGTCCTTACCTATACTGACACAAAAAACTCTGCATATTGAAAAGCTGAAATCATACAGTACATCAGTGAAAGGAAACAGCTGGAAATTGACATGCACGTTAACCAATCCAGGCACTGCGATTGCCCTACAATAAAGTATATTGAGAGTAAATGACTAAGAAAGTCAGTATATTTTATTTATTAAGAGTCTTTAAGTCACAAGAAGCTATAGGAGAAAAACATGGAAATATAAAATATGGAAAAAAAATATTATAATAATAATAAAAATAAATAAAAGGAATTACAAATGTTCAGAGAATAACCACATTGAAGGCCTTAAACTTCACAGAAGTCTCTACCAAGTTGTACAACTAAGTTAATTCATAAAAGTGCTTTCCAAAGAAGCTTCTTAAAGATATCCCTGACTCTAGTTTTTTATAGCTAGGGAAGACGGGGTTCAAAGAATGGGAGCCACAACAACAAAAGCTTGGTCGCTCTTATTTTTGGTCTTGATGTTGGGACATCGATAAGCCCTTGGTTCAGAAGTCCTGAGGGATATTGGTGAGCCCTGTGTATTCAGGGGAGAAGATTAATATATACGAGCAACAACGTGTAGGGCTTTGTAAGTGGTTAGAGCATTTAAAACAACTGCAATGGTAAACCGATGTAGAATGGAAAACACTGGTGTTATATCTGAATTACGTTATGTCTTATTTAGCAGAATAGCAGATGCATTTGGACCAATGGGGCCAAAGACACGAAGGCCCAGGGTGGTAAATAGTGAATAATCACGACAGAATGAAGCAAAACCTCACAATAAAGAAAACATGACAGCTAAGAAACCAGTGAAAAAATTGACAGGGAGAACATAATAGCCTATGAGCTAAGTTTCTAAGCTTACTTTACAATCATATGGGGGCGTCGGCCTTAAAAGGTCCTGGTCCAGTGCAGAGGTGGTTCCCCGTGCCCTTGCATCTACCTCTTGTTCGAAGGAAATGACTCCAAGTCTATTGTGTTGCTAAGTTACTCTAACCTGGAAAGTGTGCTGAAGGACTAAATTATAAATAACAAAGGACATACATGTATAATAATTATGAGCACTTAGCCTAATGGTTGTGCAGCACAGATGGAAAAAATATTTGCTGCATTGATAACTAATATAACTTACTCAACACATCAACATTTTTTGCTTTTGCCACTCTTCTTTGTGATCAATTTGCTTTGATTATTCACACCTTGCAGTGGCTTTTCCAGGAGTCCAGTTCACATGATGCAAGGCCTTGTGTTAACCTGTACTAAAATGTTTAACTTAAGGACACAATGGTTCCAGTATTTGTCTCCTTGATGAGACAGCCATACTGTACATACATTACAGTCTTGTAATACAGAGTTGGTGTTTTTCAAGCTTAAAACACAGTCTACAAAGGAAGAAGCCCCCGAGACACAACACAGAGGGCAAAACTGATTGGTAGAATGATAATTGTGTATAAGTGTTGATTATTGCTGTAGAGCCTGTATAGTATGAATGGTTGATGCTTCAGCTCATCCCACAGTATAACTGTGTATTCAGCGGCTCATCAGCAGGGCAGATGGATAAGTGAATGTATAGTCACAGCTTTCATCCTGCTCTCCAATTAATGCCACTCAAACTTCATCCTGTTACATTTGTTTTCAGATCCTGTTCTAGCATCGCATATGAACACTCCATATCCCATTGCCTTAGTGCAATCAGATCAGTGGATATAAAACTCTTTGGTGCTCCAGCCAGGCTGCATTTCAGAGGGACTGCAACCCTATTGATCAAAGCGCCCAGACGTGTCCAGGCCCTTTCCCCCAGTGCATCATGGTACTGCTTGTTGAAGCCAAAAGAGCCTAACAACAACAAACATCTATGCTGCTACCGCCTGTCTCTCTCTCTGATTAGCTGCTGGGGAGATATTCTAGAGTATCCCAGCCACTTTGAAGAGAAAGAAGAGTGAATCCCTTCCCCCTATCCCCCCATATTTATAGTATCTACCAGTGTTGTTCTGCACATGTTTTAGAATATTTGAATAAGTCCAATTAAAGATTAATTATCCGTTCCAGGGTCACAGTCAAGGCAGTAAGCTGTTGGTAAATAAAGGCAAAATGTGACATGATGCCCGCAATTATTATTTAAATTACCTAGAACTAGTGATTACATTTCCATTTTTCCGCTGATTGACTCGTATAAATGGTAGCTTTCCTTTTGTGGTTGGATAAATCCATTAAGTGCTAAATACATTCAAAAACACAGACTACGCAATCATGAGCGTATACATACTGCTTATTTTATTATAGGATCTATTTATCAAAATAAGACTTGTACTCCATAGTCTCAAGGCCAAAACCAGTGCAACAATTTTCCAGATAAAATGCATAGAACATTAATGGAGCATCTAGTTGCACTTTCATCTTGTAACAATTATTAGTACAATCCAAAGTAACTATGAACAACATTAATTAGAAATCATAAATAATTAAACTTTTCTAAATTATTTTGATGTTCTAGACAGAAAGAAAGCTCTGTGTTCTCTGAGTGCAAATATTGTGTCGAATAGTTGTATAGGTACGAAATGTAAAGGGTGTAATTTAAACAATGTATAAGCAGGTCAATATTAGATTGCATACAGTGTAATAAATTGCTGTACATGTAAGAGTGACAACAAACTGAACTACATTGCAGCCAATATTGTGTGTTGAAACATACCTCTGAGGGGATTTAAAAAATCAGGAGAGGTGTAAAAAACACAACCTGTCTATCATACCTCCTCCTTAATTGACAGATCAACTCCGAGCGTGCCCACACAATCAGCAGCTGGTCCCAGTGATGCCATTCAAATTAGCTGGATATTAAATAATCCCTCGACTGAAACTACATAAACTTATACATAATGAAATGCAATTAACATTTTTTACTCTGACAATTAAAGTACATTAAAGAGCCAGGCCTGCTGAAAGAACGTGGTGGAGGTAAGGAGGTGGGCGGGTAGGAGGGCATTGAATGAAATAGCTAGCTTCCTTTAACGTTCACCAATTCACTCTGCATGTCTGCTCAATTGTTTACAGACCAATTAGTGCTTCTGGACAGCCTCTCAATCAAACCAAATGTCAGGTTTGCATGGAATATTAAGTGGCTTATAATGGAGTTAGAAGTGAATGAGTGTTATATTTTGAACCTTTTAGAAATGAAGGCTGCGCAGGCTTGGTAAATAACAAAAGTGTCATTGTATGTTCTGGTTCGTCAACCTAAGCACATTTGAATGATTTTAATGATATAACTAGATTTTAATTCATGGAAACTTTGGCACACGTTACACTGAAACAGATACAAGTACAGGAATGTTAAGTGGAAAGCTTATCTTTCTCCTAGAGGTAAGTTGCAGTTGAACATTAAATACCCCAACCATCTATTTTTTTTTGGACCAACTTAATTAGCACTTTTCCTTTCTACACCAACATGCATTGACTTAAAACTGAAAATGTTCAGTATGGCTCCCACATACAATACATATGTTTAACAAAATGAAAGCAAATTGTTCTTAAAGGTGCCTGATCTACTATCTTTTGATGAATCAATTTTTTTATATTTTTGTTTGATATTCAAGGTTCAAGGCTTTTATTAGTCATACGAACATAGCTACAGTGTAGTTATGATGATGAAAATCTTAGGTCACAGGCTCCTCCAACAGTGCAACACAATAAAACAGAAAAACAGAAAAAATAGTGCAAGTAAATACAAAAATTAAAATAGTGAAATAGTGCAATAAGAGTCTATATACAAGTGATTGGAATATGATAGATAACTAATGTCTAAGTTGCAGCCTTATGAATGTTATGGATATTGGTGAGGCCTTTAAGTTCAGCATGTGTTCTTCCTCCATAAAGAAGTTGGTGAAAACAGAGCCTCAACCATGGTAGTGAGGCCAGAAGTGCAGCTGCAGGAACTACTTTTGTATTCCTTCTTGAAATATAAGCAAGCCAGCAGTGTGGTCCAACCTGCCAGCAGCCTCTGGCTATCTTCCTCCATCAGGTCAGCTACATCTTTCTGATTACATCTGCTAAAAGCTACCAGTTTATTTAGTGTCCACATCAGCAAAGCAGCGATGGCCTAAGATATGGATGCTACAGGAGTCTGTCGCTTATCTTGGCTACTCAGCGGGGAAATGATAGAAAGAAAAAGGAGGGGTGTAAGGGAGGATGATACGGTGCTTTCAGCACCAATTGTAAAGGAATTAGCATGCACTACATAGACCTGTAACACAAGTTCATAATTAAAGTAAAAATATGTTTAATTATTGAGATAATTGGATAAGAGACAAAAAATCAGTTAATTAATATCAAAATCAGATGAACCCACACTATCATGCTTCTTTCAGCTCATCAGAGGTGATTCAATTACAACCAGGGACACCTTTAACTCTGCCTACTGGCTTTCCCTCATCTGCCACATGAAATGGTTTCTAATTAAATCAATGCTGAGGTGTCACATTCATATCATCACGAGGTAACAAAAAGTGATTTATTTTAATTTTTAGACCTCCTCAGGGTTGGTAGTAGGGGTCACTAACAAAATGAGGAAATGTCCTGGCGCATTAAATAATTACTGGCCTTTTTACCATAAGAATAATCTGTAATTTAAAACTTTGACTTTTGTATCAATTTAAATATTTCTTTAGCTTTTTCAGTTTAAACTTTACACCATTTCAGTGTTTCCTAACCTGGGGTAGGTTATCTGCTCTCAGATGGTCAAAATGACATGTGGACATGTATAGCTACATTTTTGGCTGTATATATATAAAGCTGTTTTAAAAGATTGAAGTCTGTAAAGTCACATTACAGTATTGCATAACTTAGAAATAATGTGTTGTGCTTGTATTCACTCTTATTTAAACTTGAGATGAAATTTAAGACACCAAATAAAATCAAAAAAAACAAAAAAGAGCATAATCCCTCCGCATGAAAGACCCTTTATCAGCATGATAGTTGTCAAAAATAAATAAGTTTAGAGCCCTTTTTCCTTCATACTGGAAGACATTGAGCTTCAAAGACAAAGCAACAATTATTGTGGGGGTGGTCCAAGTCAAACATGCTTTTTGGCAAAGCCTGCTCCAGCTGTAAGGCCAATGTTTGCGAGTTCTTTCACAAGTCTAAATAGCTGTGAACTTTTGACATCGAGTATGCAGGTAACAAACGTGACAATAAAGAAAAACAAATATACAATCAAGAAAGATTACAGCACAAAACACATCCAAGCTACAATTATTTCTACAAAATAGCCAGTTGTCTTTCTTTTCTTTTCTTTGTATAGGTTAGAGAAGGTTCTACAGTCAGAACCATTAAAGGTCACACTAGAGCACCTGTATTTTAAACCAGAATCAATAGGTGCTATATATACAAATGCTATCTTTCTTTGTGGCTTCCTTTTCCCCACGCAGCTTGTGTCAAGGTTGTAGCCCTTTAGCAGCTCATAGGGTTCATCTCAGAACCCAACCCAATGCCTGGACTTTGGTTTTACCTCTTCATTTTTTTGGAAACCTTTTACGTGAGGGACCGACATGCATAAACCCATTAGCCCTGCTACCATTACTCAGTATATTCTTTTCATAAAGGCTACTTTTTCTGCTATATTGATGTTGGAAAGACTCATATGTTGAAACTTCAATATGTAAAGTAGTTTTGAAATGTGTTCTTCAAATCTTTCTGCAAAAGCTATTTATCTACACCATAAACACTGCAGTGTTTCTTGGAAGCCCGTGGATATGACACTAACTTTTACCTTACATTTGTATTGACTCAGTTTTGCCTTAGTTTGAAGTATTTTATAGACTCTATAACATTTCTACTGACTCTTACTTTATCATAGCCTACTGTTGTTACTGTGCTATTTTGTATCGTTAACTTTAACAGAAAAACAAATTGTCATCTCTATCTCCTAGAAAGGCATATGCATCATGCGTTGCTATTTAACATAAGGGGGACTGCCAGGTAAGGAGGTAAATTATGAAATGAGTTTGCTTGATATTCAGTAATGGAGTAAATCAGTAATTCCCAGATATCTCACTGGCACCTCTCTGTTTGCATCTTCCTCTTAACTCTGAAGTCACAAGGACAGTTTGTTTTCTTATCCTCCTGCTCTTCTTTGCTCCTCCATGGCAATTGATGTGTCGTATATGCTTAAGTATAGATAGGTCCTTGTTGTTGAATAGTACAGGCCCTCCACACTATGACTGCCAATCATGTAGCCATTCTTACATTGTTGAAGGTTTCTAGAGGTGTCCTCAAAACTCCCCCTACTTAAGTAGAACGTAAATGTGTGTAGAAAGCTGTAGTTTCACAGGTTGGTTGTTTGAATGCTTAAAGGACTAGAAATAGCCACATGGAAATGCTTTGAAAACTAAGCATTTCTTAAACATGCTAATCTGCAAAATCCCCATTGTTCAAGACCATGTAAATGAGGTTGAAGATTAGTTTTTGTATGTATAAATATGAGATAGTTTTTTGTCAAGCTGATATGTCAATTGTTTCATGGGACAATTGTATGTCAAATTAAATCCATAGTGTAATACAAAGGTGCAATTGTAGTTGTTTCTCCGTAATCTTCCAGTAAAAATCCAGTTTGATCTCAGTGACATAGCCTGCAACCCAACTCGACCAAAATGGACAGCGGTTCAGCATAAGTGTTTTGTTTTGAAGGTTATTGGCCCAAGATGTCAAAGAAAATCTGATGTTTCTCACTTCTCTCTACCCTCTATGGCCCTCTACTATCCCCTCTCAATACTTCACCCAACCTCCAACCCCACAGAACTGGAAGGAGGTTTGTTGATGGATGTTGAAGGCTGCCCTGGTCCCACAGCAATTAACTCTTCTTCTGCAAGAAGCAGCCTGTCAAGTTGATGGAATCTCCCACCACTGCTGCCAGCCACATAATCCAGGAGGGGCTGCAGACAAATGCTTCATCTATGTGTTTACTTTACTGTTTTGCCTGCGGTTGAGAGGGAGAACAAGCAAAGAGCCACGAGGTGCATTGCAAACTATCAATGGCTATGCCATATTGCAGGTCTGTGGGATTATAGGGAGTGAAAGAATGGTCAAAGATCATGAGCTAGTAAGACTACAAGAGCGGAGTTATTGCTGTTTTCAGTTATTCCTAACTGGGGTGAAAATCAGAATATTGTTCCTACAGAGAAGATTCCACTGAGGACATTGGGTGTTCTGTCCAGTTTTGTGTATGTTTGATAGTGAGAAGGATATCCCAAAAACCTGATTTCCACAGAATTTATAGGACATTGGCGTAGAGGTTCAAGGAAACCGTTATATTGTATAAGCTAGCTGTGTGTAGGGGCCGTAACGGCCCCTACACACAGCGGTGTGCGTTGACGCTTGCCGGCGGGCATGTCTGAAACTCGACCAACAACCAATCACATGAATCTCCGCCCCGGACACACAAGCAGCGGTTTGATTGGCTAGGCTTGTAATGGCATATGATTCGATTGGGCTGACGCTTCTGTCGAAGCTTCAAATATATACATTGCTCTACTTTGCAAGCTACGCTTTGCTCCCCACAATGCAGTTCAGCGCGAAGTGGGACGTCACCACCCCCATTCAAAGTGATGGGCAGAAGCGTTGAAGCGTCAACGCACACACCGTGTGTAGGGGCCGTTAGGGTAATCATGTTAAAACTATATTTTCAATAATAAACCCAAATGAAATGGGAGCAAATACATAATAATTCCCAGAGTTCGGTCAAGAATAATAATGTTTTGAATATATGGGAGTTAACTATTTTACTTAAAACAGTGGATGAACTTTATATATTTATAACATATATATATATATATATATATAAACTATTTTGAGAGGATATGAGACCTTATCCCCACCTTTGGGAGAAAAAGGGAAACAGTTCAGTTTGGCCAGCAGAGTGGATGATGGGGGTATGATATCACCACTGAGGGTCAATCTAGTTGGCTTGTACAAGGAAAAGGGGAACATATCCATCCATGTGTGAAATCAAGTGGACGTCCTGACAACCTGCGTCAACATCTCCCGCTTCTGCTATATTTTCACATTCTCATTGAAATTCAAAAACCCTATTAAATCAGCATAGCTCTCTTAAACAACTGTTACATATCCAATCACCATCCTCTCTCTTTCTACTGTTTAACAAAAACTAAATATGGAACATTTCACCTCAAATTGGCATTTTCTCCCAGTCATGCCTTCCTTCTGCTAAGTCAGTCGAGTTCACACCACTGAATTTGACACTCATCTTGATGAGGTGTGTACTTTTGAAGTATGCAGCCCAAGGCCACGGTAACTGGCAGTAGCACCATCACAGGTGTTGGAAAAAAAAGTGAACGAAGCCGACCTTCACTTTTTTACAAGATATAAATAAAAAATACTGATAATCCTCATGTTTTTGCACAGATATCGTACGCTACTGTTGTTCAGGGTATTTTTGTTTCTACTTCTTTCTTACATTGTTGACCCACTTTTATGATATATTGTTGCTGTGCTGAAGCCACTAATCTTCCCTTGAGAGGCAGAATTTACTAATACTGCCAAATAAATTGTTCCAAAACACTCCAAATCTGTTGGAAAATCCACTTTTTGGCATGACCACACAGGGTCACAGACTAATTATCATTCGCCTCGAACATAACCTTCACTAATTCAGCTTTAGATTCTAAACAATGTTGTGCGGAAATCTTTATTGATTCAGCAATAGCCTTTGACACTGTTGACCATGTTATGCTTGCTGGTTGACAGGGCAGCATAAGGGTCTCATGTCAGTCAATGGCTCACCCATGGATAGGATGCATTGTGTTCAATCAGAACAACTCCTAAGGGTGTATCCCATGATTTGATCTTAGGTCCAACACTTATTTCTGTCTATATAAATGACATTGCTTGTTCTGTTCGAGATTCATCTATCAACCATAATGGTGATGATACAGTCCTTTGTCCATTGTCCATGGTCCTAATTGTTTAATGCTCATGCAACTTGGTTGACAGTGCCTACATACGTTCATAATTCATTACACTGCTTTAGGGTTAGCTGTTTCGGCTGACAACATTTCACTCTTTTAGCTGTATTGAGGAAAGATGCAAAAACAAACAAAAATGTCTTTCCTGATTCCCAGCTTACCATCTTCCCTCCACCTTCACCGCTTTGCCTCCGTGTTCCCTCCACTTCCACATGCAAGACACTGTACCATCAAAAAATATCTGTAGGTTATGCTTCCTTGTATTAGCTGGCCCAGAGGGTAGGTAAGCCACTTAACCTGTCATCTCAAATTGTGTGCACAACAGCAGATAGGTGGTTTGACTTTCCCTTTATGCAGGACAGAGCAAAGCACTCAGACTGTGTATGAGCGGTTGCGACTGCAGCTGAGTGAGGGCCATGGGGATGTTCAGATGCTTACGGGTCAGGTGAGGATGCACAAGTGTGTGTTTGAGATTAGTTCAAGACCGATGAGACTGGTGGTTGGTACCAAAGGGTCTATAGTATGTTTTTTTCTGAACAAGTGCAGATGTGGAAAATATCAGTAGATATCCAATGAAGGGATGACATCTCAGTTTTACCTTGGTGTCCTGAAATGTGTAGCAGAGTTCAATATTTTGCAGTTTGGGTTTGTTAAACTAACATCCATCACAGCTTGGAATTTTTGTAATATTTTACTTAAGCACTATATTAATTTTCACACATCCAAACAGCATATGGATACTTAAAAGCTCTACTGCAACCACACTTTTGAATACAATAAAATCAGATATGTGGTTCACTGTGAGGGATTGCCTTATTGTATGTTCATCTGTAACAAAATGACTTAAGTCAGTTGCTGCCAGCAGGGTAAGAACTCACTTAAAAGTCTAATGATATTAGGTAATGATACTACTAATACTACCACTCTAATCTTTCAATTAATGAATGAAGTTGGTGGAGGTGGAGTTCATCAGTCTGGGACGTTTTTCTATATAAGATATCTTGACAACAGGCTATTATTTGTCTCCTTATATTCTTACTATATGTCAGGCACTTGAACCTCTTAACTACCATCAATCATTCTATGGCTTTAACAACTTCACTTTACATATTTATTTATTGATCTTGTCTGCAGCACAGAGCTTTTGAAGTAGTGTCAGTTTGACTATCGACTACCCTTGCCCACCACCCATTCTCTTTCTCCTCCCACTTTAATTGTTCCACATCTGTACTTGGACAGGCTCACTTTCCCTCCCTTTCTCTCTCCTTCCCTCACTCTACCAGTCTTATCTACATGGCAGAGGAAGTGAAGAGGGCGACTATCCGCTGTCCAATCCTATGAGTAAACGCCAACACTCCCTCACTGTGGTAAAAATCAATAGCCAACAGGCTTTCATAATAGACATGCCTATCTAAAGCAGGACACACTAGCAGTATTAGGGAGATGTTGCCAGTTACATCCTGGACACATACGAAAACTATATTTATATTTATTATATATATTTCTGTCTTGTTAACAACAAGCTTGTTAAGTATTGTGCATTACTGTACATTTTGATCTAACTTTGGATATTTACCACTTATTTTCTCCTTCTTACTATTTGTATTATTCAATTTAAAATCACCTTTAAGTATCTTCAGATTCACAAAAAAAAAAACATCAACTCAATATTTATACAGACAAGCGTCTGCCTTAAAGCAGCCTGTCCGAAGCATCTCGGCAGAAGACCTTTTCATAATTACAAAATGTAATTATGTTGGAAGTAAGCTTTTCTAGAGTTCATGTGCACGCTTATTAAAAGGACCATGACTTTCCTTTTTCTATATTTCTCAAAACAACCTTCAATTTAATTAGTGCTCTGCCACCGTTCAGCTAGACCTGAACCTCAGATTGTTATCAAACTTTTGTTGTATTACTTGGCATGACAAATGAGTAGGCTCTGTAAAACTTGTTAAATATAGATTCATATCATGGGTAATATTTCTATAATATCACATGCACTCCGTCTAATATTAAGTATTAGTTTACATATAACCTTGAAGAGCACAAAGTGAAGCATTTGTCCACAGTCCTTGCACTGGTGATATATAGCATCCAATGGTTAACAGTATATTACACTTCAACCATGTTTGCTTTCCCCAGTATTGACATTGTGTCCAGGTGCTTCAAGTCATTTCCACCTCTGTAGCTGCAAGGCCTCAACTCACACCTCAGGGCTAGATAAGGCCTCTTTGCTCCACTGCACTTCATAACAACATATACTGTAGACACAAAACCCAACCAGTGTGTGCGTAGTAGTCTTCAGCTTATAGCAATCTGTGAGCATTCTTTTAAGCTTACCTGGCTGCAGTGGAAGTACTGATGAAGTTTTTCTAGCTTCTGTTTGGCCTTAAGCTGTGCTATGTGCACAAACATGTCAGAGCTGGAGTGAGGCGCTATCCCTGAGGTAATGTCCCTGAGGTTTCTGCTGTGTCCAGTATTATCTTCATGCTTGGAAAAAAAACCCACTTCAAATTCCTCTTGATTTCTAAGGGGAAAAACATGGGTTCAAAGACCCCTTTATGTTAGGTCGTGTTGGTAAGATTTGTAATACAAATGGTGATATTCAATGACCGGATAAGTATCAAAATATGTTTGCAAACAAAATGAAGAATATGCGTAAAAAGTATTAGTTATGGTTTGTTTTATTTTATCTTAACAGTGTATAAGTTGCGCACATTGTGACATTGTTTATTGTATATTTCGTTTTTGCTAATGATTACAAAATAATGTGTAAAAAGTAAAAACACATTTACACTGATATGTTGACCATGGATAAGCTTCCGGAATATTTGAGTATAAATATTATAAACACATGAGTTATTTTTCATGTAAATGAAAATGATATGTTGTTTGTCACCATATTTTACACAAGTCTACAGAAATAACAATTAGACATTCTCCTGATTGCTTTGTGAGTGCCAGCATTTGAAGCTCAGGTCAGCTGGAATCAGACAGGAGACACACAAACACTCATTAACTTTCTTTTTGTCATGCACCATACTTAAGTTAATAAAAGCCCACGCTACCTTCCCATAATTACATTGTTATATTGGCGGGGGTATAATTTTCCAGAGATGGTAATTACTTGGGATGTTGTTACATCTTCTACTACTTGCGTTGCCATACATCATGAAAGCTCTCGCTGCACCTCACATCAGTCTACGATCTGGTGTTTACAGTGTTTAGAGGGCTACCCATGGTGCATCTCTCTGTTTTCAAAGGGCAGATCTGCCGCCTCCTGTGAGTCTTTTGTCTCAGACTAAAAAATAGTCTTTATAGAGAGAGTGAGAGAAGTCTGAGAAACAAAAGGAAAAAAACGTAATTTTATATCCCTGTGTGTCTTAGCTCCACATTTGTATCTGCATTGCAGTAGTTCAGCATAAAGATTCAAATGTGTGTATTTAATGCACAGGTAACACTTGTGTATTGAAGTACATTCAATTCAATTCAAAACCTTTATTTATCCAGGTAAAATCCCATTGAGATCAATGATCTCTTTTTCAAGGGAGACCTGCAATACATACAGGTTTATGTATCATACTAACAGCATGATACATAAAGCTGTCACATTTGACTCAAGGACTGTTTGCTTCAACAGGGTTCTTTCCGCTAGAGAACTTGAATAACAGAATAAAGAAACTATATTGCACATATAACGTTACAAGTTTAACTTTAGTAAGTTAAAGGGAGTAAGGCAATTAGCTTGTAAACAGCAGCAGGTTAAGAGCCAGACATCCAGGAGCTGTTTTTTGGCAAAAAAGAGGGGGTTTTAAATTGGACTTACAGATCAGGTAAACAAAATCAAGCTCTCGAATGCAGTGAAGCATCAATGGTTCTTAGGCTAAGTGGATAAATAGTTTTGCTTGCCAACTGTACAAAATGAGCCCAATTGCCAGGCACTTCTGCCAAAAATATATGGAGTTTTCTATTTTGGCCTTTGTGTCCCATGATAATGAGAACATTGTTTTGAACAAGCACTAAAAACGAAAAAAACATTGAGCCATTCATTGGGGGTCTTTGAAAGCACGGAAATTCAGTGTTGGCCTTATTTAACTGTACTCTTGTAGTCGGCCTTTTATTGTTCGATGCATTATCGCCATGTCAAAAGAGCTGAACATCTCCTCCGCAGATGTAAATCATCCTCATTCAAATGTCAAATTTGAATATTTCTGCCTGTATCTGATGAACAAGCTGCTTTATTGTTTCTGTAATTGTCCACTCAGGAGGTGGTAATTTAATTGTTATATATTCTACCCGCAGCCTGCACTTACAAAGGTCAGTATAGGATTTTATTTGTTGCACGCTGTTCAGCTGGGAATGAGCTATGATCCTCTTGATTAGTCTCATAATTATGTTATCAGCACTCCTAAAGGTTGCATGGAAGTTGCTTTAAAACCTGCACCTGTTTGTCTTGATATCGGAGGTGTAATTACCAAATCACATGTCACACTGGAAATGCAGTGAGAACTCAACAACTCTAGTAACATCAGGTTGATACATACTGTTCTTTACATATTACAGTATGTGGTCTCGTTTTGTGAGTGAATTATTTGCTTCGAGAATTTATTTTATTCATTTATCTTTTAGAAGTGAAGATATAGTCATTTGTTCTGGGCATGTCATTTTCGAGCCTGAGACGTGAAAAACAGGCTTGGGGTGTTAACAGGTTAAGACCGTATGTCTTTTTTTAAAATGTTAAACTTAAATCAATAAGATAAGTTCATTATTTCATAAATGATGCTGAAGAACAATGAAAATGCATTTTGATCATTGGTCCTATTGCGGAAGCTTGAGTTAACACCATCGTCTAACATTGGTATAGTCCTACTCTACCTCTTAATCAATAGACCTTTACCATCGTTCGCTGGATCACCGGAGGGGGTTCAACATTGTTAGATGGCAACCTCTATTGAGTGTAGTAATTATCACGTAGAAAAAGGAGACAGTCATTATAAACGGCGACACAATCTGTTGTAAGGAAAAGGTCGGGGTCGCTGAATGGATGAGTCATATCACAGGACTTTTACCCCAGGCGACTATAGTTTTCTGTGTTACAACCAAAGGTCAATATGTTAATTTACAAAACATTCTTAACTAATGTGACATACCCCAAACCTTGATCCTTTCCTTAACTCATTCAAGTAGTTTTTTTTCCAATTCAGAACCAAAGCTGTTTCCATTTCACAACTTTCAGATAAGCAGTTATAACAACTGATGATTGCTATTTAATTGGTATCCAATCCACTGCTCTGAAGAAGGTGGAAGTGCAGCATTGCCCCTCCACCCCTGACACCCTTCTGATTGAATGTCACCACACATACGATCAGATAACCCCACAGATAACCCCACCTATCCTTGCTGCTATGCCAAGGTGATGAGGAACACTGAAACACAGGTCTGGTGTCAGTGCACTACAGTCTAAGACAAAAGCAGAGTCTCTCACACTCACTGCTCTCGTGCTACTACAGAGCATGGACTTGGAGAAAAGCCTGACACATAGACACATAAATTACGACAACACCTCCAACTGTTGCTGTGGGTTTTCAAAAACAAGCAATCAGGTGTTTCGAGGGAAGCTGCCACTCTTTACCTCAACATAGTTATGTGGAGGAGGAGACATATATATTTTAAAGAGAGAAATCTACTTCTTTTATGGGCCAGCAGACAAGGTGGGGGTCGGTGAAGCAGAACAGATCTCCTTAAATAAGAAACCAATTTGTGAGAAGCTGCCACTGCTGTACCCATAGTCCATGAGGACAGGACACTGTGTGCCAGTGTTGCTGATTTAGTGTCCAGGAGGCAGGGACATGCAAAGGCATTTGATGGGGCGATAATGATACACTGTAGCCGAAGTCACATTTGAATATTGATGAAGCACCTTTTAATGATACATCTAATACATAATCTGTAGGTATGCACCAAGAACAAGTTGCAGAGTGGAAAAACATTGGAGGTCTTTCTCCCCCTCACTCGAAAAGATGCTTGAAAGACTCACTGAATAGGAGTTTGGCGTGAACTAGAGCTTTCTTACATAAGAACAACAAAGGCAACAAACACAATAACACCATATAATAGTTTTAAAAGAGCAATATCATTCAGGAGGTTATCTAAACAAAGATGGCAGCAGCTGGAGCCATGCCCACCAAGTGCAAAGGGAGGACATGGGCAGACCGGCCAGCCTCTGAGGAACGTAGCTCTTTAAAAGGAGAAGCTGGGACATTCTGTTCCTGTGGAGAACTACCGTGTTGCTATCCAGGGATACGGTCGGACAGCCTGTAACAGAACTCCAACTCCTCTCTATTATAACAGGACATGTATTGTTAAAGTCACGTTTTTGTGTTCAAAACAATACATGTAAAAATTGTTTTTGCATTTTCTAAAATTCTAGTTTAGTGCTACATAGTCCTTTCTAGTTGACTAGATGATAAGTGCCTGCATCAGTTTGTTAGCTCCTCTTGTACTTGCACATGCTCACTCAAGCAGTAAGGAATGTAGTCATCTTGTCTTTAAAAAATAAAACTCAAAACAAATTAGCTCCTTCCCAATGTTTGAGCAATATATCATCCCCTCTGTTAGTCCAATAAATAATGAACAGTCCATAATTGATGCACAATGAACAGGAACTGCAGCTTAAGTGACTACATTGTTATATTCTTCATCCAACAAAGCACTCTTTGCCATTACTGTCAATCTAGGGCACTTCATGAACAACTTCCAACCAACAATATGCCAACATAACCCTGGCTTCTGAGCCACAGACAAACGCATTGCTTGTCAGCACCCAATTAGAGCCGGAGGGGACAAATTAAACACGAAAGCCAAGAAACTCCAATTAACACTGACACATTGATTCGGTGGCATGCTCATCAATTGTCTTAAAATTAGAATTAATGAAACACCGCAGAGGGTGCAAGACGAAGGTCTGGCTACAAAACCACCATTGCTTATAAGAAGCTGATTGTGGGCTGCACGCTAAAGATTAGCATCTGTTAAGAATTAGACACAATGCATTTTTTCATTAACTTTTCAGAAATAACCAATTATCAGACACAACACCAGTTATAAATAGAAATACATTTATTTTCAAAGTTTCTCTGGTACACAAATCCAGCCCGTACTGTATATTCATTGCAAAAGATTATTAGTGAATGCAATCTCTGTTCGAGGACATGCTAGTTTCCAACAGGTGTATTGTTTATAGAGAAAGCTAGTTAAAGATGAGCTTAATGGCTGCTTCTCCAGCAATGCCTTACATGAGCTAAATATAGTCTGTGGCTGACGATTGACTGCCAAGAAAAGCACATGAAGGTTAGGCTGCAGTCGTGCTGTGTTAATGCTTTCTGGCAAAGCAAGGAGAGAACAGCGGTAAAGAACCTGTGTGTGTCCCTAATCATGATTCCTCATCTTAACCTCATTTCAAAGAAAAAATATCTGGCTCACACGCCTGTTACAGGTGGATAGATCACTTGCCTTCCCATGCATCCTTCATCTCCTTCTCCTTCCTTTATCTCTGCACCCTATTTGTCTCCTAACATTCCTTATTGTGTATTCAATCAAACTGCTCCATTCCCTCCCCTTGTCTGTTCTTCCATCCTCTTTCTCTCACTTCTTCCATCCTCTTTCTCTCACTTCTTCTTTCCACATGTCTTCTTTCTTCCTATTTCCTTCAACTTTCTTCTCTCTTTCCCATCGCCTCCCTGGCCTTACCATTCTCTGCCAACCTTCCTCCCTTATTCTCTCTATGTCATTCCCTGGGCTTGCCCTGCAGTGCTCTTGATGTTGGCAGTGGAAAGGGATAAAGCATGGTCGATATATCGTCATTCAAGAACTATAGCCGATTGGGAAGTATACAGGCCATCTTCGAAATTTGAGTAAAAACCAAAACCCGAAATGCTAAATCGAACTACTATAAAAGAATCTCTCACATCGGACTTTAAGAATCCCAAGCAATTTTGGACTAAAATTAAATCTATTTTAAAATAAAGCAGGTAAACATTCTATTAATAAAATAAGAACTGCTGATACAATAATTCATGACCCATTATATCCATTGCCCAAATATTTAATCAGCATTTCACTAATGTATGTTCACAACTACTATCTGACTCATACTACAACAGTTATTTTTCTTTTAAGAAGATTCTACCACAACGAAGTTCATAATGCTATCACAGAATTAAAAAGTGGATGGCAGTGCACGGACTCGATGGTATGGAAAACAGGTTCGTAAAATTGGCGTCCCCATATTCTCATGTACCCACTTGCTGATTTGTTCAACCTGTCCTTTGTCCACCTGTGGAGTTGCCGACATTTGGAAATGTGCATGCATCATTCCACTGCATAAAGGGTAGTGATTTACTTGATACAAATCATTATAGACCAATCTCTATAATCTGCTATATTTCCAAAGTTTGGAGGAAATCATTTATAATCAACTGTCACATTATCTCAATACTTATAATATTTTATCTCCGGTTCAATCTGGTTTCAGGCCTAATCACTCCTCACAACAACTGCCCTACTTACATTTACGAATGACTTGTACTCTGCTGCAGATGATGGTGAACTCACAGGTGGCATTTTTATTGACTTGACAAAAGCCTTTGATTTTGTTGATCCATACAGTTATCTGCTCTTGGATAAACTTCACGGCATTGGCCTTTCTAATAATACAGTGTTATGGTTTACTCGTACCTTCACAGTAGAAAGCAATGTGTGGTTGTTAATGGGAAACAGTCTGACCTGTTGATCCAACAAAAGGGTGTACCCCAAGGATCAACTCTGGGCCCACTTCTGTTCTCTATTTACATAAATGATTTATCTTCTTGTTTCATTAATTGTTGTACTCATCTTTATGCTGATGACACTGTTATATATATACATCCAAATCAGATTTTTCACAAATTCAGATCTCTCTTCAATCGGATTTTAATATCTTACAGGACTTGGCTATCACACAATAAACTACTGCTTAACAAAATAAAATCTTATACCATGGGCTTTGGTACCAGGCAGAAGCTCAAATCCAAACCTAATGTAGTAATAACATGTAAGGATGGACATTCTCTGCATAAAGTTGATAGCTTTAAATATCTTGGTGTATGGACGCTGAACTTTCATTTAAAACTACATAAAGCATGTAATACAAAAAGTCAATTACGGAATCAGTGTTTACACCAACCGCTCTCGAATTGTTTTACGCTCAGTGTCCGAAAGAGAATTGCTTCTCAATTTAGTCTTCCGATTATGGACTATTGTGATCAGATGTCGCGTTAAACCGAATATTTTCCGTCTATGACGGATTTTTTAACAATGACGGACAAATCTGAAAGCAGTCCGTCATTTGACAGATTAGAACGAACTCGGAACAAGCGCCAAAGTTTCCCCTGCAGCGAGGCTCCGGTGTTATGCATGCCGTCCAAAAGGAAATTATAACCGTTTCCAAACCTAACTGTGCCGTACAAATCATTGACATGTCTGTGAGTTTTGGCTTTACGCTGTGCACGCTCCCGCGAGGTGCGCAGCCATGCATAACACGGCGCATGTGACTGTCCCCCCCCCCCCCCCCCCCCCCCCCCCCCCCCCCCCCCCCCCCCCCCCCCCGTTGACAGTTCACGAGCATGCTTCCCCCCCCCTCTTCAGAGTTGTGTAAAGGCCTACGGGTAATTCTGGATTTTGACGGAAGTTTTTACGATCCTGTCCGTCAAAAATGACGGGCAGCGAAAAAGTTTATAGCGCAAAACCCTCTGATTGTGATGTTGTCTACCAAAAATGCACATAAATCAGATCTTGCTCCACTCAACATAGCCTACAACAGACTATGCAGATTTGTTCTTGGTTGTCCTTTTCGTACACATCACTGCCAATGTTTTAACCAACTTAAATGGCCTTATTTAAATGTAAGAAGACACACGCATTGGCTTCAGCTGATATTTAAAATGCATTTATCTTAACTATCCCTCTTATTTAAAGCAGTATTTTGTACCCTACTCACCAAATCATCAAGTTAGACATTCTGTTCAGATTTATTTCTCTGTCCCCTCTGCAAAAAAATTGAAGAGCGTTCATTTTCAAAGCCCCAACAGACTGGAATACTTTACCTGCTGCTATTAGATCTCTTGCATCATTGGGTATGTTTAAACATGCATTATCATCTCACTTTCAACTGGTCTGTACTTGTTATTAATGAAACTGATTTCTCGACTGTCTCTCAAATTGTAATGATTGTATGCATTGCTTGAATTGTACTTAACAGACTGTATGTGGTTTGTCTTGTGTGTCATGTTTTTGCATTTTGTTTATGTATGTCTGTAAGTTGTTGCTATTGTCGGGACCCCCTTGAAAACGAAATAGTGCATCTCAAGGGGTTTATCCCAATGAATAAACATTTATATATATTAACACATCAAACTTTGACTCTAGTAATGTGCCTGGCCTTGGCACACTGCCCACATCTCCAGATATCTCATGCTACCTGAAAGTTTGTCCACAAGAACGTGGAGGATGCAGAGGATGCTGGGAGATCAGCAGATGAGTTCAAACTAAATTGATTTATTTCTTATTTTGGAAATATTGGTAGTTATGCTGTAATACTGGACAAAGGACCAAACATATATGCTGCAGTATAAAAGGGTTGATTGTTTTACATTGAAATGGATAATACATAATCAATGTTTGTCACTATTCTTTGTGAAATAGTTGTGATTCAGCCATTGGACATATAGATTGTATGGTAATAGTTGTTCTTAATCTATCTCCATTAGTTGCGCACTTGTGGCAGCGAAGAGAGCGCTGGTGCTGACTTATAATATTCAAAGTATTATTATTTGTGTTATTATTATTAGCGTTTTTAGCATTATTACACAATACAAACTGAACATGTAGGTGATCTGGACTGGCTTGTCTGGCAGAACTTTCTACCAATCACCAGCAAACAAGACAGACAGCTATTAGTGGTGCTCCTAAGGTTGTTTTATTGTTGCTTTATCTGTGACTCCGCTTTGCAGATGGTCAGTCAACTATAAACATACTCAAATTGGGGCATTTCTTGTGCAACTTGACAGACTTTTTGGCCCCAACAGTAACAATAATGATGTGAGTATAAGGCTTCAAACAGCAGCATGAAGAAAAAGAGAAATTGTGTTTCACTGATCAAAGTAGAATTATTTTTAGTGGACTGCATTCAAAAGGGAATAAGTAATATTGATGATGTATGCCTTTCAAAGGAGCTGAGCTGGTGAACAGTACTATTGAAGAGAGTATGGGTTTATGAGCCAACAGCACATAAACAGTACATTTAAGCGAGGTAGATAAAGAAGTATACAGCCCCAGAACAATGCTGGGAATACAGTTAAAGTTAAGGACGTTGTATTTAATGATGTACACTTGCTGAAATATTTAGACTAGACAATGTTTTATGGAAAATGTCTAACATTGTTGTTTTTTAAATCAAAACCAGGATCATTTCCTTGCCTTAACCACATAGTTTCAGTTAAACCATGGCAACAAGGCTCTTAATGAATACATTAGTATAACTCAATCGTCCCCTAAAACCAACCAAGTGAATTTTAAGGGCCTTTCAGGCTCTTGTGATGTGGCCTAGTATTCCCCATGGCTGTTAAAGTGATATCAAAACCCAGGTCTGCCTCCTGCTTCTGTCGTTATTGTGTACAAGCAGAGATCTTAGGGTGTTCAAATGATTGGTGAAAGGTTTTGATATTGTGTGCCTTGAAGACTGTGGCTACAGAGTGCATAGGCCAGTCACGTTACAAAAAAAACATTGTTTGATTCTTCCTTTTTCCGATCAAATCACTTTTCATGCATTATGGTTCATAGCAGTGTCATCGCCTGAGTTACATGGAATATAAAATGTAGACAGTATTAATTATAATTAAAAAAGATTTAAAGAAGCAATTATGGCTGTGGGATTAATTAAATGAAAGTGGGACTAGAGCCCTCTCTGGACAGCACTACTGTTACTAAATGAGTCCAGTGACTGATTATTTCATCCTTTCTGGAAAAAACACGTAATAGATTCTCTCCCCATCTAGCCAATGTACACAAGACTTGATTTTTTTAGAACTTTATTATGATTTTATACTGCCCAGATCAACATCTGGTGTCTCACAAAATTAGCCTAGCAACTAGGACACCAAACATCTGGATTAAGGCCACATAAGCAGCGTCAATGTTTAATTTGATCAGATGATTGATGATCCCTGTGGGTAAATTAGATATGCTGTTGCAAGGAGGATTTTAGCAGGGGGAAACACTAATATTAATCACTTAAGCCCAAACTGAATATAAATGAATACAAATAGATGGCTAATTTAAGCACATCATTGTGGTGAACATTTTTTAAAGTGGTGAGAAACAAAGCATGGGATGCTGTGTCTGCAAAGATAAAGAGTCACTTAGGAGGACTTTATTATACGTGTGTACTGGGGTTACTGGTTACCTAGCACCTCACATCATCACTATAAATATTGTTATCTAAATGGGTCTGATGGTAATGCAATGAGGATGGGTAATTTGGACACATTTTCACCATTGTTTAAATGTATACCAAACTATATAATCTGAGAGGTGGGTCTTCTGTCTGGAGCTGTTTGGAGGAGCAGGATCTTTTCAATCAGGTACTTCTGTTGCTACTCTTCAGAAGGCAAATATGACTGGACCTATCCTTCCCTACACTTCCTCCAACTGCTTACTTATCTTCCTTCCTTTCTTTACCTACAAAGTAGCTGACATCCTGTTATCCAAATCCTGCAAGAACTGTATTCCTCTTGACTATATAATTATGTATTATCGCGAATGTTTTGATACAGTAATTTAGCAATGTTGGTTATTGTAAATGTTACATTTGACCGTCAATAATGGCCAATGTTGCACTCTCTAACACTCTAATATGATTTGTACCTATTACAAAACAATTGGGTGTGTAAATCCCAACCAGCCTCTCGAGGAGGGAGGGTTTTTTTTTGTCAGACTGAACTCAGACTGACCTGACTCCTTCAGGTGAGCTGTTTGACTTTGCCAGCTGCCAGATCGTTCCCGCTGGGCCCCAATACATATTCTGAGGCGTTTCATGTTGCCTGTTGGGAAAGCAGCCTTTCTTCCTGCTGACTCCGGGCTTTGTAGTTAACCCCAACAGCCTACAGAGGTACCAGGCAATGTGACTCATGCATTATTTTACCTTCTCAGCATGTACTGATTTTGGACATGCATTCATCACCCGTTAGTTTTCCATTGAGTGTAAAACAAGTCCATCTGCTTCTGTAGGACAACAACCTGCAGATAGCAGCATGTAACGCTGCCAGCACTTTCTAAAAGTGATTCGGTACCAAATTGTGTTTTGATGCCGGAGTGGCATGATTCTTTTACACCAAAGAAAATGCAGAAAAACATAATCGAAACTGGCAACTGCAGGGAATGAGCAGGAGGGAAACGCATCTCAAAGGGATACCTTGACATTTTGATAGTTGGTTCCGTTTTCCTATGAGCAAAAACACAATTTTCGAACATGTTGTGAACTGCTTTCATTCGGATACGTTTTGTATTTTGACTTATCAGGTATATCAATCATGTGAGGGTGTAGGTGTCACTTTTTCATGTGGACAATGCATTTCTTCAATGAAATGTTATTACAAAAGGTTATCATAGTCTGTGGCTGCCTGCTGAACAGTCATTTTCCTTTCCCCAGATTGTTTGTATAACTTTGCTTTTTTGGCATGGAAAACCCTTCATCTAGTTTTGAAATTGTATAATTGGCTTCTTTACATCACAGAATTATTTTGGTGACACTAATCCACAATAATCTACAATGTCAAACCCACGGCTGCTTGTACTGACATGTGGGATTAGAAAGAAGGAGAGCCCCAGTAACATGCTGGGGTTCAGTGTTTTGCTCAAGGACAATTGTAAAGCACACTTTGATAGAATTACTGTATCTTGTCACAGAGATTCCTGCACAATATCTCTTCCCTGTTCATATTTTACAGAACAGTTGTTTCTCACCTGTCGCCTGTAGGCAGGTTTCCTTGCACATGTGGCTCATATAGCTGTCTTTATGACCAGCCACATGCCTCCACTGCACTATCTCATTTGTATATTTCTGTAGGAGTCATACCTGCTGTGTTCTTCTTGTGAATTTCCTCCCTGTCCGCAATTTCTTCTGTGGGGGTTTGTTTGATTCTATGTGCCTGCCTGCATGTTACTAAACGTAAGCCTGATAGAGAGAACTACTCTTTAATCCTATCTGCCATGTGTGGGGTCTGATTTTGGTTGTAAACTCTCCATTTCAGCATGTAGACAGTGGCATGGTTTGGCTTGGAGCTAGATCTAGACCATTTTCCCAGCCCATAAGATATTCAGTCAGTATGTCTTTAGCTGTGAGTGGCTGTGTGAGGTAGTCAGCTGTAGTAAAGGTCAAATGCATATTTTTTTCAGCATTTTTGTGAGTCTGAACCAACACAAGATACAATCATGTGTGCCACAGGTAGTAGATTGTGTTCCCGCTACATGCAAACTGTAATATTGTAAACTTGCATTATCATGTGAATGGAGATTAAGATTCTGAAAGTTGACAGTTGTTTTTGAAGGTAAACCTCCTCTGTGGTCTGTGTTTTATTTTTGTTTGTTCATGTCAAATACTATCTATGCCTCCTGGTTAAGGAAAGTGGTGTATCCATTGTGCAGGCTGCCTTGGGTAAGCTAAGATATTAGTGATTGTTTCAATATATATAGAAAGATGTGTTAGAGGCTAAGTGGCTGCAGATTCTTCCCAAAGGAAACAATAGCAATGAGAAATGGCTTATGATCACAAGAGTAAGAATAAGAGCTTATGACAAGGCCCAGTCTGCTTATTGATGGAATGAGTGGTTTGTTCAAATGTGACGATCAGAACCAGGAGATATTGATCAGCTGTTTGAACTCAGAAATGATACTTCATTACATGCTTGTGAAGTATTAGTCTTGGTTGCTCTTTAGTCTCGTACTACGTACTGTATACATACCATATTACTCTTCATTTCCTGTATTTGTTATAGAAATGCTTCAGTTGTTTGTTTGATCTCCTTCAGCTTCTCTTATAATTCACTTTAATAATTTCACTGCTTTTAAAATTGGTCTCAACATATTTTGGTTCCTTTTTTCACCAAGATTCCTTGACTAGTGTTTATATAGCATGAGTGTGCGAGTTGACTCAACATAAGTACATCAAGAGAGAGAGAGAGAGAGAGAGAGAGAGAGAGAGAGAGAGAGAGAGAGAGAGAGAGAGAGAGAGAGAGAGAGAGAATCGATGTGAAGAGGATTCTTTCTTCATATGTGAAAATGTTTTCTCCTATTTGCTAGAAGCTTGTGTCGACCACGTCAACCTAATGCTCACTAATCCCTGAACCTCTCCTCAATCCCTCCCTTCGTCTCTTTAGGTTGCCCGTGTGAATACACACACACACACATATCATGTATACATCACTTCAGGGGACATTACATTGACTTACATGCATTTCCTGGAGACTTATCCTAACCTTAACCATAACCAACACATGCCTAACCCTAACCCTTACCCTAACCCTAATCCTAAACCTAACCAAGTCTTCACCCTAAAATTAATGATTCCCCTCATGGGGACCTCCAATTTGTCCCCATAATGGAGGCGAGTCCCCACACGTGACTGTGTAAACAGATTTAGGTCCCCACAAGTATAGTAATGCTAGGCCACACACACACACTTTGTTTGCCGAAACCACACCTGGCCCCTGCATCAGTCTCGTTACTACTGCCTTCTCAATAATTCACTGCTCCCAAGACTTTTCAAACATTTTTTATTCATGCACTGAAGGAATTTGAAACTCCTGATGACAGTGCGCAATCTCACACACACACACACACACACACACACACACACACACACACACACACACACACACACACACACACACACACACACACACACACACACACACACACACACACCACACACACACACACACACACACACACACACACACACACACATTGTTCTTGCATTTAAATAACTGACATCAACTTTTTCCCCCTTGTTGTGTCAGCAGCTTGCCACCTCCATTGTTTGACAAATCAATTGAAGAGTAAATATGCTGCGGGCTATCTCCTCCTTTACTATTTGTGAGAAGATTCCCAGTCATGATATCTGGAAGCACAATGTAAAACTGATCCGTACTGAAAAGTGACTTCCTAAACAATATTTTGGAGGTTATGCCTGAGTCATCAAAGTCAGATGTCTTATTAATGTAACCAAAATCACATGAAGTAAGCATTTAAATGATGTTACTGTATGCTGTGCGGACCATATGTATCACTGGTGACAGGCCCGGTTCTACGGGGGTGCATAAGGGTGCATTGCACCCTCAGTTGAGTCGTTATGCACCCTCATTTGAAAAATGAAAAGTGAAAGAAAAAAAAAAGTGAAAAATATTACATATATAATAATAGTAGTAATAATAATAAGAATAATAAGAAGAAGAATTTAGTTGAAATAAAATAAATTGGAATTGTGGTTAAATAACATGCATTTATTTGGTCAATTTAAACGGTAAGTAACGTTATTATGTCAGGTGCGTGTGACCTGTGCCGCTGTGCGTTCGTCATCTGCAAGGTTCTTACAAAGCTATCAGTGTCAGTGATGGACATCAGAAAATTGTTTAAAACAACCAGCCCTTATCGCCAGCAGTAACACTGCATCTACTGCAGGTAATAACAGTTCAGATCATGGGGACATTACGTTACCCCCGCGGCCACTGTCCTAGACAATAACACCCCGACTCGCCGGCTTTGCCCGCCTCGCCCACAGAGGCGGAGCAGCCGCAGCCATCTTTGTTGCCCCAAAACACCGCCACCCCTCAGCGGCCCGCAAGTGCCAGAGGACCTCGGCAAAACAGAGCCTGCCCAGGTATATTTAAAAAAGTGCCCAACTCGCCTGTAGGCTACTCATTTTGCAGCTCATGGTTTCAAAACAGAGATTGGCTGGAATATTCATGTAAAAAAGATGCCATCTTCTGCTATGCATGTAGACACTTTCGGTTCAAGTAAGTCAGATGCCTTCACCAATAACTGGCTACAACAACTGGTGCCATGCTACGTGATAAGGGACTGGAAGGCATGAATCAAGCAAAGAGCACATAGATCCATAGATCTCTTCATTTTCTGCACCAGAGTGCACCAGATTGATGCTTTTAACTTCAATATTTAAAACAAATTGCCCCCGGACCCACCTAGAGGAGGTGAGGACCCTCCTAGAGGAGATGAGGACCCCCTAGAGCAGTGGTCGGGAACCTATGGCTCGCGAGCCATATATGGCTCTTTCCGGTGACGGCATATGGCTCCCAGACAATTTTGAGTTGAAAAAAATAAAAATAAAAAAATCAGTTTGGAACTGATTTAAATACTTGTGATATTTCTTAATAAGACCGTGTCCATTTTAAAGTAAACAGAAATTAGTTTTGAAGATAAATTTAACGGGTCACGGGTCACCCGTGGGTCGGGTCGGGAACCAATGGCTCGCGAGCATGTCCGGGTCATTGTAAAGGTGAAGAAATCAATTTTATCAGATAGCCAACTACGTAGTTTATCCGCTTCAACCCTTGTAACGGAAAAGATGGCGAAAAGAAAAAAGACGATGATTGCCGTGCATTCCAGGCTGCGTGGACAGAGGAATTTGCATTTGTGGAGAGAGCAGGATCTGCGGTATGTCTAATATGCAATGATAAAATTGCATCGATGAAACGGTCAAATATAAAGCGGCACTTCGATACGCACCATGCTTCATTTGCATCGAATATCCAGCGGGGGACAGCAGGAAAAAGGGGCATGCGAGGAGCTACAGCGGAGAGTGTAGACGAGTCAGCAGCAACTACGTGTGTAGACCAAGCAAGGTGACGGGAATTCCGCTAGCTTTGCGGGTGCTTTGGCAATAGTAAGGAATGGAAAGCCATTCACAGATGGCGAGTATGCCAAAACATTCATGCTTGATGTGGCCAATGAACTGTTTGATGACTTCCCAAATAAAGACAAGATAATCAAACGAATAAAATACATGCCTCTGTCAGCAAGAACTATGCACGATCATGATGGCAAATCAAGTCGAGGAAACACAAATTAAAGACATAAACGCCGGGACATACTTTTCTCTCGCGTTAGATGAGTCAACAGACGTTAGCCATCTATCTCAGTGCAGTATAATTGCCAGGTATGCTGCAGGTGACACACTGCGTGAGGAAAGATTGGCTGTTTTGCCAATGAAAGGGACAACAAGAGGAGAGGATTTATTCACGTCTTTTATGGAGTTTGCTAAAGAAAAAAAAACTACCGATTACTTATTTCTGTCTGTACTGATGGTGCACCCTGTATGTTGGGGAAGAACAAAGGATTTGTAGCGCTTCTCCGTGAACATGAAAAGAGAGCCATCCTAAGTTTTCATTGCAATCCTGCACCAGGAGGCGCTTTGCGCTCAGACGTGTGGCCAGGAGCTTGGTGAGGTGATGTCGCTGGTCATTCGAGTGGTCAACTTTATTGTTGCCCGAGCTTTAAATGATCGCCAGTTTAAAGCTCTGTTAGAAGAAGTTGGGAATCATTATCCCGGTCTGCTTTTACACAGCAACGTGCGTTGGTTGTCAAGGGGGAAGGTGCTCAGCCGTTTTGCAGCTTGCCTGAGTGAAATCCGGACTTTTCTTGAAATGAAAGGCGTCAAGCATCCTGAGCTAGACAACACTGACTGGCTCCTGCAGTTTCACTATCTCGTGGACATAACTGGCCATCTGAAACCAGCTCAATGTGAAAATGCAAAGGTATTGGAAATACAATCTCATCCCTTCAACAAGCAGTGTTTGCATTGAAAGCAAGCTGGAAGTCTTTCTCAGGGACTTTGAAACAGGTCGTCTTCTGCACTTTGAAAGACTGCAACAATTTAGAAATGCATGCTTAGCAAGTGACTCCACTCAACATCTGGATCTCCTGCAGCTAGCTGGCTTTACGTCCAATCTCCTGCAGTCATTCAAAGCACGTTTTGGAGAATTTCGTGCACGCACTGGTCTTTTCAAGTTCATCACTCATCCACATGAGTGTGCAGTGGACAAAATCGACCTGACATGCATCCCTGGGGGTCTCTATCGGAGACTTTGAGCTGGAAGTTGCTGACCTGAAGGCATCAGACATGTGGATGAGTAAGTTCAAGTCACTTAATGGAGAGTTGGAAAGTCTTACGCGACAGCAAGCAGAGCTGGCGAGGGAACACAAGTGGACAGAAATGAAAAATCTTCAACCTGAAGACCAGCTGATTCTTAAAACTTGGAACAAGCTTCCTGTGACATACCACACAATGCAGCGTGTGAGTATTGCCGTATTGACCATGTTTGGCTCTACATATGCATGTGAGCAGTCATTCTCGCATATGAGGAACATTAAGACCAACCTACGCTCACGTTTAACTGATGGAAGCCTCAACGCCTGCATGAAGCTCAACCTCACCACGTATGAACCAGACTACAAGGCCATCAGCAAAACCATGCAGCACCAGAAGTCGCATTAAAAGTAAGACATATTTAATTTATTATACGTTAAAAATACTATATGGCTCTCAATGAAATATATTTAGAAATATTTGGCTTTTATGGCTCTCCCAGTCAAAAAGGTTCCTGACCCCTGCCCTAGAGGGTGTTAGGTCCACTCCCCACTTATAAAAATAGCACTTTACCACTGCACCCTCTCTAATCTCAGATGCACCCTGAGTCATTTTGTTCTGGAACCGGGCTTGACTGGTGAACACATTTCTGTATACATGTGTATCTGGATTTTACCATGCATACAAAACACATGGATTCTGTGATGTTTTGAAGGTCATCATACATTTGTGACACCCCTTCCATGGGATGACTGCGTTAGTACTAGCATACATTTACTTCATATTTTGTCTTGTGTTTCAAGAGCTTGTTGCTGTTTTGACAAATACTGCAAGCTTTTAGAGCCTTATTCAGTGTGTGCTGTTGCCTTTGAACAGAATGCTTTTCAAAACATCCTCTGGTCAAATACTTCACAGTATCTATCTATCTATCTTGCAGGATATTTTGATACAATGGCTTTCCCCCTGGTGAGAGATTGGTGAAATCTCTTGTATTCAGCTGTTTTTTTTTTGTTGCAGTTTATACAACTGTGGTATAAGGAATACTGTTTTTTGGCCTAATTTGACATCCCCATGTTGAAAAAGGAAATACTTGAAGCGCCCCATGAACAAGCTCAATCAAAATGTGTGGCAAATAAACCCCCTTTTGTGTTGTATTGGGTTGAGGGAATCAATAAGCAAATACTGATTAGGAAAATGGACGAGACACACTGACAAAGGCACATCCACACACTCACAGGTGCATATTGTCATAGACTTGAGGTTCACACATTTGCACACATGAATGCACAGTGATGCTCTGTGTGTTGAAGCACATGCATAAAGATGGCACTCCCTCGTGGTCTCATGATCAGGGACAGGTGAAGTTGCAGGCACACATTCTGGTGGCATTTTTGCAATTAAAGTGGGCCCTGTGGCTATCTTTCCGCTGACTGCACAAGCCAAATATCAGGGCACGGTGCGCTGCTGCTTTGCTCCCCTAGTGGAACTAATTAGATGTTCCCAAAGGACAGCCCTGTCATCACATTGTTCTGCCCACAATACAGCCTCAGTGGCCCCGCCAGGGAAGCAGTAGGCCAAAATAACCCAGCGAATAACCTAATTATACAAAGGGCCTCATTCCAAAACTCTTTGAATAAAACTGAGACTCATCAGTCGATATTCCTAGAACAGACTTTTAACTAAGTCTGACATTCGATTGGTAAAGTCGCACCTCTAAAAGAAAAAGATAAAAACGGTTTTACATAAATGTGTTGGTCTTTTTAGAACAGGCAAGAATACATTTGTCTGCAACAGAAAACTAGAGTAGGTAATTGTAGAGAATTGAGACAATGCTGCTGTTGATCAATATCAAATATAAGTCCCACTCCACATCTGTGTAATCTACATTACAGTATTTTTTCCATAGACAGTTGCTGTCAATGATCTCTCTGAAAAAACGGAAACATTGACACTACATTCTGCTTATGATATACTGTGAGTTCAATGGGTTTCTGCTATGCTAATACAATATAAAAATACCTCATTTACAGCTGCTTCATCAGCATGTGAGTGACAAATCTCATGGGAGCTGTAGTTGTTGAAGGGGAACAAAATAAGTGTTGAACTAATGTTAAGATGCTCTTTTCAGTCTTTTAATTGAATATACTTTTGCAAATTAATAGTGTCTGCTGTCTAAGTTATAAAGTCAAACTCTGGGCTGTTGTCTTGTAAATGTCAAGTCCTGAGTGAATAGAATGAAAAACATTGCACCTTTGGGGCAGTATTCATGACATTAAGAGACAGAGTAAGCCTAGCACACTTCCCACTCACAATTATTTCTAAGATTGCTGGCAAAATCTAAAACACCTTTAAGGAACAACATTCAAACAGAGATACACAATACACATTAACAAGACAAACACTGCATTTGGAAGTGGACTGCATTGATCAAATTACATTTTAGAAAATACAACAACACATACCCTACATTACAAAATGTGAATTTGCTTTCAAAAAAACATTTCTCTGGTTCAGAACAAAATGTTTTCATATTATGTTTTAGCTAAACTTTTGCATGAATGATAATGAGGTTCTTATCTATCATTAAAATATTAAGAACTGATAATCCATATAATAGATGATGAACTATTAATCAATTCCACCAGCAACTCATTAATGCATCATGAACTCTGTTTACGAAGAACTTATAAGCAGTTCATTATTTTAAGTGTTTCCCATTAGCCTCATATAATTGGATGCTCCTCAACAACATTCATGCAGTGACTCCTATGTTGGCTGAAACAAAGAACCATTGCAAAGTGAGAGTGCACACAATGGGCCTATTATTCCCAGAGAGAATGTTATTTGTAGAGCGACGAGAGGAATTTGAGCTCTTTAAGTGACGTATAGACTCCAACCTATTGTTAGAGTCATTTCCTCATTATATTTCCACAAAACAACCTTGTGCTTCATCACCTCATTAACAATAGTGGGCACTTTTGATGCTTTGGCTCGAAACAACAAAGAGCCAGTGAGATGAATAGGATGCTGAGAGACACTGGCCGCATGTTCCAGCTGTGAGTGCACCTGATGTTTTAATGAAAGTGAATGTTCCAGGCCGACACAAACCTTGGCCGGAATAGCCAGCAACCACAGGGGACCTGAGCATCCGCAAATGAAGCAGCAGGCTGAAAGGAGAGGACATGCAGGCGATCACCTCCGCAGGCCTGTCATTCGGATCGCATATACTTCAACAGGGGACCAGCTGGGATCAAACCGGCTTAGTAAGGGTCATTGAAGTGACAAACAGAAACATTAAAGGGCAAATAACACCACCAAATGGCATACTAAGCACTCCTCAATATCTAGAGAACTGAAATACTGGCAGGGTAAGATATTCAAATCCCTGTGTCGTGGAATCGGTAAACCCGTAAACAATTGTACAGCTGATGGTTTCATTTGTATCCACTGCTGGATATATGTAATATAATAATAGTATATTGATATTAATGAGACTATATCTTACATTTTGAATATCATTAAATATATTCCTGGTTTTGAAGACGGAATTTTTGCTTTTCTCTTCATATTTGTCGAGTCCGTAAATCCCCATTACTGGTGATTATTTATTAAAATGCTCATGTGTAATGATTTGTGGTAAAAATCAATGGTCACGCATACAATATTAATATTGAGTTATTAAGTCAAAAGGTGACAGCAGGGGGGATTCACTCCTTTCGAAATCCAGAAATAAAGAAGAAAATGCACAATACAAATGTATATAAAAATCATGTAAACAATGAGACCTACATCCCTGTAATACATACTATTCAAAACATTACTCCCATTCTTTGGAAATGAATTCTTATATCCACTTTTAGACATATATTAATGCAGTTTGATTGATTTATACAGCCATGTTAACTATATTGGGAGGGAGGAAATCAGCAGTTAACAATTTTGCTGACATTTAAAGGAATCTTAATATTTTCGATGGTTCGAATACTGTTACTATTCAGTGTCAAGTTTGATGCATTTATGTTGATAATAGTATGCAGTGAATTTATTTAGCGTCCCACTCTGAGTCCAACAACAGCTCTCCCTGGCTTGTCACCTACCTCCATACATTGTTAAGCAAACCACACACTGCCATAATCACATGGAAGTAATTACAGCCTTAATCCATTGTAGACAAATACAGTGTACAGTGTTTGATTTGCTATGACATAGTTTAGCTTACACTGTGGGTGGTGACTATGGTGTTCCCTTCTGGGCTTTAACTGACTGATGGTTTCCACTGTTTTCGGCACACAACCCCTATAGTGAACATTTTAATTCAATTTGGCTAAGCTTGGTGAAATAGTGCTACTGTTCAGTGATCCACTCAGGTACTAAAACTAAGTGTGCTTAATGCATGTAGCCAGCAGATGCTTGGCCCCCATTGAAAATCAGATTTGTAAGACTTTTCAACATGTATATCACTTCACTTGGTCACTTTATACACTGGAAGCAGTTATAATATATAAACTGGAACCAGTTTTTGGTAAGAATTATATCATATTGTTCACATACATTTATCAGGATTGCTATCAATAGGTGGAAAAACAGCAAACCATAGGTTGGGTTGAAGTCGTGATCATATTGAGTGTAGTATAATTAATCCTAACCCCTTTATTGATGTATATTGTACTAAAATCCTAACATAGCCTGCCAAAATCCTAAATTTTCAGGACCATTGCCATTCACTCCAACACATCCTGATTAACTAATCATTTATGACAGCAATTTTAATTGAATTGCCAATGGATTTACTTGTTGCATTTAAGCAATTTCAATTTAATGTACTTGCCCAGGTGGGGACTGCCTATTGTTTCGAAGGCCCATTATTTCTAAACTGGAATAGTTTGGAAAATGTCCCATTGGACTGAAAGGCCATTTTTATGACAGTCCATTAACAAGCAAACAAAAGCTAATTCTCTTGAGAAATATTGCTCCAAAAAATACATGGACCAAAGCAACATTTATAAGACTATTGGTGTTTCCAAATTGGGCCTTCAGAATAATGGCATGGCAGCCTTTGTGCAGGGAGAAACCAGTGATGTGAGTTGCATGTAATATATTGGCTACATTAGAACCTTGAAAGATGAGCAAAAGTTGAGCCAGATTTCACTTTCTTGTTGCCAAAATAAAAATACAATTTTTTTTTTTATTGTAAAGTTGGCACTTGGTATCTGGCCCTCATCTGAGGTGGAAGGGAAAGTCATATCTGAAGAAGTTAAATATTAACTTTACTTATGATGGAAAAAAAACCTTGTGCTCCTTTGCTCAGAGAGGGCAGTGCCAACTGATAAACTGGGTCTGGCCTGGAAAATATTTCCCCAACACTAACCATTAATATAGATAGAAGATGACAGCGGACCTAAGACAGAACCCTGGGGCACAACATTTCAAATGTTCAGTTAGTGGTGGTTCCACTGAGTTACACAGCTCTGCTTCATGCCCAATGTGCCATTGATATCGTTCAGCTCCTGCTTGGACGTGACAAGGAGTTTCACAGGGTTCATCTAATATTTAGCTTGTGTGCATGTGTGCTCCACTTTGAGTTTTCCAAGCTGCTTTTATTAGTTACTGCCTTGGGGTGTACACCCTCTCTCCAGCTATCTTATGTCGATGGCTCAAACTTTGTTGAGGACAGTGGAGGTGAAATGAGCCGTGCAGAGTTACTGTGTCCCAACCTTCTGCTATTCTGTTAGTACAGTTCAGTAGTTCAGTGATGGGACACTTATGTCCTCTCCCTGGGCCGGCAGAGTGTGTTCCTTCTGTTATAGTTCAGGGGTGATACCAAATACAGACTGTAGTTTCAGTATCCAGGCACACTCCAACCACATGCATTACATTCCTAACCATGTGCTGTTCAATTTTGGACCAACTTTGTGGGTTTTCCTTTCTCGATCAGTCCGAGTTAAAAATTGAAAGATGTGGGTGAAAAACTAAGCTTGTATATGTTGTTACACAGGGACTTGAAATATCACAAACATTTATTATCGTTGCTGTTTATGGGTATTATAAAACATAGGCAAAAACTTATTGCATTTACATGTTTGCTGATCTTTGGATCAAGCCAAGAGTTCATTCAGCAAGCCCGAAATCTCCAATTGATACCTATTATTTGGTTTTCAGGCTGTCTTATTCGGCAGGAAATGTTCCTTTCCTGACTACCTGTAAAATCTAATAATGAAGCCATGTGGATTAAAGGTATTTGTCCCTACATTTTGCTGACCATGCATTGCATTTGTTACCATTTAACTTCTTAATACTGACCTTTCAAAGAGCTTCCAATTCAAATCGTTTTTTGTAGACAATTGTATCTACCTTTGTGTTTTCAGTGACACGATGCCTTGTTCAATGACCCTCTTATCCATATTACCCACACAGATTTGGCAATAATATGCCACTCAGAAAATACTCTAAAATTGACTTTATTACTATGGTAACTTGTATCATTTAAACTTGTATTTAAGGTTTATGTACGCATAGACAAATTACTAGGGATGTTGTCATTTGGTTCAGAATCATAGAGAGAAAGCAGGATTGCCGTGCAAAACATTCCTGAAATGTGAACTTTTATTATTTCTTACTTGCATATAACTTACCATTACGTCCACTTTCCTATCGAACTATACATTTATTTCAGGAGTCTTGAATAGTGCCTGACTTCATATTCCAAAGTAAAAAAATAATAAACATGTTTAATGTGTGTGTGTAGGTCTGCTCATCTATGAGTGAACATGAGTGTCTTGCATTATTTTAAAGAACAGCCAGTCCAGATAAAATATAATGCATATCAGGCGAAGAAATATGCTGGCAGAGATAATCATTTGTAGTTATGACACATTCTCGCCCATCATCGCCGCTGAAGTTTGACTAGAAAATGTCAAGAGTGGCCTTGTCCAATTAAAGAGCAGTCTTCTACATTCTATGTTAATACTCATTTTAAGCATTGGCTGTCTGAATAGGCTTACAAATTACATTTTGTCCTCTGATTCATTCTCGTCCTCTTCTCTCTAACTGCTCTCTCACAGTCTCTAACCATCCCTCCTGTCTCTGCCCCTCTCTCCTTGTCCCTCATTATTCCAAATGAAATGAGGAATGTGCATTGAATATTTGAATATATTAAATGGCTTATTAAAAACATTTCTTACCTGATTAGCTAGATCATTAGGGGATCCAGAGGGGTTTTGAGCTGTATGGCCTGATCCGAGCAATTCGACCAGTCTTTGAAGGTCAGCGAGCAGTAATGGTATACTGTGTCGTCATCAGCTCATATGTTCAATAATTCACCCTTTTTTATGTCCAATTTCCTTTCTATCTGTTCACCATATCTATCTATCTATCTATCTATCTATCTATCTATCTATCTATCCATGTATCTGTCTATCTATCTGTCTGGCTGTCTGCATCACTGCCTAGTTAGTATATACTGTATGTAGGTCTTATGTACGTTTTTATGTATGTGTTTGCATGCATAAAAGCATAACCCACTCTTTAGTTGTTTCAAAGTATTTTATTAGTCAGCAATATTTAATTAATTACTATGCAACAGGTACATTTAGGTGTCTGTTGCACGTTTGGCTAAAGGTAAGCTTTAACACCTTGTAGACACTTTTGTCTGAATATGTATGCTTTGTAGCCTGCATGTGCTTGTACTGTGCAACACAGAAGGTGGTTTTGCATCAGAGAATATGAATAATGCCAGAAGTGAGAGCTGACCTCTTTTACAAAGATCATATATCAAGTTCACTCGCTACCAGTCAAGGTGCCATAACATATGCTTTGTTATGAATGTTTTCGTTGTTCTATTTTTCATAAAGGGCAGTAGAGGGTGCAGGCATGTTTGTCTCACATAGGTATAATAGGAAACAAACACCTGTCTTTCAATGTGACTGTCATGCTCCGAAAAATGAGCTTCTCCTATTCATCAGCTTGGGACAGTTTGCGACTTCCTCGTCACTCCTGTATAATGTGTGAGGTAGAAAATAGCTATATAAATTAAGTACATTTATGCATTTTGCATGAAGAATTAATTTCAAATTATGAGCCATGCTTGTTATCTTTTTCTGAAATTCTTCAACATATGTGCGGTAATTTTGGCAGTTAACCAACATATGTTTTGCTTTATGCACATGTTTGAGATTTACATATACTGTATACATCAAACCTGTACAAAACATATAGTATGAGATGGTGACTATGGTCAGCTTGTATTTATGTGATATGCAATACCCTTAATTGATAAGCTTTCATGTTGGGAAATCATATTTTTTGATGTGCACAGATTATTCTCAAATAAGTCTTACAGTATCCTCCACTTCTTCACTGTCATCTGTGTGCTCAGTATTTCAAAAGCTTTTGCTGTAATTTTTACCTATACCATGTTGATTACACATAATCTGCCTGAATCCTTATGCACTAGCATCTAGCTTCTGATCAAATTAATAACTACATTGTCTTCAAAACGTTTTCTTTTTGTCCTCCAAAGTGTAAATAAGCGTCACAGGCTCATATAGGATTCCTCACAGAGCAGCCACCAGTGTGTGATTGTCCACAGTTGGTCTAAAATATCACATAATTGGTTGCCCTATGGGAAAGTATGTCCATTCCCTTTTCCGGCTGATTGCTTCTATTTACATCTCTGAAGCTGCTAGTATAGGCCATTTGCATGCAGTGATGTCTTGGACTGTCCATACACATCGTTTGTTTTTTTAAACATTCCCTCTCCCCACTGTTGTGTGATTTCAGAGGACTTTGGGCTCTGGGCTAGCTAAGTAATATTACAATATACCTCTATTAGATTTGAGTATACTTATAATTCCAAAAATAAATTGGTCACTGCAATAATCTCCATAATATAACATTTTTAATTTACAGATATACAAAATATATTTACAGGAGCTATCATTCACTACATTACACACACTGCAAGTAGAAATTGGCTTATTTGCATATCACACAGACTGAGTCCATGCATGAGTGCATTTTGCTAGAGGGGTCAGAGTGCAATAGAATGAAATAATACAGCACGCCCCTTTGCCTCTTTCACTCTACCTCTGCTTGTCATTCTAAAGAATACATCATTTGGAATATCTTGCTACTTAGAGAACAGATTATGTAGGTGATTATTCAGTGGTCTGCATTATGAAATATGTGAGCTTCAATTATAGCAAATATCGGTTTTACACCTTGTCATTTTCCAAATTAAACCAGCAAGTTACTTGGTCTCACTGCTGCAACAGCTTTGGTGCAAAAAGGGCTTCCTTATTAACTATGAAAATACAGTTTTGGATAATGTCTAATGTTAGGTTGATCTTGTCACTAGAAGGTCTACAGCAGGGGTGTCCAAACTACGGCCCTGGGGCCAAAATGCGGCCTGCGGCCCATTTTTAAACGGCCCTCAGCTAATTCAAATAGTATACTGAAATATGGCCTACAAATTAAAATGGTGCTTGTTATATTTTGTACTAATTAAATATGTATAAATATATATCTGTGTATTCATGTGTTCCCACTTTTCAAATACATTCAATCAATTCAAGTTGGAAACATTTTCAAACAAATCTTAGTTGATACAAAAAAAAGCCCAAACACTTAATTACATAGCAAGCTTGAAATCTATACAGTTTCTATTTCCTCTTTTTAAAAGCAATCTGAAGCTTCTGTTTTAAGGCATGAGCTGCCAACAAAATAAATGAAACCCTCTGGAAAGCTGGGATGTAGGCTGTTGTGTTTCTTAAAGCATTTTCAAGTGTGGTGTTCGGGTCAAATTGACCCGATTTCCATTTTTAATGAATAAAAAAATATATAAGGATATTTTCATTCAACCTGAAACTCAATGGCCGGGGCCTATTTATTGTGAAGGACATGTGGAATTGTTTTTATTTTTTTCCACTTGTGAAAAAAAGCCCATCCGCATTTATGTCCTTCATAAGAGGTTCGGGTCAATCTGACCCGGATACAATACCAGGACAGACAGACAGAGAAAAACACACAGAAACACAGAAACTAAAGACACACACACACACACACAATTGTATGCATAGAGAAGCTGTTTGATCCTGTTTTCCCTTGATCTTTACCCTTTGTAGTGTGTACACAAAACTATCCTAGAACATTATAAACATTTTAGATCTTCCAGAAATGTATAAACATTTTACATTTTCTCGCACTGTCCCCTCTCGCACCTGCACGCCGGAGGAGGGACTAAACAGAGACATAACCTCACATTACAGTGTAGTGCAGAACTACAATTATCTACCAACAAAATGGCCAAAACATATTCTGCTCAGAGCCTTGGAGCTAATAATGGATGAGAGTGAGTGGAATGCATTAGAAGAACACGGTGAAGTGGGACAGGAAGACATTTCTGAAGATGTGGATAGTGTGGAGGTAAACTCAGAATTTGACAGCAAATTGGAAGATGAACTTGACTCATAGTCAGCTGCTGGAAGACCCCCACAGCCAGCCGCAAGAAGACCCCCACAGTCAGCTTCTGGAAGACCCCCACAGCCAGCTGTGAGGTCTGTGGACCCTCAAAGGACTCCAAGACACAGACTACGTGCAGCAACTGGAACAAGTACATCTGTGCTAAACACACAAAGAAGTTCTGTAAGGCAAGGCAAGTTTATTTATATAGCACTTTTCAACACAAGGCAATTCAAAGTGCTTTACAAAAAATGAAAGACATTAAGAAAAGGGCATTTAAAATCAGTCATTAAAAAGAAAAGCTAATAAAATAAACATTAAAAGAAAAAATACATGGATAAAAGTTACAGTGCAGTTTAAGATGTGAATAGTTCAATTAAAAGCAGCGACAAAAAGAAAAGTCTTCAGCCTGGATTTAAAAGTAGTCAGAGTTGCAGCGGACCTGCAGGTTTCTGGGAGTTTGTTCCAGATATTTGGAGCATAATAACTGAACGCTGCTTCTCCATGTTTAGTTCTGACTCTGGGGACAGAAAGCTGACCAGTGCCTGAAGACCTGATGTACATCATGTGTTTCCTAAACGGACTTGCCCATTGACTCACATGATGTTCTGCAGCGTCACGTATTTTTCGGATATACTGTATTTTATGAATAGTGACTGTTAATTGTTATTTATCTGTTCTGTCATTTATATGGATGTTTCATTCTCTCTATATTTCACAGCCAAATACTTTTGGATGTGTGGTTCTTGTGTTCCAATTGCTGATAAATTGCTTTATTTCCTTCAGGGCTTTGATTATTATATGACAGATTAAAAATAATAAACATTAATGAAAAAATGTTTCATTTACATTAGTCCTAGAAAAGCATGAGCAAAATGTAAACTTAGTTTTTATTACAATGTATTTTTTTTTTAACATAAATTACATTTTTATCACAAAAAACGATGGACACTTCCATTGTTAAATCTGATCTAGCAAAGAGTATTTTCAAAAACGAATTATATATTTCATTTATATTGTTGGGGAATGAGTTAAAGACAATATATATATAAGGAATTGTATATGTTGAATCTAGTTCTGTATTTTTTTTAAACCCTGAAATATGTCCCGGGTCAATTTGACCCGAACATTACCAAAGGTTGCGAAATGTGAACATAACACAAGGGTTAACTACATTTGATTGATTTTGCTAACTTATAACTCAACTTATGAGGCAATATACCTCTAGTGAGCGGCCCAGCCCTTCGTATGCTTGTCTGTATGTGGCCCTCGGAGAGAAATGTTTTTGACACCCCTGGTCTGCAGTAAGGTTGTCACCCATTTCCTCCAACAAATCCATGTAGGGCTGAAGATGCAAGCAACAAACTGTCCGATGAGATATTACATTTCTATGTGAACCCCAAAACTAACGCTAGACATAAAACAATTGCTCTTTTTCATTCTGTGTTCCAAGCAAAGGAACCAAACAAAGCGTGTTAATACAAAAAGCAAGGAAAAAGGAAAACAAGTATAAATGTAAATGCAGGTGCAAATGATGCGGAAGAGATTGGGAGGCAGTTTACTTTTTTCTCCTTCATTGCACTGTTGGAATCCCTTCCTTCAGAGATGCTAATGTGTGTTATGGCTCAAGTTAACAACATAAACACACTCTACTTCCTTCCATCTGCAAAAGGCCTGTACAGTATGTGTTGTACAATCATTAAAAGCACTACATTTAATTAACTATTAAATACCAGAACATGTCAAAACACTATCTGATTTATTTTATATTTGGTTATATTGCATTTTTCATTTTCAAAACAAACTACAACGTTTTGCTACGGAGCCCCCTAGGGACATGGAGAAGAAAGAACAAATAATATAAAAAACATTGCGAGATATCGCAAAACCTTTGCGGGATCTCGCAAAACCCCGTTGCAGTTTGTAGACGGTCCCTAAGCACTCCTCTCCCTCCTCCAGCTGCGGATTGTGACCAATTCTTGATGTTTAGCTCGGATGACGGCGCATATCGAACTGTTCTGATAAAAACGACTCTGTAGCTCGTTGTCTACCTTGCTATGATTGTAAAGTCATGTTGTTTGTTTATGAATAAAACTTGATTTGATTTGATTTGTATTTGTACAACGTTATGTTCATGAGTTATTGATCCACGAAATTCGAATCTGTCAATAACTCAGCTCAGAGGGACGTGCATGTCCCCTTGCTCTGAGTGTTCTCTTGAGGTGTATTTCACTTATGTGAAACCCGTGCCTATTATCAAGCACTGATGTTATATCTTTATATTTAAGGCCAAGCTCAAAGTAAAATCGATGAACCGCTCCATTGTTGTGGTTTTAGTGTTGCCGTAGCAGCCGAACTGACCAGGAAGTACATTGAGCTAAATAATTAAACGTTTTGCAATATCTCGCAAAACATTTTCTTTTTTTTTCAAATAATTTTTTTTTTTTTTCTCCATGTCCCCTAGGGGGCTCCGTAATATTTTGTATAGTTACGATGTTCAATAGAAAACAGAACATGGTGTGACAATACAGAAAATGCCTTCAGAATACAAGGATTAATGGCCAAAAGGAAATGGCAGACTGGACTGATTATTTTCAGCATTTATCTGTATGTCTTATTATTGTTATCATTGCAGTGTAGTTAATTATGCTCAGCTAAATGTACAAAGGCTGGTAACGTTGTTCTTTTACCTACTCCAACATATTCCTCTAAGCCCAGTATTGTGATAATGAGCTCAGGATTATGGCACCAGAACATTCATATGTACAGTATAGAATCTGATCAATAGCTATGCTAATGGTATACGTACAATGGTATTGGGTGGATCTTGTTGTGAGAAAAAGAACACTGAGCCCCCAGGCAAAATCCTGCAGCTCTGCCTCTATTATCTTCTCATACACCTGAGTTAAGGTACACATAGTCTTACATACAGCATGTTTTCTTTTCAAATTAAATTGTCTGTGTGAAAAATGGTGAACCATACCAGGATTGAACACATCTGGCTGTTGGTGTTAAAGAAAATGAAGAGTGTTAAATCAAAGGATCCAAAATTAAATAAATCAAATGTGGCAAAAAAACAAACAAATGTAGGTGTGAATGCACCATTAGTCTGCCAAACATCTACTGACAAAAGCAAGCGTCACACCATTGGCAATGATTTGAAGCTGTTAGAATGTCAAAAATAGATTCAAAAGCACTTTGCAAACATTTTACAATATACAACAATATTACTCACTAGGAAAATACCTTATATAACAGGGATGTTCTAGTTGTGATGACTTTATTTAAAATGTTAGAAAAATAGCCAGTGCACATGATATCATTAGAATAAAGGCCTCAAATGCATGTTAAGAAAGTGCAGACCAGATTTCCCTGCATCAAAGACTGGTAACTTGCTGTGATTCATAAAGGAGGCACTTTGATTGCTGTGCTATGCTGCCTGGTCAGTCAACCCAGATGCATTTTTAATCTGCATCCCATGATATACATCCATAAGCGCTATTCCTGTGGAGTTGTTGATGATGTTAATGATTCAGGTACGTGTGGAATACACAAACTATCCTGAGTGGCTGAGTTTGAATAAATGAGTATGATAATTATCAGCTGTTTTACATACTTTTACTGGAGGTCTACCAGGAAATGTGTGATTTAATGTTGCACAACATTGATTAAGGCAAATGCTGGTTTTTCACCTCTAACAGACCAAAATACACATTCAGTTGTTTTTGTGTTTTTTATTTTATTTTCTGCAACCTACTGTATCTCTGCTTTTCTGTTATTTTCTTGCAACTTTTAACAAAATGCAAACTCTGCATCCTGAGGCTCTTTCATTCGCAGGCGAGCAGTTTGAATTCAGAATGGGCTCTGACAGGAATGAAGCTTTGAATTATTGGACAGCCAGAAGGACACTGTCTGATGATTCCAGGCTAAATGCAGGCCCTTTTCAAGGGTTTTGAACAGAAACATGTATTCAAATTCAAATCGAGATGCCCACAATGCGATCATTTTCTAACCCCAGCCAAGTCCTTAACCCAGACCTTACCACCATTTCTTCAAAAATGTAACCAGTGTTACAACATTAACCAAGCACAAACCTTCTGAGTCAACACAAAACATGGATTCTATGCAAATGGGTGCAGTGGTTTTCAAATGTGTCTTGAACCATCTTGACACCAACTGCAAAGCATTTATAAATTTTCAACTAATAGTTGCTTTTCTATTCTATTTTTGAATTGTATTATTGAACATATTATATTGTACATCAACAGGAAGTCTGGATACTGACTACTACGGAATATGTTGACTTGTGTGTTTAACCTGTTTTGACAGTGTGAACACACTACATGCTATGATTGTTTTGCAAGTACTTTAAATCATCAACCAGCCTTGTTTTAGTCTACAGTAAGACATGCGGTGTGTGTGAAAAACTAACCACACATTGTATATGTTCACATTCGTTTGAAGGTATACTATACACCCATACTTTGTCTATAAGTCACGGCTACTGCTGAGCAGCCGGGTATTTTTCATCATCAGCTTATACTGTAAATAAAGTGTTTGTTTATCGTGCTTTTGAAAACAGTTTCCCTGTCCTCCATTAGAGAGGTTGATATTTATCATGTTCTGAGTTTAAATTCTATAAGATCACAAATGAATAAGGAGCAGTCAACTGTGTCTTAAACTAATGTATAGCAAACTATCTTGATCCCCATAGTAAAGTGGGGTTTAAGATAGAAATAAGTGTTTATTTGTTTTTTCTGGATAATAGAGGGACACAACACAGGTGTCTAGACTGAGGAGGACATCATTAGTAAGGCTTGCCCTCACTGGCACACACTCCCCAGCTGAAGTGCTGGGCTTTGCAAGGCTCTAATTACCTAAGCTGCCGGCACCAGGTGAGGCGCATCTCAGCTAACGGGGTCTTAAACAAGGAGCATCAGATATTTCTCAACACAGAGCAAAACACCACACGTAGAACAATACATCTTCAGGAATGATTTTCTATGAATGAAAACATCTTTGTCTAAGCAGGTGGAAATAAGGTAGCATTTTTGCAACATCATTTTTCCCTGTCAAATGGATTGGGCCTTTTTAACAAAAACTATAGGTTACTTACGTAACCCCAGTTCTCAGAGTAACATGAAGTGAGATGTCTCACTATGAGATGCGCCTCAACGCGTATGCAAACAGAAGCATCAATCTCATTACGCCAATCCTGATTGGCTGGTGATCTTGACGTCAACGTCAGGGAATCCACCCACCCTTTAAGTAGCTTGCGCTACGACGTAAAATAAGCACCTCTTCTCGCTTCGCCTTAGCAAGAAGGGCCGTCTGGTGAGACATCTCACTTCATGTTACTCTGAGAACTGGGGTTACGTAAGTAACCTATAGTTCTCATTCATAACACTCCGTTCGATGTCTCACTATGGGATATTGAAACTCCCGTATTGCTAGACATGCTTATCTCGAAAATCACCAAAACAACCAGAACTTAACAGGTAGAACCCTGTCTCAACACGGGGCCCAGCACTGCGCGGGCCACACTTGGAGCAGAGACATCTAACCTGTAAAAGCGGACAAAAGTGAGCGGTGAGGACCAGCTCGCTGCTGCACAAATGTCTTGGATGGAAACACCCTTGAACAAAGCCCAGGATGTAGCCAGTCCACGAGTAGAATGAGCACGCAGGCCCGTTGGTGCCTGCAAACCCTGACTCGTATAAGCCAGAGCAATCGCTTCCACAATCCAGTGGGAGAGCCGTTGCCTGGTAACGGGCTTGCCCTTCTGAGGGTTAGCCCAGGATACAAAGAGTTGGTCATTACAACGAAACTCTTTTGACCTGTCCATATAGATGCGTAAAGCACGAACTGGACACAGCAAATTCGGCCGCTGTTCCTCAGAGGAACACAGTGGCGGAGGAAATGCCTCAATGTCAATGGGGGTACATGAGCCAACCACCTTAGGTACAAAGGCAGGGCTGGGCTTCAGCAACACTCTCGTTTGCCCCGGGGCAAACTGAGTGCATGAAGGATGTACAGAGAGCGCATGAATGTCACTGACTCGCTTGGCAGATGCCAGAGCCAGTAACAGCACTGTCTTCAGTGACAAGTGTTTCATGTCAGCTTCTTCCAGGGGTTCAAATGGAGGTCGAGTGAGCCCATCTAAAACCACTGCCAAGTCCCATAAGGGCACCAGTGACCTGGAAACAGGGAGGAGCCTGTGAGCCCCTTTCATAAAACGGCAGACCAAAGGATGTTGGCTAGCCGTCTTTCCCTCAAAGCCCACATGGCATGCAGCAATAGCAGCCAGGTACACTTTGATCGTAGAGAAAGCTCTGTGTTTATCAATTAAGTCCTGTAGAAATGATAAAATCACCCCGACAGGACATTGAAAAGAGATGTCCTTTTTGAAGGCACCACTCCTCAAACACTCTCCACTTACAGTCATCCTGGTGGAGGAAGCTCTTGCACTCTGAATAGTGTTTATCACCTTCTGAGGGAGCCCCACTGTATTCAGATTGTACCACTCACGGGCCAGGCCCATAGTGCCAAGCGCTCTGGGTGTGGGTGAAAGATCGCCCCCCCCGCCTGAGACAGTATGTCCCTGCGTAGTGGGAGCTGCCACGGCTGCCCCCACGGCAGCTGATATATCTCCGCCAGCCAGTACATTGCAGGCCAGTGCGGAGCTATCAGGAAAAGTGTGTGGCGTTGTTCTCTCACTCTGGCCAGAGTTGGGGGTATCAGAGCCAGGGGTGGAAACGCGTACAGAAGGACCGGAGGCCACGCCTAACGGTGCGTTTAAATCGCGCATTGAAAAGAACAGCTGACATTGAGCATTTTCTTTTGATGAGAACAGATCTACCACGGCTCGGCCGTAACACACCCACAGCTGACACACAATTATTGGATGTAGAGTCCAGTCTGCATATAGTGGTGCACCTCTGGACAGCAGATCTGCCCCGAGGTTCATCACTCCTGGTACGTGCGTCGCTCTCAGAGAGAGGAGACGTCCGCAGCTCCATAAGATCATGGTAAGAAGTGTGAAACTGAAACAAAATACATTTCTCCATAAGTACACATAAATGATATGTTCTTAACATTTACAGAATAAATGTACTTTTTACAAGAACAGGTTATTGCAGGTACATATGCAATGCAACATTACACAGCATTACTAACACACTATAACACAGCAACAAGTTCTTACAAAAATAATAATTACCCTTACTACAAAAATATATTACCACAAATAATATCAAATACTTGTATCTAAAATAATAATTAGTAACTTGACTTACTGATAATGCCACGTTTCGGGCTTAGAACGAAGGATGGATGGGGATTCTGCAGCTAGTGCTCCCATTACATGCTTATTGCATTAGTGTCCATGTGTAAAAGGACTTCCTGGAACTTAAGGAAGTGGTCATAGCCACAAAGGAAGTGCCATCTCTTTCAAAGTACATTTCAAAATAAAAGCTGCATTCTAACTGCTAATACATTCTTATTTGTGTTCCATGACACATGATCAACATAAAAACAGACAGCTGATTAAGATTCAGAAGATATTTAATTACCGTCAAAATGTGACAGCTGATGAGTAGGAAAAGTTTCTTCATGCCATCTTGTTGGGCTGCCATACCTTTGACATGTCAGTCAAGTTCTGCTGATGAATGGATATAGAGGCTTTTGGCACAGACAACTACTGCGTTCCTTGCTCAAGGATACTTCACCACACCACATGGCCGTTGATGTTCTTTTCCCCGTGTCTTTGCTCTCAACACTGAACTGTAGCAACAAAGGGACAGCTGGCCTCAGCATTGCCTGCTCGTAGTGTTCTCAGAGGACTTATGAAAACATGAATAAATACTTTCCAGAATGTACCACTATATCTGAACTATCTTCTACTTAACATTTGTATTATTACTCTTATCATGATCACTAAATAGACACTCGAATCCAGCACTGGACACTTTTTTACGCTGCTATGAACAATCTAGCACTAATGTACATTCCCAAGATATTGAAGTGACTGTTATTTTGTATATATTGATTATTGTTGTGTTTTTCTAATCTTAATGTGTTAATGACATGTATAAATGTGTCTGTTGATTATGTATATATAGGATATACATATTTTATAAACATTTTTTATAGATATTTGTATTTTTATATTGTGGAAAACGGTATTTCGATCTCTCTGTACACACAAACTGAGAGATTGACAATAAAGTTGACTTTGACTTTGATACATCTAAATATGTCGGTGCCACAACATGGCCCTGCCCACATGTAGGCTATGTAGTACGTACTTAAGTTGGGGGGGCATGTGTGGCCTCTGGTGCATCTCCACTGCTCCCCCATCTGTTATCTGCCTTCCTGATGGAGCGGCATGCCAGGGGAGGCCTTCTGCAGCACAGGCCCGCCCTGTCTGCACCCATGATGCACCAGACAGGCAGCCCCTGTTAGCCGCAGTGACAAAAGACTCTGTTGGGTTTATGTTTAATGAGGCGCTACTGTGTATTCATTCAATAATAACAGCCATATGGTTGTCATCACTGAACATGCCTCCACATTTAGCTAGAAAGTTTGGAAGCCTCTCCGACAATTAACGTTGGGGTTGGTGGGGGTTGCTTTCTTACATTCTTTCGTTAGTAAGTGATATGATTGTTTAGAAACTTTGAAAATACATTATCGGTTGGAGGCAGTTAGCTCAGGCAAAGCATGTAGGCTACTATTACCATTTATTGTAATTATTTGTACTATACAAATTGTTTTTATTGAGCAGCAATGGCAAGTTCAAAACTTGCCAGTACATGCATTCGTCATCACTTCCCTACATCATTGCTACTCAACTTAAAACACCAATTGGTTCAATGTCTTTCTTTTTAGATGCATTGTCAATGTGCACCTCAATGTTTTTGACTATGGTGGAAAATACACTATTAAAACGTAAATTAAATTAAATGTAACAGTGCATTACAACTAGATGAAATACATGAAGCATGTCTTCCACAGAATAAAAACATACCAGATTACAAAAACATCAGATCTGTTTGTAATTATTTCATGACATGAAGTGTTGCATTTCCATAAAGCTTTCGCTATGGTTTTCCATTTAAGCTCTTTTAATTACGTATTTGTGTTGCTCCCTCTTTTTCTGCAATGGACAAAGGTACCAGAATGGAGCATTTTGAAAGATTCAAGATTTTCGAGATTTGGTTAAAATGGAAACCTGGATTTTACTTTATTTGTGTTGTTGTTTGTTAGAATGTTGGTATTCATACTGCATTGGGATTTGGTGCAGCACTCCCAAAGCAAACTATTGTCATAAATATCCACCTTAGCTAGCAAGAGAAATAGATGCAGAGAGCCAGGTGTCTGCTCCACAGAGACGGTGTAGTATATTCTGCCATTACACCACACTTTCTTTCCTGTGTGTCTCAGGCCATAAAACATCATCCTATTAGCATCCAAGACATTTAGCTGAGCAGCGGCATCTCTCTTTATATGCAGGCTCAGGCGCATGATCATTTCCATTACAATCATATGGGTGAAAATATGCAGCAGACACAAACATGACATTAATTGTAATGTGGTGCCACAGCTCTGTTCAATTACATTCCATAAAATATTCACAGGAGATCTCACTTGGATTTAGGTAAAGGGGATATAGCACAGGTGGAACTTCATGGGTGTGCTAATATAGAAGATAATATACAAGTGTGTGGGTTATTTTCATGGCAGGGGCCCTATGTGCTGCTAGTAAAGTCAGGGCACCATCATGCTGTCCCGGTTTTTATTTTGGAGCACATCAAAACTAATTTCCCAGGTTGAATACACAGTACTGTATGGCACCGTGAATGCTTTAGGAACATATCCATATATAGAAGATGAAAAAAGGCTAAATGAACTTTACAAGCTGATAGTCCACATATACCCTTTTTGTTATTTTATTAATTTAACCCACACTTAATTCGTATTGTAGCAAAATAGTTGAGCCTGTGTTGTACTCACAAATGGATAAGTACTGCACACACCAGTAGTTCTGTTAGTATTGTTCGCTAGCTTTCGTAAATGGCATGCGGACTGCCACAACAAAAGCGCCTTCTGGCTTAATCCTGCTGGGTAATAGAGACATTGAAGCAACTATACTTCAATTGATACTGTATAGTCCTTTAAAAAATATCTGTTTCTAAAGGGTTAGGCCATATTATGTTAACAAACAACAGCTGCTGAAAAACATCTTACATAATATCTCAACAGCAACACCACTGAGGTAAACATCTAAATGTAACGTTTCATTAAAATGGATACTTGTAATGTAACACATACAATATTGATTGATAACTTGACAGTGATGAAGGTCTGTTTTGGCACTCCTTTAACTTTTCCATTCATTACAAATAGGAATCAGTGACAGGAGGAAAGATATTCATCTAAAAGGAACATTGATTTACTTGCTCCATGAATTTCGAGAGAGTGTTTAATAGGCTTCTCTGTTTGACCTGTCAACCATCAGACCCAGAAAGAGGTTTGTTTACTAATGACAAACACCTCATGGAGTCTATTTTCTGATTAGGCTGACTCATACATTTCAATTATGGGAAGAGTCTCAGTTGCCAAAACAAGTGTAGTATGTGGTTAGTGTTCTCCAGACCATCTCAACATCACTATTGCATCGATTTATTTGGACATTCAAAGACATTGTCTATTGTTTCGATTTGTTTTATATTCCTGTGTTGTAGAAAAAAAGAAATTCTGACTGGGAAAACTCCATGAATGTATGAAGAGAAATGGATACAGTGTTAGATAAAGGGCCCTGTTAATTCCAATGAAAGTTGCTTAGAGGCACAGGTAGCCAACATAATCTGACTCAAGAACAAAAATACCCTGATCATTCGGGGTCTTAGGCCCATAGAGCATGGGCACTTGCGTTTTCCCTAAGCCCCAGCGCCAGTTGCGCTCCATCATGGCATCGGCTCAGTCAAATGAATCGAGAGGAAAAATAACTCTTTCAGCACATTTTACAACCTTCAGGACCTACTGATTTAAATAAAGGCTATTCAAGAGTTCGTACTGGGTAGTTGATTTAGCTCAAATGACACAATGATTTACGGACATCTTTTTAACAATTCAAGTCAATTGCAAAAAGTCTTTATGGGCCCAATAGCCGCTTTCACACCAAGTACTTTGCCGTACTTAGTTCCCAGCACTTAGTTCCCAGTACTTAGTACCCCCATGGAACTAAGAGCAGATCGCGTTCACACCGGAATAAGTTCCCTGAGGGAAGATTACGCAAATGAAGCCGCTGACGTCACTTCTTCTGCTTTGGGTTTACTGGCCGGTCGCAAACAACTTCACGGCGTATACTGCCACCCGAAGTCCCCGGCCGGAAGTCCCCGGAGTTGGGGACTGGCTTCAGTAGAAGCTGCTAGCAGTAGCTTCTACTGAAGCCTTCTGAGTAAATCGCTCAGAACACAGACACCTCCTCATCACTCCACCGCTCCCATGTTTTTTTTTTGTGATGCCATAAGTTATTCTCTCTCCGCTGGTGCGCGGGGCTAATGCTAATGCTAATGCCAGCAAATACAATGGCGGCTTCACAAAACTTTTCAGAGTTTTATGGGGCGTGGTTTGCAATTCGCCCAGCTAATCAGAAATTGGAACTTTTTTTTTCCCGGGGGAAGGAGGGTAAAAGGGGGTAAAAGTTCTCATTAACTAAATTCTCTTTTTGGTGTGAACGCAAAATCCGATGAACTATCAGAACTAATTGAAATAGCGTCCACCCAATAAAATAAATTGTTCTCTGAGCAAGGACACCAACTGTCCATATATTTACACATACATTATAAAACAGGTAAAAGAAAACTGCTTTTGAAAAACAAGAAAAAGTTAACAATCACAATGTGACGTTGCATACTTGGTGCTCCACAGAGACCCCTCAATGCTGATGCTGAGGAGCTGAAAATAACATTTCCTTTATCTCTGACAATCTGTCACCCATACCGTTTGTAAACATAAATCATCTTATTCTGTATATAATGTTGTAAGGGTGAATGGGTCTGGCTACAAGATGGAATGTAATGTCAGCTAAATCTAACAATTCCCGACAGCTCACCTTGGACAAACCTCTTCTATCAATATTAGTAAGTGTCCACCTGCTGCTAAAAACAGAGTCCCTAGTGTTAGCATCCGTTTCAGTACTTTTGTCGGGTTGATGCGAAGGCTTCCGAAAAGGGCGTCAGTGTCATCCTATGGTATTGTGATTCAGCGTTTCCATCGGGAGGTCAGGAGGTTTGTAGAAATTGGCAGCATAGGTGAATTTGAATCAGGATATGATACTGTTTTTGAGACAGGACACTGGAGGTTGAGAGATGTGATGCAGTATTGCCAGGAACTGCAGCAAAGTGTTTTCTTACTTCTGGTTTTCTTAACTTTACTGCCATACTCTCATTTTAGCATTCTTACAATGGGTGTTATAAAAGCTCTGAAAATGTGCAAATTCCATTAATGTATTACCCCCTGTAACTGCACATTTTAATTGGTGAACCCCTGCATAGGATGAGGTTACTGAGTTGTTGAGATGTATAACAATAACAGATCAATTACTATCAATCGGCCTCTACATATGATTCATGTCTCATGGTGCAGTAAGTCCACAAGTAAACTATTTAAAATTCTAGATTATGACTTAATGACTTATCACCAAATAGTAAGATGAGATAAGATAAGATGGACCTTTATTTATCCCCGTAGGGAATTTCACCTGTCATGGCATCAACAAAATAAGAATAAATGTAATGAATAAATATAATAAAAATTAAAAATTAAATAAGAGTAAACATGTTTTTACAGTATCAATAGAAGTAACAAATAATGGTAGTTGAGCAATGATCTGGTGACGTACATATATACAGATATGTGAGCAGAACAGATAATATGTTACATTTATATACATTAAAGGCAGATAATAGAGTTTCTCACACGGTTGGTAAATACAACTTAACCTTCCTCTTTTCATAACAACAAACTGGAGAAAATGTGTATAAAAGTGGATCACCCGTTTACTTTCAAAGGAAGAAAATACATTTCAGAACCTGCAAGCAGAAAATAGCTTTCCCAGATCATCTCAACTATTTGCATTCCTCTGGAACTTCGGAAAATATATATTATACGAATAGGCTGATGTTCAAATAAATAGATAACATTTGATATCCAAATGCTGCATCTGCACTGATGCGTTCTTTGGCTAGACATAATAGTATTCTAAAAGGGTTCAGTCTTTCTTCCATTTCTCTCTTCATCTATCTGTGAAATCTCAAGGTTCAAACTCAACTTATTAAGGAAGACAGACAGTTTTGTTTTATGTCATTCTTTCAATTTGCCCTCACAATCTGCATGTGATTACCAGATGATTTACTAAGGCAGACAGCTCGTCATACAATCATGCTACTTTCTAACTGCTGCATTCTTCTGGAAAAACTAAAATACAAATTATACATGACAGGCAACACATTGAAGTAAAAAGGAAATTAAAGCATGCAATCAAGACAAAAAACCAAAACATTCAAAACTCTAACAACCTTCAATCATATTCACCAACCCTATTAGACAACATTATTGAAATAACTAAATCAAACAAAGTTTGTCATAATTACACAAAGTGTATCTTATACTGACTAGGCCATAACTCTTCTAATGAATAAATTAACATGGGATAACAAGATATTGACCTTTGGATGGTAATTGCAAAAAAACATTAACATGAACACTTACACAGGACTAATTCAATACAAAGTCATTCACAAAATACACAGAACAAGCTTATAACAGGACTTACCAATTCAGACAAATGCACTCATTATACCATTCCAGAGGCATGCGCTGTCCTCCATGTGGGTGTATCAGACGCTGTGTTTCAGATCTGCTCTGATTGGTCCAACCTGAGAGTAGATTCACTCTCAATCATGCAAATCACAATCATCTGGGTGATGGATGTGTTTGTGCCTATGTATTGCTTGTTGTGCTTTGTGTTGGTGATTTGACAATGCCTGACAAATGTTTCTGACACATTCAAATCTCACCGAATGAAAATACTTGAGAACCTTTAATACAGTGTGCAGATTGTTTGTCTGATTCTTGCCATAGTTCAATCAGATCACCATTAATCAAGTATCTCGCAGGGCCTTTGTACAGTATAACACAAAGCACTACATTTATTTGGGTAGTGGTTAATGTCCATTCAGCCTTGATCTGAGACATGAGTTCTAAGTTAGTATAAGTAAAACTGGTCATTTAAGAATGAGGTGAAATATCCCATTAAGAGGGAAACACCTAGAATACTTTGTTTATTTGCTCAAGGTCTGGAGGTACTGTTAGGATGATGTAATGCTGTGATGCAGAGCAGATCCTGACGTCATGTCTGCAGCCCGGCTGACAGCCTGTCTTTCAACGTGGCTCACAGCCAAACGATACCACTATGGTGATTGCCTCTGCTTCCATCCCAATCCATCTTGTTCCCAGCAAGAGGTGGCTTAGCCTTAGAGGACACAGCAGGTAGCCAAGCCAAAGGGCACTGGCAAGATCCTAATGCCAGGTCATATCATGTGTACTCAGACCCTGAGACGGGCATCCCAACACTCTGTGCAGCCAAGCATGTTTGTTTACTCACGTAGGTCATCATATCAGTGCCTGGCCTGCATGGTGCTCTGCATATTCAGAACAAATCATCACACCTTTAGGCATGTATATCTCCTACCAGATTATGGACAATCTACAAACTACTAATGGGTGACTGGTTATTTTGTTGCTAATATTGATTGAAGAATATTATGACACAAACTGTGACCATTATATTTATGATGTGATTATATTAGACCACTTTAAAGAAATAGAACCCCAGTATCATATTTCTTTGTCAGGCTGTCACCCAGCAGGAAATTAAAAAGAATCACACCAGAAACGAAGCACATGAGAAGAGACAGCTGCATTTAGATTGTACTGTTTATGAATCAATTAATGCACCTTAGACTTTATTAAAAAAGCCCAAAACTGATCTAATCTGAACAGTGCCCTGGCAATTGCATCCAATCCCAATCCTCTGGATGTATACCACATCTGCAGAAAATTTAGAGTGAGCACGAAGTTTTGCCAGGGTGATTTGATAGCCTTGATTAAACTATCCTTTTGAGGTGTAATTGAGGTGTAATTGGTTTTTTTATGAAATAATTGCTGTTAAGAGGATTTGATGTAGGAACAACAAATCTGTCAAAATCGTTTTTGCAGAGAGACAGGCAGACTCCTGTGTAAAGAAAGATAACAAGAAGAAGCTGGTTGACATGCAAACCAGCTTTTCATCCTGTCAGTGGAGCACAACCAAATGAGACAGGTGGAGAAACTACACAGCATCACCTTAACCTGTCAGGCTGAAACAGCAAAACAAAAACTAGCAAAATGCAGCCAAACACCATCCCATAATGGACAATAAACACAAAGGAAATATTTATTCTTGCCTGACAGGGAGAATTTGGCATTTTCCACCTGAGAGATCCCAGGGGACGCCTTTATAGCGGCCCTTCAGCACGCTGACAGATATCACAGCAGACAAGGCGCACACTGAAAAGCTCCTCACTTCCTTGGGACTGTAAACAGTCAGTTAGGACTTTCCTTAAACCGTGCGTGTGCATCTGTATTTGACATAATCTAATATTCAGACAAAATGCAGGGAAAGAGAATAAGTCCATGGTAACATATTTATTTGAACCTGTGTAGGATCACAAACTCAATTCAAGGTTCTGGTGTGCGTGTATTATCTTTGCCAGTGTTTATTTAGATCACGGTGTGAGCTATCATCTCAGGATAGAGCATGAAGTAGCTGATTTTGAGAGAAAATACCAACCATTAAATGTGAACCTGAGAACTCAGACATATTCAATAATATGTGTTGGGTCAGCATTCAAATCTTTACAATAATGAGATCTTACCTTCCTGGTTAGCAGAAACCTTATTTTAGTTATTTGGATCGATCCAATGACATAAAATAATGAACTACACCTTGATCTAAACAGCATTTAAGGATACCTGTGCATGCCAAATTGGAATAAAACAGCACTTAAACACAATTGCTAAAGTGCACCTATCATGCTATTTTAAGGCATATATTATGGGTCTCAGATATATAAAAATATATAAAAACATGTCAATGATGTGTTTTGCTCAAAATATAAACAGATCATGCATTTTAGACATCCCTCATATGATATCCCTCTAATCCAGCCCTGTTAGAGAAACGCAGATTTTGGGTCCTTAGCTTGAGAAAAAAAAAAAGAGGAGGCGGAGCTAATGCATGATCAGAATTCTACCGGAGATAGTTCAATTCTGCTGTGATAAAACGCCATCCTGTTCTAAACCACATCAAAGATTATTTCTGAAACTGTATGGAGCTCAAATGCTTTTTCTCTTGCAGGTGTATTACAAGGTGAGTTCCTTTTTTAATGTCCTGCTATTTAAACACATGTGCTCAGTTCAGTACAGGTTAGCTCTGAGTGTTAGCGAGGCTTGCTAACATAGCCGCGGGAAGTCATTTTGCTCAGGGGGTGCTGCCAAAAGTGGGGATGGAGCCGCTTAAAAAAAAAAAAAGGGCAGTGCCGGGCCCGGCTGTCAGCGATACGAGCCGCATAAATTGTTTGTTAAAGGCGAGACACGGCAGGCAAAAACATCGTTTTTCATGCACTGGTCAATTTTGAGATGTTGTGCTATTTTGATTCCATAACATGTTTTCTTTCAGGCTTTTGGAAGGAAAACGTACAAAATACACATTTAAGTGTTCCAAATATGGTCATTTCCTTTGTATCAGCAACCAATCGTGAAAGCACAAAAAGGGTCTTAAACCAAGAAACGAAATATCATTGGCTGGTGTCAATTTCTGACAACGTGATTCGTTCAGATGCATCAGTGTGCTAAAACACTTCCTGGTTAGCTTTCCGCTAGAAATGTAAATCTCAAAATGGCAAAAGAACGGCGAAAAAAACGTTCACAGAGAAGACAACAACAATTGTCACTTGCACGAAGCAAGGTTATACAAAACACAAATGACCCCGAAAATGAAATACCTTCACGGAGTGCGTCGATGCGCAAGCTGTCATCCAAAGAACAGGAGGGTTTAGCTAGCGCCTCACTGCAATCTTTAAAGTTCGTTTTCTCAAAATGAGTTGTTTCTCCTACTCTGAGTCCGAAATTTCCACTTCAGTTGCACTTATATACACCAAACCTTCCAGTTATATTCCTATCAATATTATGAAGGCTTTTACAAAAGGGTTTGTTCATATATCATTCATCGCCTGAATTATATAAGATTGTATACCTAGAAACATGGCGAAAATTGATATTTTAGGGCTGTTGACAATATTTTCTGATTTATGGAGTGATAAAAAGAGATATCCAAAATCCCTTCTGTGAAAGCCTTAGATGTTAATATGACTACAAAATGAAACGAGAATTTTGAACCTGGCTTTATCCAAAGTTCAGATTTCGGTTCCTGAAATGTGTTAAAATATGCGCAAATGTAATGAGATAATGGTTATTTGCATATTCAGAAAACTTGTAATATAAGAAACAATTGCCTCATTGTAGGTAATTAACTGGAGAAATTACCCTATTCACCTGGGGTGTCTCGCCTTAACTAGGCTTAAACCATTATAGACCTACATCACTTAGCAACAGCTGCACATGCCCACATGCTAACTATGGGTCTTACAAACCTACATAACATTACAAATAGTCAGAAAATATTATTTACAATATTAATAAAACTATGAATTCAATTTTAACTGATTGACAAGGCAAAACACTGCACAGCGGCAGCAGCATTAAAGGAAAAAAAAGCGTCTTACCTTGTGTTGGGGCTTCACAAAACTCCAAATGTAGCCTGGGGTGGCACTAATGAAGACCCTCATTAGAGCAGATACATCCACATTGTCCAAAATGTTACTATGGACATGCATCAAAGTCAGATGTGTCAGTCTCTTCTGTGTCATATTACTCTAGTTGTAGAGGTGGTGGGCTGAGGAGTAGCTGGTGGTCCACTCTTTTTATTGGGTTGTTTGTTGGAGAAAAAAATCCAAAATCCTTTTTTGCGCCATTCTAGAAAGTCGTCACTCTGCAGTGTGTGTGTCGCGTCAATTACGTCACTCTCACAAGACCTACGACCTAGATGACTCGGATTTTACTTATTTGGAAAATAAATTCAAGCCACCTGATATATACAAATATATAGGCTACTATGACTATTATATGCTACTGTATACAGCTAATTTTATTTTAAGTAAAATCATAACTATTTTATGTAGTTTAATCATTTTTAGTTAGGTGGTCACTCAGTTTTTCAAATGTACACCACTCGCCAACAGGGGGTGCTGCAGCACCCCCAGCACCCCTACTTCCCGCGGCTATGCTTGCTAATGTAAACAAAAACGAGATTATGTCCAAAACACGTCAGGCATTGTTTCTGATAGCAACTTTCTGTGGGTCCGACGCCGATTTGACGTCATATCGGCAGCAAATCTGTATCCGCTGTTGTACCTCCGTTTTTAAAAGATTTGGATACGGTGGAAAAGAGCAAGGGTTTTATTTTCTGACGCTGCGTGAGTTCCCCGACACACCGGGGACACATATTTATGTATAAAAGACATCAAAAAGTGCATTTTGCATGATAGGTGCCCTTAATTGGAACATGTGAGTATGTGAAAGCATCTTCAGTAAATGTCCTGTTCAGGTAGAGGCAAAACAAATGTGTTAATGTGTTTCAAATCATCAGCAATGTGAAGCTTTGTGGCAACATTTATTTTCACCAAACTTTTTTTTTTATCATCTTGTTAACAAAGAAAAAAAAACTGTTCCTATATGGTAGACAAAATTGTCCAAAGACTTGCAACCCATTTTCTTCTAGCAAACCAGATTGTTTCTTGCAACCATGAGTGTAATCCTAAACAAACTTTTTGAGTTGACTAAAATGAAATATCAATAAAAAATCCTCAAGATTATCCACAAAATTGGATATGTCTGTGTGCTGTGGCTGGTAGTCAGAAATATAATACTCTGCTTTCATGGGCTCTCTCAATACTGGTATCCCCATACTGAACCTTTGACTGACTGATTCAAGGAAATCCACTTCCTGGGTGTTTTATATGTGAGTGAGAATTAGGGTTGGAACAGAAAATCAGATTGTGTAAGACTCTGAATAAAAAGATCCAAGTTGCTCTTCCTGATCAAAGTCAGTTTTCATAAAGATAGCGTGAGTGGAACACCTAGTTCACTCGGACACTTTTGACAGAGAGTGAAATAGACAGCTAGTACTACAGCGCAGTTAGTTTTACATCGAAATCCAGTGGCTATTCTCTTCATTTTTCATGGTTGTTGCAAACAGCCCCACTGTAAATGTCAAGCCAATTTACAGATGTCAAATACGATCCAATCATGCAGTTCGGAGCAGACTATAATTGACTAGATGTGAATAAAGCACTTTGTAGTGATTGATATGTTGTCATGTGCATTTGAGGAATATTTATAGCGTTTTTCCTTTGACAAGTGTTTAAATGTTGAGCAATCATTCAGGAAACTGGCTTTTTTCTGGATACAATTCTGCTTAAGGTTGACTACTTTTTTTGATTTTGGAAAAATGTAATTCCTTCTCATGTTGGCATGGTAGAAAAAACTCTCCATTTATGATTCCATACTTCCTAACACATACTTTATATGCCAGGTGTTTCATATGGTCACATCTGCAGTGATCATATATGCTGGCGTCCCAGAGGTGAACATGATTTTTTTTATCGTAGTGTCAAATCACATCTTGTACTTGTCTCTGAGCATCTGCTGTATGTACCTGAGGTGAAATTACTATGTTGTCACCTTAACAGACACGTTTTCATTGCAGACACCTGTAATACACTTGCAGACACTGTGTTAATCCCTTGGGTGTCATTTTGCCATTTCATGGTTTTAATGGGTGTCCTTGTCAGTTTTATAAATAATGCTGATGAAGCATTTTTACACAACATCTTGACTAGTGTAGCTGCAAATGAGCTGATGACTTTAATAATGTTTAGGGTTTACAGTATATTTGTCACATCAAGATGCACTACCTTAAATGTGATGTTGTGTACATTTTTGCTGTCCGCTCCTTTCAGGAAATCCTCCTAGTCTTTAAAAAAATCAAAGCCAACTGGACATCTGTCTTTCCCTGTCTGTTTCCTCCGTCAGCCATCCATTCATGCCTGCTCTTGCACTCCACTTCTCATCCGCCTCCTATCCACCACCTTTTCCTGTTCCTTCCTTTTAGTCATCCATCTGTGACAACCTACACCTCCCTCACACACTTAAAGTTTGTTTATTTGTTGCTCTATCTCTCTCTTTCGCAACTCAGACTCACACCATCACTTGCCTAATTTGTATGTCTACCTGTTTGTTCGTCCTACACACACTCACACTCTCCAGCCTCTTTCCTGACACCTCCCCACTGTCGCTCTCCTGCACAGCACATATTCTGTCTTCCCACATTGTGAGTGGTATCAAAGCCTTGTTTTTACAGCTATGAATGCATAATTTCTTAATTTTCTCCTAACTAGCTAAATTCAAGTCAAGCACTAAATATATTTTAAATACAGATATTCCAGAGACCGTTGCAATCACGATTGAAGCCAAATGCAGGAATCTATTGATTGCTTGCTAACCAGAGAGGCTGCTTTCTTTTTGTAGTGCATGTAAACGCTAAGGAGCATATTTGATCTTGTTGCAATTTAAAATTGCAACAAGATCGGGTTACATTGTAAGTATACAATTCTTGCTTCTAAACTAACTCTTTTATTTACTTTACATATTATTTTATCGATTAAAGAACTATTTTTATCATTGTTCCTTGATATTTGTTTGTTTGTTTGCTCCCTCTGAGTGAACACTGACAACATATGCATAACGTATACATGGAAAGGGAGGCTTAATAATTGAGTAATTGAAATGTCACTTTCATTATACCTGAAATGAAAAATATATACATAATAAATAACAAATGGAGCTATAATTAAAACAGTAAATTAGAAAGCATATAAACCCACCTACGGAGGCATATGTGACTATAATTGAATCTTTATTGCCCTCAAACATGCTTGTACTTTATTTTTAACACCACATGAGTATGCTTCATTTGTATGAATGTATAACACAGTAAATGTTTTTTAAAATTCAACCCATTGTGTAAAGTAAATTAGAAAGCATATAAACCCACCTATGGAGGCACATGTGACTATAATTGAATCTTTATTGCCCTCAAACATGCTTGTACTTTATTTTTAACACCACATGATTATGCTTCATTTGTATGAATGTATAACACAGTAAATGTTTTTTAAAATTCAACCCATTGTGTCTAGATATTAATGTATCATGTCACAGATGTGATGTGGTTTCACTTAGCTTGAAGAGGGCATGTAGGGAGACCACCACAAACCAAGTTTGATAGACCTCACAAAAGCCCATTCTCCCTGAAATGAAAGATATGTGGAAATTGGGAGTAAAATTGAGGTTCACAAATGTTATTTTTCTAGCTATATGAAAAAAAGAAGCTTTATGTTTTCCTTTTTTTGTACCCCGAGTGGCATTGGTGGGTTTGACTGAAAATGTGAGGGTGTTATTCATTGGGTTTCAGGACACACTCGGATAGAACAAGGCAGGTGGGCCATTGTACTTACTTCAGAGGCGGAGGAAAAAAACTCCAATCTCTTTCTTGCAGGATTTTTCTTCCTCCACCTAAGTACTTGATAGAAAAAAGTGAGATGGATCACAAAGTTGATTGCTGCAGAATACAAATTATGGATTTGAGTGTTTTTCTGTTCTACCGTCCTCCTACCTGAAAATAACATCTGTTACAATCAAATTAAAGAGGCAAACCAAGTCACAGTCATTAAACGATCATACAGCCAAATTAAAAGCCATTTAAAATGATGAATTATCAAATTAAATGAAGGAGTCCTCTAAAATGATTGTGTACAGATGACTAATACAAATCCATTAATAGCCGAAGAAATGATCTATTGAATCTTAATGTTGAATATAGTGACTGCATTGATCCTGCCTTGTTCGTATTGGTTTCATCACCATCTCAATTTTTATATTTATGTAAATATTACATGAATATGTCACAAAAATGGGGGATTCAACCCAGAGTTAGAAGAGGAGCTGTGACATAAAGATCCCAGCCCAACTCTTGCTGCTCAATCATTGAAAGGCAGTGAATACGAGCCTCTTAATGCCTCCTTTATTACAGTGAAGAACATTCAGTTGAAATATAACAAAGAGATTAGACAAATAATGATACACTGCAAATGCCCATGTGGGTCCAATAAAAGTACAGTGATATAAATAATACCAATATAAACCCTCTAAGAGAATGAAGCACGCAGGTTTGGTTGCTATTGGAAACTGCTTTGCAAGGGAGTGGCTGGTATTGTTCCTAACACCTAAATCCTGCTGTAAATAGTCTGGATGTGTATATATATCTATATATGTATACGCACATACACACAAAAACACCATACTCTCTTCAAATCTGACAAAAAATATCTAACCCACCTTATGATATGATTTTGTTATGAATATTGTGTTATTATCTGCACTAAATTCTGCATTGGCTTCAACCTAATCCATTAGAAATTGGATCCGTCAAGACGTTAATATTTGTACTCCAACACTTACTACTGGCCAACATTCATAGCAAAGAGTATTGAAAACCTTTAAAGTCAAGAAGCATGCAGGCAGAAAACAGAGGCTGGACTGCTAAGGCTGAAGACCAGAGAAAGAGATCTGGCAGAAAAATGTGCATCAAAGCCAGCTTATTGCTAACAGGGAGGTGAGTCCGGATGGTCACCTACCAGTAATAAGACCCGTTTCGCGGCCTGTGGCAGAAAAAGAAGGGCACTTCAGTGAAGAAACACGAAGTACAGAAGCTGTTCTGTCTGTATATATCTGTACTAAATGCCTCATGTTAGTTGGCAGATAAACACATATCTAAGTGGCTCAGGCTATGCATCGAGGACCAGTGCAGTGCTTGCTCTCTGAAAGTAAAACAAAATTACAAAACCAAGAATGTACATTTAAGTGAGGTCTGGCAATCTTTTGTAGTGGACTGTCGTATAGGCCTCCACTGCTGTTGCATTTAATTTATCTAATAAATCTATTATCAATAAACTCTGGTTAAATAGCTACACAATTTATTTGCAGTTTGTGCAGGACGATAACAAGCCAGGTTTTAGCCCAGCCACATCGAGTTCACATTATCAGTAAGAAGCAGTTATTTCTTCACGATAATAAGATGGACAGAGAAAGATCAATTTTCAACATGACCTACAACGACTCTCCATGGCACCGAAAGACTTGTCCCTCTGAGGACAGTTCTGTTGAGGAGGAGATTGAGGAGGACATTGAGGAGGAAATCATGGAGGAGGTGCAGGAAACCCTGGAGGAGGTGCAGGAGTTTGCAAACAAGGTGGAGGAGGAAGTTGAGGAGGATCAAGAGTTTGTGTACTCGGTGGATGAAGACTTCGAAGATACATTGGACCTTCATGATGAGGAAGAGTCTGAAATCAAAGAAATGTCTGACCTAGATAAGACAGAGTCTGAAATTGAAGAGATTTTGGAATTGGCAGAAGAGATCGAGTCTGAAATCGAAGACATTTTGGACTTGAATGATGAAAAACAGTCCGAAATCAACAAGATTGCAAACTTTGATGATAAGACAGAGTCAGAAATCGAGGAGACCACCATCTCCAGCAACAGAGAAAAGTACAGCACTTCCTCTGATGAGGTAAGAAATACATTCAGTGGCACACATGTTTACAATTACACTCGTCAAAACTGTAAAAAAGCTAATACTCAACACTTTAGTTTCTTTACTAAAGTAAATCATCTTTAATGCAATAGACCTATCGCTAAGCCACGCCCCCTTTGAAAACTCGGACAAACAAAGCCGACCGTGAATGACTCTTGACAATGGCCGCGGGGGGAGTTCAAGTTAAAATAACATTAAAATAGAAGCAAGAGCTAATAAAAGCAACAGCAGATGAAAGTTAACAGTTAAAAGCAAGAGTAAAAAGGTAGCCATGTATTTCTTTATATAAAATATCTAATCTTGTTGCCTGTCGTGTGTAGTGGTGACTGTTGTGTAACCATTGAAATGATAATATGATGTTGAATGTTAGCAGTGGTGGTCACTACATTAAATCTATAACTATAACTGTCCTTGTTGGTCATCATTTTCACTGTTATGCACCTGGCTGACTGTAGCGTTACCTTTTTTTGGGTGAGGGTCTGTGTCTTTTCGGAGCAGCACACACGAGAGCCCGGATGGGATCTGATATTCCAGAGTTGGCTTCCCATCTCTGAAGTGCTTTGAGGTGAAAAGACAGTTAGCAAAAGTTAGCTAAAAACACCAGCTAACTAGCGAGGACGAAAAGTCAGACAGCAAACGTTGATGTTGATAACACTGTAGCTAGTTAGCTGGCTAACAAGTTGGCAGCTAACGTTAGCTAGCTGGGCTGGATATACGCTAGCTAGTTGGCAGTCAAAGTCAATCGTTAGCAAACTAATAGTTTGGTCTACGTTTCTAATACATACCGTCAAATATGATGTCTTTATGAATTGACCTTACCTTTGAGCAAACATAAGTGTCCTTGATAATTGTCTTCACATTCAGTTGTGTATGTGGTTGACGACACAGCATAATCCACCGCTTGTATTTGTCGAGTTTTCTTTTGGGCTTCGGAAAAGGTACGAAATATACTCCTCCATCCAGTCTTTCAGGGTACCTGGTGTCCGAAATTACAGGTACCCCACGCACAGCGTTTCACCATCAGATATTAGCTAGATAATAAACATAGAAACTGAACACAGTGGTTTCGATCACAGACGTCTGGTTTTGTTTTGATGCGCCCCACAAACGGCTTTTCTGGTGATGTCCGAGTTTTCTGTCAGGAGGGATTTTCGCTGTGATATGATTGGACAAATTCTATTTGGGGCGTGGTTTAGCGATAGGTCTATTGATCACAGCATACCTTTTCACACCCATTGATGCAGTTAACTCCACTTCTGTTTTCTTAATAAAAAACACTGCAGATAGACAACACAATAATAATTATTTAATGTTTCACAGACAGAGGACTCTGAAAGATCTGAGAGATATGACAAATCATCTGGTCTTCATGAAGCCCTGGACGAGGAGAGAAAGGCCAAAGCTGCTCTTGAAGAGGCCTTGATGAAGGAGAAAACATCTACAGCTCAGCACAAAGCAGCCCTGAAGCACGAGCAAAAAGAAAAAGACGCTCTTGCAAAGGCTCTGAAGTATGAGCAAGATGAAAATAATTCCCTTAGTGATAGAATAAAGCACATATACGCTGATCTGAAACAGTCACAAAAAGAGCAGCAGCGTGGCAAAGCAAAGCTGAAAAACAGAATCACTATAATGACTTCTGAGCTTGAAGAAGACAAGAAGGTGATCGAGAAGCTCCAGATAGCTCAGCACGCATCCTCCAGCCAGCACCAAAGATAAATCTCAGAGCTGCTTGTGTTGAACACTGCCTCAGTTACAGCAATAAAGGACCGCCTCACAGAGCGGCAGGAGGAAAGTCTGAAAAAAGACAAAGACATTGAATCCCTGCACTCAAATGTTCTGAATCTCCAAAGCGACATTGTAGCCAAGGTCAGCATTGTTACCTCACTACAGGAGAGAGTGAGCAAGTGTGCCTCAGACCTCAAAGAGGAGGAAACAAAAAGCAGCTTACTGCAGAGGGACTACGAGGCTGCTGTCTCTCAGAAAAAGAAGGAAGCAGAAGAACTGACCCGTCTGACTCAGGGGAACCAACACCTCGCCTATGAGAACAAAAGACTGCAAAGTGAACTGGAGGCTACTCTCAATAAACAGCACATTGAAGAGAAGAAGCTTCAGGGTGACAGAGGAGCTTGCAGCAGACTGGAGGAGGCCATTAAGAAGGAGGAGGCTCGTTTCTCCAGAGCCTCAAAGAAGATCCAGAGTCAAGAGAAAGAGCTGTCTGAGAAGACCCTTACTTTAGAAAAGAGCCTGACAGCCGAGAAAATCTTAAGGTCGTCTCTCAAAAGTGAGAAGAAGCGATTTGAGAAGATGGGTGGAAAGCAGGCGTCAGCTGGACATCTTTCATACCTCACTCAACAACTGAGAGAAGCATCTGCATACGACATGCAGACATTAAGGATGGAAAATGCTGACATCAGGGCTAAATTCCTTGTCCTGGAGAGAGAATATGACAGAGAAAGATTTGAACTCCGCTCTCTCTCTGCGTGCCATGGAGAGATGCTGTCAAGGAAAAATGATAGCATTTCTGACAATCAGTTTACCATCACTAATCTACAGTGCATTGTAAATGAGTTCAAAGCAAAGGAGTCAAAGATCAAGATGAGACAGGCCGATCTCGAAGAAGCCCTTAAACAGGAAAATACAAGAAACTCTGAGCTGCACCATACTGTTGATCAGATATCCTCCAGTTTGGAAAAAGAAAGGACCAGGTGTGAGAAGCACCGCGTCGAGCTTCAAGAAGCTTTGAAGAAGCAGATCACAACTCTGGAGGAAAACAACACATTTACCTTGTCTCTGCAGAAGGCTCAGGAAACCTTCCCCAGGCTTCAGGAAAAACAACATGCAGAGACAAACTACAACTTCGGAAACATCAGTGACTCTGAGTTCAGGCTCAGGGAGCAGAAATATTCCTTGGATGAGAGCAATAAGGCGCTTTACCACCTGCAGCAGGAGTACACCAATCTGGGGAGGAGGCACTGTGACATCAACGCTGAGTATCGTGAACTGCTCAAGACTCACACTGCCCTCCAAGTCAGACATGAGAGGCTCAGCTATGCTAAAGCAAACCCACGCCCAGACTTCAGTCCATATCTCTTCCAGTCAAATTGTACAGCACACTAGAAAATTATCCTCCAAGGAAATTTGAGTGTGCGACTGGCACCCACGCAAATGTGTTTTTTTTGTTATAATTTTGACTATGTATTTTTTTTAAATGTATTATCTTTTTCATTTCCACACGACATCTGTTGCACGTCTGTCCGATGTGAGGGTCTAAGGACAGAGGGTGTCTTTTTTTGCTATTTATATTCTGTACGAACTGTAAAGTCCCCTGAGACAAATGTAAAATGAGTGATATTGGGCCATATAAATAAACGTTGATTGATTGATAACATATGGGGGCTGGGCAAAGCGTCACCATTAAAAAAGGTAAATCTCAACTGCACATTGATGAGAAGGAGCTTCAGGGCGACAGAGGAGCTAACAGCAGACTGGAGGAGGCCATTAAGAAGGAAAAGGCTAATTTCTCCAGCGCCTCAAAGAAGATCCAGAGCCAAGAGAAAGAGCTTACATTACAGTTAGTAGTTACTTTGCACATATAAAATACCTGATATGCTGATATGATATATATTGCAGTACTGCACCAGTAATCTACACAGTATTTGTAGTATCTACATTTGGTCCACGTTTTCAAACTACAATGCTTGAATGCTCTTACATTTATAAAAACAGGATCATAACATTGCCATAATATAATACTGTGAAAATCTCCATTCTGCATAAAGAGTACTTTTACTCTTGATACTTGGGAGTACATTTAGCAAGAAATGGTGCTAATTAGTACTTTTCCTAAGTAAAGGATCTGATTAATACTTCCAACGCTGAATAAATATAGTATACCTTGATATTGTGGTGACACCATGCGGGACCATAATTCACCTTGCTTATTGTGTTGCCACACGGACCCTTTAGTGGGGAACACCTGTAGCTTTAGCTGCCATTCCTGCTAGCTCATCAGGCAGAGCAGTGCATGTGTTAACCTCTCTGATAAGAATGGATAATAAAGATTGGAACTCCATTCTTAATACACCGCCTCCGACTCTCTTTTCACGGCACTACAATATATATATTTAATTGTTCATAGTTGAATGACTTAAACAATGACTTTATTTAAGCTACTGTATGCAAGCATTTAAGTATGTTAAAGATTTATCCCAGATAAGTGCCCTAAATGGCCTCAACATACTTCAGTAAGCATCATGGGATTTATCGGCGTAGCTTTAGTGGTGATATAATGCCACATTATTTTTGTTATCATACGTTTTATTTTCATGTGTCAATTTTCTTTAATCAATCAATTATGAGTCATCAACCATTTACATGTCAAGAATTTTTTGAAAGTTTTTCTGAAAGTGGCATAGTCCCACAACATTTGCTGCCAAGTGTTCAAATGAATATAGTTGTGTACCAGACTAAGCAGACATTAGGCTTATTTGAGACAAGCGAGACCTGCGCAGACCTGCGCAATTGCGATCAACGTCTTGCTAGTGGGTTGCATGATGGTTAGTCCTTAGCCTCATCCCAATACCCCTCCTCGACTCCTCTCTTCCCCTCCTCCGGGACTTGACCCGGAAATCGATCAAGACACGCCATTTTGAAGGACGTCCCAATAGCTGAAATGCACACAGAGGAGTCGAGGTGTGCGGAGGAGGGGTGCGGGAGGAGACGAAAGGGAGGATACACGCGAGCAGACTATGCGGAAGTGTTTTCACTACTCGCGTATAGCCCCACCCCCACCTTCACAGCTGAGAGGCTTCTCAATTCTTAAATTTCCCCTCCTTGACTCCCCTCCTCGAGACTGAGGCCCAATCCCAAACCACTCCCTCGATCCTACCCCTCCGTGATGGAGTGAACTCCGTCTGTAGCCACACTCGCAGCTCAACGAGGCTCCCTCCTGTCAGATGGAGGGAGTAAATACAGCAGCAAGCTTTGGGACAAACTCCCCTCTCTCCGGCAGAAACAGGAAATGCCGTAACTGTATGTAACAACGGTTTCAAATCAGCATCTCTAAAACTCCAAACATCTTTCATTGTGTTTCAAAGCTCTTTTAGTTTTAAACCTGATGTTTATAAGCTTCTTAGTTTTTGCAACGGTCTGTAAATATACACAACTTTATAATAAAATGCACACATTTACCTTTTTCTAGACTAAACACAGGTATGATCCTAAGTTAAAAACATATGAGGTTATCATGAGGTTGTTAACATCGCAATTTATTAGTGGATGTTTGCTGGAACTACTTGTAAACAGCGTGTTTCCTGACGGACACACACAGCGTGACTCCGGTCAGGTAGAGACCGGTCTCAAGCATGGATGTATAACAAGAACTGGATACAGCGTGGCAGGCGGGGCCTCATTCATTCCTATGAGAGCTGCTCATTAGCGCATGATGATAAAATGGCCCAACTTTTGAGAGAGTGAAACGTCACAGATTACCCAGCATGCCTGAGAAGTACCCGTATGTGCACTCATAGAGCATGCGCAACTTTAACCAAAATGCTCGTTCACATCAAGCACGTCAATTTGCGTACACGTAACAGCACCGCGCGTTCATGACAGCATGGTAATGGTTTGTTGTTATCATGGATTTGATATGAACGAGGCGGCAGTTAGCAGCTAGCGGCTAGCTAGTAATGATGCTAATGTACACATCAATCGTTATGTACTTATATTACGCTGTAACAGGATCTAGTGATATCCAACAGAGCTTCATTTAGCATGAAATAATTATTGCACTGTATATAAATATATATATATATATATATATATATATTTATATACAGTGCAATAAGCTTCTTAGTGCAATACGAAGCTACAGGGACGTTAATAATGTCGGTAATATTAACTTTATTTAATACAACATTTACGGTACAAGATTTAATCATACAGCCCATGTAGTATGATAATGAATTACAGCAAACATGTGCAATATATCCATTATTACAGCTCCGTGGGATGGCAGTAAGACGATATGGGTCCGTTCTTACGAATATTTTCATCTGAGTCCGGCGCACTTCCTGGGGGCTTGGTCTCAAGTCAGCACCGCTGCAGACCAAGCCCCCAGGAAGTGCGCCGGACTCAGATGAAAATATTCGTGCTGGCCAAACGGCGGTACTACACTTCCGTTTGGTTGCCAGGCCCGGAAACACTTTTTCCCATTGACTTACATGGGGAAAGAGTGGTCTGTAACTCGTTGGATAATTTTCTTTAAACTAAATAAATGACCCAGTATGAACACTTGTATAGCCCTTATTAAAAACATTCGTTCCTCAAGTTGTAAAAATGTGCTAATAACGTTATTCTGAGAGTTATTTCCCTCTGCATTATGAACGCGCATCTAACCCACGGGACCGCGCCGCCCGGCACGTTCATGTTACGTGTCCCGACCAATCAGAGCACACTGTGCTCACAGGGAGGGTGGGGGCTGGAGCTATTGGAGCTACAACGAGCCGTTAAAGGCAGAGAGGGAAATTCAGTGAATACACGTAGTTTACGGAGATGCTGTTTGAGAAACCAATGTGAGTTGCGTTTATCTTTACCCATGGATGCACAATAAGAACGGACCCATATCGTCTTACCGCCATCCCACGGAGCTGTAATAATGGATATATTGCACATGTTTGCTGTAATTCATTATCATACTACATGGACTGTATGATTACATCTTGTACCGTAAATGTTGTATTAAATAAAGTTAATATTACTGACATTATTAACGTCCCTGTAGCTTCGTATTGCACTAAGAAGCTTATTGCACTGTATATAAATATATATATATATATATATATATATATATATATATATATATACAGTGCAATAATTATTTCATGCTAAATGAAGCTCTGTTGGATATCACTAGATCCTGTTACAGCGTAATATAATTACATAACGATTGATGTGTACATTAGCATCATTACTAGCTAGCCGCTAACTGCCACCTCGTTCATATCAAATCCATGATAACAACATCCATTACCATGCTGTCATGAACGCGCGGTGCTGTTACGTGTACGCAAATTGACGTGCTTGATGTGAACGAGCATTTTGGTTAAAGTTGCGCATGCTCTATGAGTGCACATACGGGTACTTCTCAGGCATGCTGGGTAATCTGTGACGTTTCACTCTCTCAAAAGTTGGGCCATTTTATCATCATGCGCTAATGAGCAGCTCTCATAGGAATGAATGAGGCCCCGCCTCCCACGCTGTATCCAGTTCTTATTATACATCCATGCTGCAGACTCGCTGTTTGAGGGCTTGATAGCCACTGTCACTACCCGATCTGCAGCTCTGCCCGATCTGCAGTGCGCATGTGCGAGATGGTCCGCCATATTGGACAACTCCGGACGGCAACCCAAGTAGGACAACATTGACACAGTGGCTTTTGGCAAAGCTCAAAAGGAAAACTCGAGAGAGATGAGTTATTGTTATTACAACGTGACTTCACTATTATTTAACAACTCTTTTTATTGGGTTCCTTTATTTGGGGTTAAGTACATTGTCAGAATAAGTGAGGAATTAATTTAACTTCTGTTAGACAGCTATCATATACTGAATACATATTTACTGTGAATGTGTGCAAAAATGTATGGCATATAGCTGTCTAACAGAAGTTAAATTCATTCCTCACTTATTCTGACAATGTACTTAACCCCAAATAAAAGAACCCAATAAAAAGAGTTGTTAAATAATAGTGAAGTCACGTTGTAATAACAATAACTCATCTCTCTCGAGTTTTCCTTTTGAGTTTTGCCAAAAGCCACTGTGTCAATATTGTCCTACTTGGGTTGCCGTCCGGAGTTGTCCAATATGGCGGACCATCTCGCACATGCGCACTGCAGATCGGGCAGAGCTGCAGATCGGGTAGTGACAGCCACACTCGTTGCTTTGGAACAGCCCTCAATATGGCGGACCCTCCACGTGAACGCGCAAACGGAGGGGTAGGGTGTAGGGGGCGGTTTGGGAATGGGCCTTAGTCCCGCCCACAGGAGATGCGAGCGGAGGACCGAGGAGGGGAACCGAGGAGAGAGGAGGGGAAGCAGCAGACGTTTAAAGAAATGAGAACTCCTCCTCTGAGCGTTCATTTTAAAGAGACGTTCGTTCATTATTACGTGGCAACAACTGCATCAGCTGTCGAGTGTTTTGTCATAGCGCTGTATTTTATAATCTCTGTTAGATCAGCTGAACATTGTTCCCCCACATATTTACTTTGAATTAATTGAGAGTCCTCCCTCTGGTCGCTGAAATGGGGAATTGAAATTATGGGCCAAAAGTTGTACAAGTATTAAAAGTAAGCAGAGGACACCAAACCAACTGAGACCCGTCTGTCCGCCGCATCTACGCACTGTACAACACACACCTACACACTGTAGGCTACCACACACACACCTACACACTGTAGCCTACCAACCCAGTCTCATAGCATTTCGTGTTCACCAACACGATTTTTAATCTATTGATTCGTGTTGCACAGCACGATTTTAAAAGCAATGTATTTCTACTGGTAATGTGTTTCGTGCCTGCAGCACGTCTTTTTCTCTGGTCGGGTCGTGGAAGACCGGAAGCTGTGTGGTTCATAAAAACATGTTCTTACTCAATATCAAGCCACAATTATTGCTTTTATTTTAAATCGTATAATTTCGGACTTTTGTTGCCGTCTGTGAGGAAAATAAATGGGGCTCAGAGCCTCAGAATAATACTGAAATCTGTATTTTTTAAATCTTTTTTTCCTTCTAATTTGTTATTATTTTCAAAATAACACACTGTTGTTTACTCACCAATAACACACAATTATCCTTGCTTTTATTTATTGGTTTAATTCCATAATCTCAGGCTTTTTTTGGCGTCCGTCAGGAACTGAATTTCAAAATAAAAATAACCGGAAACAGACGTAGGCATTTCGAGCGATTACCCAAGATCCTCAGCTATGGTTTAAGCTCGCTGATTGGATGTTTTAGCCGCAATGCATGCTGGGATTTGGTGTTTATATGATATGAAATCCGGAAAACATTATAAAAGAATAAAATAATACTTAATTCCGAGTGTTCTTGCTTTTCTCTTTGGAAGTCATCACATAACAGCATTGTAATACACGGTTCGGCTGCATTACATATTACAGATCTGCCGTACTGTAGTTCTTTATTTATAGAGCCCTGATGAGAAGACCTTTGGAAAAACTGGAAGAAATGCCGCCGAAACTGAATACTTGACGTGGATCATAAATATATCAACAATTAAACAACATCTTCAATTTCTCTTCACACAATACGTCTCCTTGCAGTATCAACACTAATTCGGCTGACTTTTACATTTGATCTAATTCATAGATAGGTTATATTTACACCATAACGGTGCACAGCTGATATAAAAGGACTTGTAGTTTTTAAAGATATTACTGATTTTCTTTGAATATAAGAATGTAAATACTGAGTCTGAAATAGTATAGCAATATGCTGTAAAATTATGTGAAAGCATGAATAAAACTACACATCTTCAGATGTTGTACATACATAAGTGTCCTAACTTCCGGCATTAAGTTGCCGGAAGTTGGCTAGAGGGGACGCTGGCGTGTTTTTCGCCGCTCTTCTTGCCAACGCTTATTCCTCGTGTCTATCACTCCCTGCCGTCAAATCTTTTTCACATACACAGCGAAAAGATTGTTCTGCTCTGGTTTTGTGTTTCTGTCATCTCCGTTGCTCAGCTGATTATGTTTGGCTGCTGTTTAGTTCCTAGCCTCTGCCGTCCTGCCATTAGCAAAACGAGCTCACCGTCGTGCTCTGCTATCCGTGGAATCCCCGCTCTGGAATACCCCAACTGGGCTCCTCTCTGTCCCGCTCCCTGGACTACCCACGAACCCTACCTCAGTCCTGCCATCTCAAGTGGGGGGTTTTCCATCACCGCTGCTGAGGTTCGAGGTCCGGTTTCTACCAGGCTAATGGTGCTAGCTGCTAGCTGGCTCGCTGTTCTTCCCACATGCCCTACCCCGGAGCCTGCGGTCTTCAGACTCTGGCCCCCCGCACCAACCTGTGAACCTTCGGGGATAGAGCCTTCAGTATGGCAGCCCCCACTCTCTGGAACGCTCTCCCTGCGGAGATCCACAACATCCCCACACTTGACGCCTTCAAAAGGGCCCTCAAGTCCCATCTGTCTGCCAAGGACTTCGGCCCCAAATCTATTTGTTGTTTTGTCTGACTGCCTTTTGTTATGTTATGTTTGTTATGTTTGTTTATACTCCTGTTCTTCCTTGTAAAGCGACCTTGGGTATTATGAAAGGCGCTATAGAAATCCAAGTTATTATTATTATTATTATTAATACAAAGTTATTATGGCTGTGTGTACCTTGTGTGCACCGCCTAGTGGTTAAAGCACGTTATTGAATTATTGTTTTTATGTGTTATATTTGATTAAAAAAAAATTAAATTAATACAAATAATAATAGTAATTACTAATCATAACTACTACTGTAAATATACTACAGAGAACATAGAATTGGAGTGATCAACTCAATATTTAAATTATTTATTTGACTCATATTTGATAGTTGATTAAATGAACTAACCATGATTCAACTGTACTTTGTGCCTGTTAATCAGTCAGGCGATGTGATTGCATTTGAAAGGTAATCCATGAAAAGGCCAGGTGTCAGACGGGCCAAAGTGGGGTGCCCTCTGGCCAAGTAGAAGCAAGACTCAATCCAATGTGGAGAACATCACATCATGTTTATCCAGTCACAAAACCTGCTTCTAGTCTTGTTCTTGTGTTTCTGTTGCATGCATCATCAATAAAATTAGTCTTTTTTTATTTGTATGGCACCACAGTTAGTCAGGTGTCCTTCCCTTGGTTGATTACAAATGACAGATGTAGCTGTTAGCTAAGAGTTTCTAACTTGGGAGTGGACTGCAGGATAAATTCTTCTTTGGAGCCTCATTAAAAAAAATCAAGATTTTCTATGGTTCTTCAAGCTAAATCACAGCAACAACACAGAAAGAATATGAAGATTTCCTTTGGGAGCGGTGGTCCATGGACATTCATTTCCTCCTAGTTCTTCAATTCACATAGTGCCAGTGCACCCATTATGCAGCATTACACATTACAAGTGTCACTGCATTTTTTTATGTTTACAGCAATCAGACTGATTGCTTCATAACTTGTCAAAATTATCGCGACAATCAGCGGTGTCCTCCACCATGGGACATCATTTGAAAATTGGAAGTGGTGCACACACTCTGTTTAAATGTTGTTATTGCAAGCTTGTCCTGCATTATGATTAGGAATCATAATGAGTTTATGCAGTGTTTTGATTGTGCCAGCGCTGTCACTGTCTTTTCCAGACTTTGCTCATTTACACAGTCCATATGTGCAGGTGGTGAAAATGTGCCGAGTGAGGTGACACAGTGCTTGAATTGGAATGAAAAAGGTGCCAGTACTCTAAAATCAGCAACTTTTTCAAGTCAATTTTATATATACAGCCCACAAACAAGAATTTGGCTACTATAATGCTGGTGGGTTTGTCTCTTTACTACTGTATATTTTAGAAAGGTTCACTGTACTTAACATTTGTTATGATAGGCAGCGGATATGGCTAAAGCTCAGTAAGGTCAATATTAACTGAAAATATAGCAATCAAAGTCTAGATCTTCTGCTGAAGACACATGAAGCAGAGACCTTTCAGGTGAGAGCCCCTCTGGTGGTGTTCAACATTAATGACAAGGAAACAAAGCTCTGGTCAGAAGCATTTTTTATAAAAAGCTTTAACAAAATTAAGTATTTCTGTACATTTTGAATGCAATCTAACTTTCCAACTCAGAAAACGAAAAACGAAAAAGTGCCAAAAGTCTTCTCACATGGCTGAGCTGCTTTGCAATATACTTCACCACTGAAGAATACAAATATGTATAAAGTAAACTATGATGCAATCTAACTTTCCAACTCAGAAAAATGATAAAGAGCATGAACAAAGAACATGTAAAAACAAATGCAAAATTTGCACAATCTAAAATGAGAAACTGTAACTGCAAGTAACAAAGTCTGAGCCATGGTAAAGAGTTACATTGAACACCAAGCTGATCAGATAACTCCCTGGTTGGTCTGAAGTCCTTCTATCTCCAGGATCTGTACAAATCGGCACATTATGCCAAAAGTCTTCTCACTGGGTGAGCTGCTTTGCAATATACTTCACATTGTTAGAAAAGGCTCCAGAAGGCCTTGGGGACATCAGTATCAGGGGCTGGAGCTGGACAGGCTCTTTCATCAGCACTTCTCCTTCCCTTTGCCAGCCAGGACCTCACATACTGTTCCGGATTGAACTGTCCTAGTGATGGCCCATTACATTTAATGAAAACCAGGCTGGACAGTCGGCTGACAGAGAGAGCATTCCTTTTTGCAGTAAGGATATCGTTCATGCAGCTGAATGCCCGCTCACACTCACTAGTGGAGACAGCGATGGTTCGGACTGCTTTCAGTAGAGGCTCCATGGCAGCAGGTGTACGGGATGCCCTGGTTTCCTTGTATTCGCGAAAGCCCTGAACAGTCTCTCTTCTGTCCACTTTCAGCACTTCGCACAAACGTAGCACCTCTACGTCCCCATACTGTACGTCTAACTCCTCTTCAGGCCAACTTCCAGGATGGATAACTTTCATGTCCTGGATTAGCTGATTGTCCCGGGCCTCCCGGCCATGTAATGGGATTTCTCTTGTGCTGACATGAGAGGAGGTTGTGGAAGTCATTCTGTGTCTCAGATTCTCTACCATACTGCGGAAAAACTGACCTGCATGAATCTGTACAAGCCTGCCATTCTCACGCAGGGCAACACCCTTGAAGGACTTCTCAGCTAGAGCTGTATGAACTGTAGTCATGTGTGGGCCAGGCATGGTGACCATGGATTCAAAAACTCGTATTTCTCGAGTTAAGAGCCTATCTGCTGTAGGCAGTGTCATCTCTCTTTTTTGGAGTTGCCGAGAGAGGTCGCTGAGCTCTGTGAGCGCATCGTACATCAGTCCCAGATTGCTGACAAACGTTGCAGATGTGAGCACATCATCCAGGCCCTTGTACTTTGCTCTGTCTATGGAATCCCTGCTCGTGTCGTTTGCAGCATTTGTGAAGTGATCATGAAGCACTCGGTAGTTTTCCCAGACTGCTCTGACGCTCCTTTCACTTGAAGCCACCCAGCGGATGGACAAAACACGCCCTATCACCAGGAGACGCTGTCCGACTGCTTGCGCACACTGCGCTAACTGCCTCTGATTTTTGGGGGAGGCATGGAACAAGGAATAGAGTTTGTCAAAAAAGATCTGGAAATGATTGAGCCCTGAGACCTCCTTGACCACATCCCCAACTGCCAGCTCTAGACGATGATTGGAGCAGTGCCTCACAAACAGGCTTGGGAATTTACTACACAACTGGGTAGCAACGCCTGTTCTCTTCCCTAGCATGACTGAAGCCCCATCACATGCAAAAGAAACGAAACACTGACCTAAAAAGTCCTCGTTAAAATCTCTTCCAAGACACTCCATTAACGCCTTTGTGATGTCATCAGCCGTTGTTCCATCCAACTCGATCAGCTCCCAAAAAAACGTTTCGGGCTCAGCATCAGCTAATGCTGAGCGTAGACACACAACAAGCACCGTTTTACCACTAATAGTGGTAGATTCATCGACCAAAACACAGAGTTTTCTTTGGTTTTCTGTAATGTCTTTTGCCATTTTTTTCTTCAGCTCATGAGCTATGTGGTCGATGATTTCGCCACAGGTTTTATTGGAGTGCAAAACCCTGCCCACGTTCAGCCCATTCAGTTTCTGTACATTCAAATCAATTGGCATGTCTGTGAATGGCCGGCTATGTTTGCCAATTTTATATGCCGTTCGAAAAACTCTGATAGTGGTGTCTAATTCAGATTTATGCATAGACTGCACTTGATGTTGAATAGTTTCACATGAAGCAGATGTAAGGATGTCAGCAGCTTTTACATGGGCTTGTGATTCTTTATGTTCTTTGATTTTTTTTTCTCAGGCTAGCTTGTTGTTTGCCCTTGTCAACACCGAAATGAGACACTGCACACTCACCCCATTCAGTTGACAGTTTCAGTCCTTGTCCAGTGTGTATTCCCAAAGATTTGACATCTCTGCATATCCGACATCCTAGCTTCTTATCTTTAAGAAGGAGCCATGCATTGGTCTTGCAAAAATATTGCACCTGGTCCGTTGTCCAGCAGTCAGGTGCATCGCTTTGCCCGTTGTTGGTGGTGGCAGTTGCGCCAGCAGCAGCTAACTTTAGAGGCTCTGGAGGAGGCGGCGGAGCTAGTGCTAATGCTAATGCACTAGAACTTGGAGCAGGAGGATCAACCAAAGAAAGCTCCCCATCAGACACAATTTCCAACACAGGCACAGCATTCTCTGTATTTGAAGTTTCTTCCGGCGACAACCGCTGTCTTTTTGCACTTTTATTAATCCACGCTAACATTTTAGAAATGCTCATTTGTGACGTGACTTGCTTTCCTTCTCTCGGGGGCGTGCCTGCTCTGTTCTATCACTCTACATAGCCACCCACTGGGTGGGAGTTGCACTGCATAAACACAACACATGTGCATCTAGGTATGTAAATTGTAAAGCATTAAAACATGGTTTTACTAACAGTTTTCAGTATGTTGTTACTTCGGCATTATTATTATTTTGAAACGTGTATTACTATTAAATCACGGTCAAATAGGTTAATTTTGACATAGTCGTTTCCACCACAGTATTTACATGGAGAAGATAAGCCCCGCCCCCTCTCCAGCACTTTCTGTTTGAATGACAGGAGTAAACAGCTGACAGCCGCTGTGAAATTCCAGCGGTTAGAGCGATGAGAATCTCCGTTCGGCACCTCATGACGCATCTACTGAGTACCGGGCGGCTGTATATATATATATGGATGTATAATAAGAACGGCGGGAGAGTGTTGAGTACTGGCACGGTGCATGAGTACCGGAGTACCGCCAGCATGCCGGTACTGAGCAAGAAGTGCCGGTACTCCATGGGTCAGAACCAGAAGTGCCGGTACTGCGTACGGTGAGTACCGGCCCAATTCCAGCACTGAGGTGACAGGAGAATACAGCGTGTGTGATGCAGCGATGTGTCCAGAACACAGTCTGTCAGTCAATACACGGTATACATTTATATCTATATATATATAAATATACAGTATTACAATGAATAACCAGTAGTGATAATGACACTGGTGGTATTGTCAAGTTCATTAATGGGCCTAGTTTTAGCAAGGAGGGTGTGTCTGTGTGCGTGTCTGTCTGTGGACATGCAAGAGTTCCTGAGTTCTCCAGAGTTGATTTGACATTAAAGTTGCTTATGGAATAGTCAGTGCTCATTAGCAGGAGTAAAAATAACACTGCTGGTTTGAATGTTAATGATAGAGTGGATCTTTAAGTAACATGTAATGTGAAGTGAAATTAAATGTGTGAAAGGCATCATTATATGGATAATAAATGCTCCCACACTTTTTCAGAATCTGGCTTTCTGCCGTCAAGTCGTTTTTTTAAATTATTTTTTATATTTCTGGCCGCAGTTTGTGTGTAAATAGTGATTGTATATGAGACCCCATGCTAGTTGTGTGACCTCCCACAAAGAAATAGATATTTAAAGAGTAACGGCCCGTCCACAAGGCGGCGTGCGTTGAAGCTTCAACGCTTCTGCCCATTCACTTTGAATGAGGTGACGTCTCACGCTTTGCCGAACTGCATTGTGGGTCCGTCGCTTCGCGTTGCTCGCTTCAAAAGTAGAGCAATGTTCTACTTTTGAAGCATCAGCCAATCAAATCATATGCCAGTGCAAATCAAATCAAATCAAGTTTTATTTATATAGCACATTTATAAACGATTTTTGGTCGAGCCAAAGTGCTGTACATATAATAAAAATAGCCTACAGTAGAAACACTTTACAGCAAATACAACAGCACAGATTGTTCAAAATATCAGTATGAGAAAAACGACACCCTCTATCCTTAGACCCTCACATCGTACAAGGAAAAACTTCCAGAGAAAACCCACAGTTTAAGGGGGAAAAATGGGAGAAACCTCAGGGAGAGCAACAGAGGAGGGATCCCTCTCCCAGGACGGACAGACGTGCAATAGATGCCGTGTGTAAATCGAAGAGATAATATATTTTACAGCATATAGACCGAATGTTAGGAAATGCATGTGTCTGTAATAAGAAGATGAATCCACGAGGATGTCAGCTAAAATCCTGTGGAAGCCATCAGGGAAGCAGCATGACGAGACCCAAGGCAGGACCGCAGAGACAGGTTCAGCCACGACCCGAAGTCCACGAACTCAGGATAGAAGATCCAAGACACAGGACTGCAGCAAGGGGATCAGCGTCGACTCCGGATCCCGGCGTAGATATAGATACAAAACAAGAAAAAAAGATTTGGCTGGGTTAATCGGAACAAGAGAATACACAGACACAGACAGAGAGGGAAAAGGTCATTGGATAAAAGTTATTCTTGATAACCCTCTAGAAAGATCTCATGAACTTCCCCACTCAATCTATCAAGACCCGAGCAGTTCTATTAGATATAGGATAAGAAACAGAGATAGGGAGCACAACAAGCTCTAGCCAATCAAACCGCGTGCTTTTGTGTCCGGGGCGGGAGATTCATGTGATTGGTTGTTGGTCGAGTTTCAGACACACCCGCCGGCAAGCTTCAACGCACGCTGCCGTGTGGAAGCTGCGTAAGATTCGGGCAAGAAGACAAAAAGAAGAGAAGGACAGAGAGCTGTGAGTGTGGCATGGCAGTTAATCATGCTGAAGCTATACACTTCCCCATACTCAATCTGCCCATCCATCTGCCTCCCTTGCCTCCTTCATTCCTCTCTGTCTGTCTCTCCCTTACTCTCCATTTCTCTCCTCTCAGCTCATCTCTCATTCCCACCCACTAGTCTGTCTCCTTTTCACCCTTTGTTGATCTCTCACCTATAACCTGCTGCAGAAAGGTAATCATTCATATCACATTTCCAGTGTGCATTCTCTGAGATTACAGCTTTACTCAAAATGTTGTAACATCCACTCTAAGCGCAAACTTGTTTCAAATGGACCTTATTTCAACAACTTCTTCCCTCACCTCACCTAATCTGTCTTTACTTACACTTTTACCTCTGTCTGTCCACGGTCCAATGCCCTACCAATACCTACTCTGAACACCCACTGAGAATTCATCCACCAGGCCCGTCCTCCCAGCTCTATCCTCCCAGGGATGGCTGGATTTCCACAGCGGGAGGTTGTCAGGGCCAATCAGCTCCTGGTGGGTGGTGCTGCTGATGGGATAGGTAAACTAAACATCCCAGCAGGACCAGATGAGCCTTGCCTTGCCACAATACTGAGATAAAGATGAAATGATGCCTAAACAGGCGTACTCCACAGTCTCACTGCTTCTGCCAATGGTGCACGTATTGATCGGTTAAAGGTGTGGGGAGAATAAGGCCATGATTCAAGATGGCACGTGTGGCTTATTCTCAACAAACACCACAAGTCATCTGTGGGAGGTTTTACGTTGGTGTTCCATTGGTTTAACAGGGGAAGGGGAATATAATACAAGTGTTTTGACAGTTTAAGTAGCAATACCAACATAATACTTAGGCCGATACCTTACTTTGAGTAATACAAATGTATTTAAACTAAATAAAAAAATGTGCCTGCTTTGTTTTCTTGCCATAACTCCCCTGTTAATTCAGACCCTGTATCTCCCCCCTGCCATACATTAACCCCTCCGGCCTGATCACACTCCTCATTTGCTCCTCATTTGGTGGAAGTGTTTAACAGCAACACAGAGGATGAAGACTTCAGTGGATAAATGCGACTTATACACCGAAGCAACTTATATGTTTATTTTCTCTTAACGACACATTTTTTGACAAGAGCGACTTATACACAGTTGCGACCTATAGTCCAGAAAATACGGTATAGATACGGAGCATAATAACTGATCGCTGCTTCTTCTTTAGTTTAGAAAACAGAAGACATTTTGACGTGTCAAATCAATATTCATTATGCTTGTTTTATGTGAAAAGTGTCACTTTGCTGCAGGATTTGTATTATTTTAACAGCAGGCATTCAGTAGCAGTAACCATCATAACATATGAAAGGTCAAGGTCCAGCCTGCAGATCAAGTGCTGTCAGGAGATGATTTGATTTTGTTTAGGCTCAATCCAGTTTGTACTTTCCAGACGTTGAGGTTGAAATATCCTAAATAATTATGCTTAATTATTTTCTTAGCTCATACATAAATAAACTGTTGAAAATTAGTGATGTAAGTACATCAATTATATTGGTTTTACTTTTCATGCATCTCAGATTTGCTCACTGAAGGCTGAATTCAACCAGTATTTTTATTAAAATGTCCAAGAGAGCCTGCAGGCCAATATCAGGACACCCTCCACTCTGAGGACACCGCCACTCTCAGGACAGGAAGTGCACGCTAAGAATTACAAAATAAAATCGCCACTTTCTGAACAGTAAATGCACGCAAACACAATATTTAATATTATTAAGGTACAGCGCCACTTTCCGAACCATTAATTAATGCTTGTGTACACAAGACGGCAGGCAAAACCGTTTTAAATATGTGTTTCCTGTATGGCGATTACAGTCGCTGCTTTATTTATGTCTGTATGAAGTTGTTGTGAGTGTGGACGGAGCAGCTACATGTTAGCTAAGCCTGATCGATCCGATCTCCATACAGGAAACACACATTTAAAACGGTTTTGCCTGCCATCTTGTGTACGCAAGCATTCATTAATGGTATTTACAAACCGGTATTAGTATGTTGTTATTTCGGCATCATTGTGAAGCGTATATTAAAAATCAAAGCACGGTAAACTACAGTATGGTCATTTTGTTGTAGTTTGTATCTACCATAGTATCTACATGGGGATAAGCTCCGCCCCTGGCCAGCATGTCCTGTATGAATGAGGCGAGTAAACACAGCTGACAGCCGGGTGATTCTCACGAACTTGGTGTAACATGAGCCAAAACAGTTCGATGCAGATTTTGAAAATAATTGTTCTCATTAGTATCAACCAGGTTCTAAATGAACTAGCCCTAGTAAAAGAAAAGTTCTGTATATGTTTTAAAACACATTTTTAGAGAGTTTTAACGAGTCATTGACCAAATAAATTCATTACCGTAACACATTTTCAATTGATGATAACTAAATATTTGAGTAAATGTTTGGCATTTTATTTTTTAACGTATGCTGCTGTCAATAGTCACAAGTAGTCACATAGTGTAATAATTCAGGTAAATATATAATAATATAATAATTTTAGTTATTAACTTCATTACCGTAACACAATTTGATGTTCCACACATTGACTTTTACTGTGGTGTAAATTGTACAATTGATTGAAAAAAGACAATTTTAAAATATGAACAGACATACCAAACATTTCCTGTACAAAATGAAAATTTGAAGGTTTTCCATATTCCTATCAAAATATTAACTTATTAAGGAAGTGTTATGGTAATGAACAGAGCATGTCGGTAATGAAAAGCTTTTGTTATGGTAATGACCTTACATGGAGAAGAGATATACTATTGCTTTATAAATACTTTCGCTTTACGTATATATGCACACACACAATTTTGAATTGCACCGTTACTTTTATATACTGTCTCTTTACACACACAATAGACAATAGTAACGTAACGTTTGTTACATGATACATAATGTACCTGTATAAAATCACCGCTGCCGGCAGGGACATCGCTCCTTGCATGGTCCTTGGAAAATGCGGTAGTGTTTTTCCACTCTAAACTTTTCCAGGACTCTGTAGAAGTCAAACTGTTCAATGGGTGGTCCTTCAATGCAGATTCAGTCGTGATTTTCTGCTTTTATTCTTGCCCTGCCCTTGGACTTTATGCGATTTTGAATGCTGAATCCACGTCCGCACCGCACCGTGCTCATTGGAATGACCGAGATTGCAGCCAGGAGCTTTGTGGTTTCAGGTAGGAAGCCAGCATGTTGTGTAGCCATGATCTTCACCAACTCCTGGAAGGAATTGTTGCTGTAGTTTGCATGGACCAGCTCCTTAAAAGGTGACCACTCTGCGCTGCAGGTGTCCGTGTCAACGATAGGTTCCCGTCCCGCTGGGCAGAAGTGATCCAGGATGGTCTGCAGCTCATTGCGTCCAAATCGCGCACGTTCAGTGTTGTCCCGTGGCAGACACCATGGGTCAAATATGCAAAAAGCGGAAAAGAGGCCGATGTCGGGGAAACGATCTTCAATATTCTGGATGAGGGTGTCGAGGAAGCGCTGCCTTACACCATCCACGGCCTGCCGCATCGCCCTGGTGGCCTTTATCTTTTCTCCCTTAAAATACATCTCGCCGTTTTTCTCCACAATGTTGGCCAAGAATTATTGGAATTGTAGGCCGCCTTCATCTCCAATCTGCATGGCTCACAGCGCATTGATCGTTGAGGTTACAGCAGGCTGAACGTCATCAGTGTCCAGGATGACATGCATTTCTTTAAGCCGTGCTTGCCGAGAGCTGCTGTTGGAGAAGTATCCATAGATGCTGCCCACCGTCCTCTGGTAGCGCTGGAGGGATGGAATCGCCACAGCAGCCTGCTGGGCACACAAGTTTAGCTTATGTGCAGCGCAGTGTGTGCCACCGATGGCTGGGTTTTCCCTTTTTAAAACGCGCCCCGAACCCATTTTCTCTTCCAGTCATAACCGCTGCCCCATCTGTACGGACGCCAGTTATGTCGTTCAGGTCGATGTTGTAATTTTGCAACTGCTCCTTAATGGTTTGCGTTACGGTAGCAGCGTCGCATGCAGTATCTTTGTGTTGCACAAGTAGTGGGTTTCTAAGTCACCGTCATTTATTAGGTTAACATATGTGCAAAGAAGCTTTTCCACCGAAATGTCCGTGGACTCGTCAGTCATGAGCCCCTTGAATGTTGAGTTATTTAACTTTGCAATGAAATCCTCCTTCAGCACATTACGGCGCACTGCATGTCCTGCACTATGTCGTTGTGAGGGCGTTCTCTGAAACTCGCAGTTCTGCCAAGGTTTCACATCCCTGCAGAATGCACAGTTCATTCAAGCTTTTGTTTTTGTGTGTCAGCAACAGTTCTTTTGCCAGGTAATACACGTTCCTCTTGGCCGCAATTACCGCCTTTGATCTGGCACAGACCATTCGATTAACGGCAACTTGAATGTTGTTTCTCCGTAAATGCTGTGCATCTAGCACTGCTTTGTGATCCACCCCCTTTATGTGCATCTCTATAGTCTTCACCCTGAAGTTGGACGTCCCCGCGGTGAACACGTTGTGCTTTTTTTTCCTTACACATAGTGTGCAATACATTTTATGACTTTGTTTATTATAGCACAACCACGGGAACTTCATTTTCCAGGTTCCGACAAACTTCCTTTTGTTGTGGCTGACCGGTTTCTCTTCGTGGCTTACGGGTGTAGAAGTGACATTGTCAGATGGCGTAGGCTCTGGATGGGGTGGGAGGCTAGATGACGACAACTCCGGCCCCGGGGCACCTGCACGGGCGGGGGATGCTGGCGGAGACTAGGATGGCGGCAACTCAGGCTCGGGCTGAGAGCCAACGGCAAGGCTCGCTGGCAGTACACTTTTTTCCGTCACAGGAACCGGCTTTGTTGGCGGCGAAAAAAATCCCACCAGCCTCCTTTGCCCCTCCAACAGAGGGATGTCATTTTCCTTTTTGTCATTTAAACCAGGGGTTCCCAAAGTGTGGGAAGGTGAGCCTCCCCTCAGAGAACATAATCACAGCCGCGCCCCCCCTCCCAATTAGTATTGCTATTATTATTGTTGCTATAATGCAGGGGTATTCAATTGCATTGCAAAGAGAAAATGTAAGGTGAGAAAATGTCATAAAATGCTCTGTTTTCGCTACCTTCCTATTTTTTGATTGGCTGAGCGTCACCTCCTTAAAACATTAAACAATAGCTTTTTTAAACCTCTTTATCTTTATGTTTTAAACATGTTGAGGTTAAGGATGGCAGCTTCCTCATACGTTGCACTCGGAGAGAAATAGTTGAGACGGAGATGTCTTTAGCAGCAGGGAGGAGTAACGTTTCACCAATGTTGTGAGGTTTACCTGCCTTAGCTATCCGTAACGCCACTCGGTATGATGCTTCGGTTGCCTTTGTATTCACAGTGCTAAATGTGTCAATGACATTTTTCTGTGACTGCAATTCCTTGAGCTTCCGGTCAAAAAACTCCTGTGGCTTGGTCACCAAACATGGGTGTTTCGTCTCAATATGACGCCGGAGTTTACATGGTCTCATACTGTCATTAGCTCGCACCTCGTTGCAGATAACACACTGTGGCAGTGGAGTGTCATCAGGACCGGTCCATGAACATCCTAGCTTCAAATAATCATTGTCATACTTCCTTCGTTTTCTGACAGACGCTGTCTCCTCTCTCACTTTAGGTAACTTCACTAAAATCTATCCATATTTTGCAGCTCGCATAAAGTTAGCTGAAGTTAACTAGCTAGATTTCACTGTTTCTCTTTATTTTTTTCTGGCGGCTGCGCCTCCCTTGAAGCTCTCTGGAGCCCCCCAGGGGAGGCGCGCCTCACACTTTGGGAACCCCTGATTTAAACGATAAAAATTGTCGATCTTCTCTCGGATAAATCTTTTTTTTGGGCCGCCTCGGCTCGAGTTGAGGGCGCTCCGAGCTGAAAAACGGCATCCAATGACGGCAAGACGGCCCCCTGGTGGAAACACTGGCTCAGTCTCTCTCTCTCTGTCTCTCTCTTTCTCAGTCTCTCTCTTTCTCTGTCTCTCTCTTTCTCTGTCTCTCCCTCTTTCTCACTCACTCTCTCTCTCACACACAATGTGAAGATGTCCTGTTCTAACCTCTCTCTTTCCTTCCTTATGTATCTGGGTTGCTGTACACTTTCTCTCTGTGCTTCACCACCCTCACCTTGGAGGCTGCCCTTTTCCTTTCCACCTTTTCTGAACTTAATTTCAAGAGGGATTCAGTATTCATTAAATAAATTAGATTCAAATAATATATATAAATTATTTATTTATAGTTAAAGCTCACCATACATAGCTGCACACATTTCTTTCATTACCTCAACAATTTTGTTCATTACCGTAACAGCCTCCTATATGACATGGTAATGAATGCAGAGCATTACGGTAATGAATGACCATAACACTAGCTAGCATAATAGTTAGCATAGCCATGATGCTACAAAAGAAATATTTGCACTATCATTCTGGCTCTATAAAAGCAACTCTTCTATTGATTTTGGAATCAATAACTTTAAAAAAAACATTATATAATACCCCATTACGGTAATGACAGTTAGTAGTGTACACTGGGGTGTCAGTAAATTGAATCTTTAACATATCTATAGCTTGACCTTGAAAGGACATCTTACCTTATCTTGCATCTTCTCTTCCATGCAATGCATCATGGGTAAAAAAAAAACTAATTTAAACAAACAGGAATTGTAATGGGGCCAAATAGGCAGTGCATCGGTAATGAACTTCACATGCTCCGGACACACATATTAATCCAAAAATATTTTAATTCATAAATCTTAGACCCAAAATAATTATATTACCAGTAAGAATGTACCATTTCAACAATTTTTTGTATTTATGTATGTATTAAATTGTGCAGATTTATTGTGATATTTTGTGGTTAAATGTAAAAAAATAAACTCCGGACGCATTACGGTAATGAATTTCTACATGGAAAAATGGTGAAAAAAATATGAATTACTACCTCAACTACAAAAATAGCAATAGTACCACATACAATACACAATGCAGTTTGATATAGAATTGATTATTTTGATTATTTTTGTAATTTTGTCTGTCAATTCCTCACAGACATGACCAAAGGTGGTTTCGTGAGAATCACCCAGCCGCGGTGAAACTGCCGCGGTGAAACTCCAGCGATTAGAGTGATGCGAATCGTGTGAACGCACCATTACATTAGAATTACAAAATAAAATCGCCACTCTCAGTACAGCGCCACTTTCCGAACAGGAAATGAATGCAAATGCAATCTATAATATATACAATCTATATCATCTGACATATATAAAATATAAAAATATTGTATTTTTTGCGTGCAATCGTGCATTTCATCCATCCCTCCATCTTCTCCCACTTATCCGTGGTCGGGTCGCGGGGGTAGCAGTTCCAGCAGAGAGCCCCAAACTTTATTTTCCCTGGCCACAACAACCAGCTCTGACTGGGGGATCCCAAGGCGCTCCCAGGCCAGCGAAGAGATATAATCTCTCCACCTTGTCCTAGGTCTACCCCTTGGTCTCTTCCCAGCTGGACGTGCCTGGAACACCTGAGCGCCCAGGTGGCATCCTTACTAGGTGCCCGAACCACCTCAACTGGCTCAACTGCGTGCATTTCCTGTTGGGAAAGTGGCGCTGTACAGCTCTTGTATTTTAGTTACACCCGCTATTGATTAATTCGGTCAACATTGGACCTTGACACCGTCCACAGCTATAGTGAAATAATATAATAGAAAACATTAAGCCTCTTTGATTTAATAATCGGAGATGAAGCCTCTCTGCCATCTCATATAACACACACTTCCTTATCTATCTTTGAATGATAATAACGTACAAATAAAGATGACTACACAATCCTCCGGGGGGCGGGAAAAACACGTCTTTGTCACTTCCTGTACTGAGAGTGGAGGTGTCCTGAGATTGGCGCCTGCACCGGAACTGTCCTGAGAGACTAGTGGAGGCCTGCAGCAAGCCCCCAGGAAGTGCGCTGGACTCAGATGAAAATATTCGTGGTGGCCTAACGGCGGTACTACACTTCTGTTTGGTTGCCAGGCCCGGAAACACTTTTTCCCATTGACTTACATGGGGAAAGAGTGGTCTGTAAATCGTTGGATAATTTTCTTTAAACTAAATAAATGACCCAGTATGAACACTTGTATAGCCCTTATTAAAAATATTCGTTCCTCAAGTTGTAAAAATGTGCTAATAACGTTATTCTGAGAGTTATTTCCCTCTGCATCATGAACGCGCATCTAACCCACGGGACCGTGCCGCCCGGCACGTTCATGTTACGTGTTCAGCACTACATGCGTTTATCTTTACCCATGGATGCACAATAAGAACGGACCCATATCGCCTTACTGCCCACAGAGCTGTAATAATGGATATATTGCACATGTTTGCCGTAATTCATCATTTGTAAAATATTATGGTGGCGGTGCCCCCACAAATAGAATCGAATTATGTGGGAAACACTGGCTTGGATATCACTAGATCCTGTTACAGCGTAATATAAAAGTACATAACGATTGATGTGTAAATTAGCATAATTAGCTAGCTAGCCGCTAGCTGCTAACTGCCGCCTAATTAATATCAAATCCATCATAATAACAATCCAGTACCATGCTGTCATGAACGCACGGTGCTGTTACATGTACGCAAATAGACGTGCTTGTTGTGAACGAGCATTTAGGGGGGCGTGGTTAAAGTTGCGTATGCGCTATGAGTGCACATACGGGTACTTCTCAGGCATGCCGGGTAATCTGTGACGTTTCGCTCTCTCAAAAGTTGGGCCATTTTATCATCATGCGCCAATGAGCAGCCGGGGGAGGTCTCAAAAAGCTCACCTGAAGTCGGACAGCTCGGAGTCGGCTTCTTCTTCTTCTTCTGTGGTGGAGGTGTGTTTTTGAAGAGGGAAGAGGGATTTTTACTTGTATTTCGTTTGTTTCTGTTTCAATCGTTTCTTTAACTGTATGATCTTACGTGGGGATATTTGTACTCTTTGCAAGTACGGTTAATACTTTTACGTGAGTGTTTTTCCGTGCCTCGTGGCGGGGATGGCGTCCTGCGGGACGCCGCCGGTGTCTCTGAGACACGGAGTGCGTTTGGTGGCTCAGGCCGCAAGCACAGTGGAGCAGGTGCTGCTGGCTGTGGGGGAGCAGGTCGGTCATGTAAACATCTCCTATGCTGCCCGCATGAACAAAGCGGTCGTGGTCTTTTTGAAAGACCAGAAATATGTGACGGAACTTATTGAGAGCGGATTAATGGTAAACGAGGAATATATTCAAGTTTCGCCGTTGGCAACACCGTCCACGCGGATCACTGTGTCTGGCGTTCCTCCATTCATCCCGAATGAGGCGCTGGAACGGGAGCTGAAGCGTTTCGGTAAGTTTGCTAGTACTCTCCGCACTGTTGCTCTGGGGTGTAAGGATGAAAAGCTAAAACATGTCCAATCTCTGCGGAGACAGGTGTTCATGTTTCTGAATTGTCCCACTCAGACACTAGATGTGTCTTTCCGGGTGAGGCACGAAGAGGGTTTTTATATGGTGTATGCGAGCTCAGGGAACGTAAAGTGTTTTGAGTGCGGAGAGTCGGGTCACAAACGTGTTGCATGTCCACAGAGACGGCACGCCGCTCCGCCGGGTGCGGCTGAGCCCGGGGCGGCTAAGCCCGAGGCCGCCGAGCCCGGGGCGGCCAGGCCCGGGGCCGCCGAGCCCGGGGCAGCCGAGCCGGCCGTTGGGTCGGCGGCCGCGGAGGCCGGTGTCGCGGGGGCTGCTGTTGCACCCGCCGGGGCCCCAGGGGCTGCGGATGAAGTAGGGATGCATATCGTGAGAGATGAAACAGGGATTGTAGAGAGTGTGGTGAGTGTGAGAGGAAAAAATGTGGAAACAGGTAAACGGGTGGGAGATGATGTAGCAGGACAGGTGAGGACCGGGGCTGTGGGACAGGTGGAGGCTGTTGGCACACAGCAGGAGCTGCCGTCTGGTTCTGGGAGGCAAAAAGAGCTTCAACAGGCTGCAGACAATAATGAGGTGACAGAGATGGACACAGACGGTGAGGGGGATTCTGACTGTGTTTCAGTTGCAGATAGTCTCTCTCAGAACACAGAGATATATTCTTTGGAAGAGATTAATGTCTTTTTAGATGAGTCCTTTGGCAAGGCAGTGGAAGTGAGAGACTTTTTCCCTGACACTAACACGTTTCTTCATACAGTGAGTACTCTTCAGAAAGTTGTAGGGTTAGACCTGCTGGATGAAAAGAGACGCTATCGTCTCAGGAAGCATGTAACTACTATGAAAAAAGTTACGAAAGGAAGCAAAAAAGGGGGGAAACTGAAAAGGTCTAAATAGTTTCAAAATAATCATGCAACACTGGGTGTCTCCTCTCTGCTGTGTGTACCTGTCTGTTCTTTTTCTCTGTCTCCTTCCTCTAATGCAGGCTTTAAGGGTTGCTTCTTTAAACATTAACGGGGGTAGAAGTGCACAGAAAAGAGCTTTAGTGTTGGAGGTCTTTAATCAGAAAAAATTAGATGTGATATTTCTGCAGGAAACGCACAGTGATAGCCTGAATGAGACGGACTGGGGAATGTGGTGGGGTGGTCAGTATGTACTCAGTCATGGCTCAAACCTTAGTCCTGGAGTAGCTGTTTTTTTCTCCCCCTCTCTAAATGTTAAGATTTTATCCAGCACAGAGATAGTGGCAGGTAGAGCCTTGATGGTGAAAGTGGAACTGTTAGAGTTATTTTTCACTTTTATTAATGTTTATGCACCCAATCAGGGCCCTGCACGTGTATCTGTGTTTCAGTTATTAAAAGACGAGCTAGACACTAGTGTACAGGGGGAGTGTGTTATACTGGGGGGGGACCGGAACGCTTGCACTAATGTCACTTTAGACAGAATAGGACAGGAGCCGCATCCTCAGTCGTCCCTTTTACTGTCACAGGTGATAAGAGAGGCTGACTTAGTGGATGTGTGGAGGACGAAGCACCCCTCTGTTAAACAATACACCTGGATGAGAATGCTAGATGGGGGCGTCAGTGCAGCCAGGCTAGACAGATTTTACATGTCTGCTTCTTCTATTACTCGTGCAGTGAACTGTCACATCCAACCTGTTGGTTTTACAGACCATCAGCTAGTTTCTTTAGATTTGGTTTTATCCAACACAGAGAAACCTAGATCGTTCTGGCAGTTTAATGTTAAAATTTTACAAGATTTGACTTTTTGTGAGAATTTTAAATTATTTTGGATCAACTGGAAATCAAAGAAATAATCTTTTCCCTCCCTGAGTCAGTGGTGGGAGGTAGGAAAGGCTCAGATTAGAGTGTTCTGCCAACAGTATACAGCCTACTCCACTGCAAACATTAGGAGAGCTATCGAGCAGTTAGAGAGGGAGATCAGAGAGTTAGATAGTGTGTCTGCTCGAAATATAGAACAGTCCCTCCTAAAACAACAACAGCTTAACTGTTTTCTTCAGGAGAAGGCCAAGGGAGCTCTGATCAGAGCCCGTTTTACTTCCATGAGAGACATTGATGCACCAACCACCTTTTTCTTCAACCTGGAGAGGTTTGTGGGCCAAAGGAAGCAGATGGTATGTCTGCGTCTCCCCGATGGACAGGTAACCTCTGAACCTGCTGAGATGAGGAGGCATGCAGTGTCCTTCTACACAGACCTGTTCAAAGCCGAAGGTTGTGACGTGGAAGCTGCTGATGAACTTCTTCAGGGTCTTCCACAGCTGAGTCCAGCCGAAAGGGACACCCTGGGCTCTGACATTACGCTGGAGGAATTGACCTCTGCGGTGACACAGATGGCCTCCGGCAAGGCTCCGGGCATAGACGGTTTACCTGCAGACTTTTTTAAACATTTCTGGAGTATTCTGGGACATGACTTGCTGGAAGTATTGATGGAGTCCTTTGGGAAAGGGACTCTTCCAGCTTCCTGTAGGCGTGCAGTGATTTCACTGTTGCCTAAGAAAGGAGATCTAACCCTGCTTAAGAACTGGAGACCTGTGGCTCTCTTATGTACGGACTATAAGATACTGTCAAAGGTCTTAGCAAACAGACTGAAGTGTTTTATTGAACTTCTTATCGGTACTCATCAGACATATTGTATCCCTGGCAGATCAATTATGGACAATTTGTTTTTGATGAGAGACACTTTTGATGTTTGCAAACTGTATAATATAAATGTTGGTATCATTTCTATTGACCAGGAGAAGGCGTTTGATCGTGTGGATCACACGTTTCTGGCTGCCACATTGCAGGCTTTTGGTGTTGGGGAGCATTTTTTGTCCTGGGTGAAGTGTTTGTACAGTGATGCATGTTGTGTTGTGAAGGTGGGGGGAGGGCTGAGCAGACCTGTACCAGTTAAAAGGGGGATCAGGCAGGGCTGACCTATCTCAGGCCTATTATATAGTATTGCCATCGAGCCGCTTTTGTGCAGACTTAGAAACCGGCTGAGGGGCCTGTGTCTGCCAGAGTCAGCTCAGGCCCCCCCGGTGGTTGTATCAGCTTATGCTGATGATGTCAGTGTTTTTGTCCAGGGTCAGCGAGATATCCAGGAGCTACAGGACAGTTTAGCTTTGTATAGGAAGGCTGCTTCAGCCAAAGTTAATTGGGAGAAGAGTGAGGCAGTTTTGGTAGGTCGGTGGAGTCTAGAAAATAGGCCCAGTCTTCCTGGTAACCTTGGCTGGGGAAACAAGGGTTTAAAGGTCCTGGGAGTTTGGTTGGGGTCTGAGGACATGGTGGCACAGAACTGGGAGGGATTGCTGGGAAAGGTGCAAGCAAAATTAGCCAAATGGAAATGGCTGCTACCCCAGCTGTCCTACAGGGGAAGAGTTCTTGTAGCCAACAATCTGGTTGCCTCGTCTCTGTGGCACAGACTCCAGGTGTTAACCCCACCGCCGGGCCTCATGAAACAACTGCAGCGGCTCCTCGTGGATTTCTTCTGGTCGGGTCATCACTGGGTGCCAGCATCGGTCCTGTACCTGCCTGTGGCGGAGGGGGGCCAGGGCCTCGTGGACATTACTGCAAGGACTGCTGCTTTTAGACTGCAGGCAGCTCAGCGGCTGCTGTATGGTGCCTCTCCCTGCTGGCTGGCTATGGCCCGGCTGTTGCTCTGGAGGGCAGGGGGTTTTGGTTTTGATAAACACCTGTTTCTGCTGAAGGCCCCTGCGTACAAGATAACTGGACTTACACCTTTTTACTGCTCAGTCATCAATGCCTGGAAGATTCTGAGTTTTACCAGACCATCTGACCCCCGGCCTGGGATGTGGCTGTTTGAGGAACCACTGTTTGACACTGGTTTTCTTTCTGGAACCCTTTTCTCTTCAGCCACCCTAAAAAATGCGTTCATTGAAGCGGGAGTGGTAAAACTTGGCCATTTGACGGGGGTCTCCACAGAAAAACTGGCTGAGGTGACGGGCATTCGATCAACCCGAGTTCTGGAGAACTTGGTAGATGAGGTGTGGCAGTCGCTGTCGCCATCCCACCGGACTTTTGCTCTGGATGCAGATCTGGCTGACCAGTGGAGAAAGGGACATGATTATGTTTTTCCTGCCTTGAGTGTGGGTCCTGCGGTGGGGGACTGGAGAGAGGAGGATGGTCTCCTGCTATCACTGGGGACTCTAACACCTGCAAAGTTCACCTCCTGCAATGGGAAGAAGCTATACCTTAGCTGTGTAAAGGTGTTAAACCTCAGCTCGCTCGCAGGCGTCAGAGAGTCGAGGTGGACGGATGTGTTTGGCTTGGGCTCTTCCCCTCAGGGCAGCTGGCGGATCCTGTATAAATCTCCGGTTGAGAAAAGGATGGCTGACATCCAATGGAGAATTATACACGGTGCAATAGCCACTAACAAATACAGAGCTCATTTTGACCCAGGCACAAGGGGAGGCTGTCCGTTCTGTTTTATGGCAGAAACATTGGAGCATTTAGTCGTGTCCTGTCCCCGATTGGCTGGTCTTACAAAAATGTTACAGGGGTGGGTGGAAGGGTTCGGGGAGGTTTTCTCCATACCACTTTTTGTCCATGGCCCCAAATACATCCTGAAAAAGAAAGAAACCCTACTATTGATGAATTTCTTGTTTGCTAATGCAAAATTAGCAATCTGGAAAAGTAGGAAGAACCAACTTGCTGGAGTGGGATGGACGGATGCAGTGCTCTGTCTGAGGGGGTTGGTGGCAGCGCGTCTGAGGGTGGAGCATGCGTACTATACACTGATCAATCATCTGCAGGGGTTTCTGGATGTGTGGGCTGTGGGGCAGGTTCTGTGCTCGCTGGGGGAGAATGACTCTCTAATATTGAAGTTTTAAAGGATAGGTGTAGTTTTTGTTTTTAAAGTGTGTAAAAGAGGATGTTTTTAAATGGGTAAAACGCTTTCAAATGGGGTTTTCAAATGATATTTATTTGGTAGTCATGAAAATCTGTTTATTTATTTATTTGATTGTGTAATGTATTAGTTTTGTTCCGACTCTTTTGCAGGGTGGGTGTATGTTTAAAACAAATGCAAATAAAATTTGTTTTAAAAATCAAAAAATCTTCTTCTTCTTCTTCTTCTTCACTGAATAACCCCTTAGAACCGGTCCATTTGTTGTTAAATATTTATTTAAATGAATGAATCTTTCTCTTGTTAGTCAAGGAATTCAATGTATGATGGTTGGTCCTGCTTTTGTGTTCCGTTTTGGTGTAAAATGTAGCCTACATTTAAATAAAAATATAATTATAGTAATGTGAAAGCCTTTTAGAAATGAATTGCACATAATAATTCCCACGGAGCTGTGAGCACTTATATATTTATGTGACGCTTTTCCACTCATCTTCCAGTTGTCGGTTTTCCTCTGTTGAAATCGACCAGAGAGGCTTCTCAATACTCAAATTTCCACTCCTCGACTCCTCGGTCCTCCGGTAGTGACCCGGAAATTAATTTCAGCGCGCCATGTTGAAGGACATCTCATTTCTCTAAATGCACACCGAGGACCGAGGATCGAGCGTCAAGGAGGCTCTCTGGAGGAGCTCTAACCGAGGATACACTGATGGTTCCTCCGCGGATGCATTTCCGGGAACGGTGGAGGCGTGACGCACGGCCAGACTTATCTCAGCCAATGACAGCTCTGCATGCATCCCCTGGATATTATTTTAGAAACTGCTTTCATCGCGTCACGATGTTTCCAGAGAGAACAGCTGTGAGGTCCGTGCAGAAAGCAGAGCAGTGTGTATAATATATATCACTCAGTATAACAGGCCTACTCTCTTTATTTGCTGTAGTTTAGTAGATATCTACAAACAAAGAGTCGATATTTTTCTAAAACCATTTAGTGCTTCACAATAAAATACACAACGGCTGTAGCCTGATTATGCTTTAGGAGCTGTAGGTGTGTGTGTGGTACAGTGTGTTGGTGTGTGTGTGGTACAATGTGTAGGTGTGTGTGTGGTAGGCTCAACCCAGTCTCATGGCATTTCGTGTTCACCAACACGATTTTTTATCTATTGATTCGTGTTCACCAGCACGATTTTAAAAGCAATGTATTTCTACTGGTAATGTGTTTCGTGCCTGCAGCACGTCTTTTTCTCCGGTCGGGTCGTGGAAGACCGGAAGCTGTGTGGTTCATAAAAACATGTTCTTACTCATTATCAAGCCACAATTATTGCTTTTATTTTAAATCTTATAATTTCTGACTTTTGTTGCCGTCTGTGAGGAAAATAAATAAACTACACTACCCATAATCCCCAGCTATCGTTTAGGACTACAGTCCCCGTGATTAATCTTCAAGGTCTGGGATTGGATGTTGGAGTGGCAGTGCGCCAAGGTTACGCCGAGCGTCAAACAGCTGTTTGAAATGGAACGACACCACGCCAGACTATCCAAAACTGGAATCGAACGCCCCCCCAGAACTACACATGCTGCCTATTGTGTTTCGCAAAATGTTCTATGGGATGTCTCTACTGAACGTTTTCGTTTTTCCCACAATTAGAAGTTGCCAGTATTAAACACATTGGTGCTATCAAATGTAGAACATATAATTAATAAATGGGTGAAAATCGCTTGTGTCCATAATGCGCAGCATTAATATACCCACATGACAGCTCATTGTTACTTTGTAATTCTACTCCACTACAATTCAGAGGTTAACCTGGTATTTTTACTCCACTACACTTATTTGAGTTACTTTGCAGATTCTGATTAATGATGTGAAATATAAACAACCCTTAAATCAGACTCTAGTTACACCTGAGTAAAATGCAGGTAAGGTGATTGTCAAGTGCCAACAATCAGGAGAGATAAGATAAGATGGACTTTTATTAGATAGATATTAGATATTTGATAGTTGGCGCGTTAAAAGGAGCCAGTTGAGGTGCTTCGGGCACCTAGTTAGGATGCCACCTGGGCGCCTCCAGCTGGGAAGAGACCAAGGGGTAGACCTAGGACCAGGTGGAGGGATTATATCTCTTCGCTGGCCTGGGAGCGCCTTGGGATCCCCCAGTCAGAGCTGGTTGATGTCGCCAGGGAAAATAAAGTTTGGGGCTCTCTGCTGGAACTGCTACCCCCGCGACCCGACCACGGATAAGCGGGAGAAGATGGATAGATGGATGGATGCTTGAGAAGACTAAACATTTATCTGCAATTGACATGAATGGAAACGAGTAATAAAGTATATTCATTACTCTTTATTCTCTACTAATAGTTAATTAAAGACTTTATATTATGGCTATTTTGCACATCCCTTTCAAGATTTCAAGATTTTCAAAGGTTTATTGACATATCATATACACAACTACGGTGTATGCAATGAATGAAAATCTTGGGTCACAGGTTCCTCAACAGCGCATTACAAGACATCTATCAATATGTGTGTACCTCCACCATTAAACTGTCATATTCTGCACATTTCTTATACTATCTACATCAGGCATCCTCAAACTACGGACTCCGGTCAGGATCCGGACCGAACCACCACTGTCTCCGGACTCTGAGCAAATTATACTTTTCATATGTATGATCTCTCTGTATTATATGTGAGACATCGCCACAACGCATTCGCAACGAGTCAAAATTCTCCGATATGTCCACTGCAAACAGCGCTCTGCATGTCTGACTGTTCCACTGTGTTCCACCTGTGTGTGTCAACGCTTTGGTCCAATCACATTCAGCATCCAGTCAGCGTTTTTTCCCCCCAAACAATCTGCGAATCAGAGGCACAGTAGGGCGGGTCTTCGCGGAATGCGGGTGGGAAAAATGTGTGTGTCTCTTTCAACCTGTCTAAGTCAGAGCGAGAATTAAAACAAAAACAAAAAAAATTCAGAGCGAGAGTTAACAGCTCATCTAGTTCCATCTGTACTGTAGCTAGTAGCCTAGTTTCACCTACCGGGGTGGCAACTGACACCCTAAAAATAGGCCTTGCCACCCCAGCTGCCACCCCAGTTGGCAGCTTTGTTTTGAAAGAAAAGTTGTGGCTCATCGGACATTTATGAGAGAAAGTCTCTAATGTCCGAGTGCAAGTGAATGCAGCACAAGATGCACGTCATGTAACCCCTCCCCCGGTCCTGGCGCGAGCGTGGACATACGATTTGGCGGCGATTTCATTTTTAACTGGACGGCGCAAAACGAGAAGCATTCGGACCCAAGCACTGAAGGAATGAGGTATTTGCGGTCTACAATGACAGAGAAGAGACTGTCAGTTTGACTGTACTCAGCATTGAATCAAAACGCACTAAAGCTGTTGATCTTAATACGTTTGTGAGGCGTTTCGCTGAACAAGATGGTAATCGCCGCATTCAGCTGTAATAGACATGTCAACTTGATGCTCTGCTCACGGATGAGCATACACAACTATTAAGATGATGACCTTACGTGTGTAAATATTTTTTTTTCTTTGAGGGGGTCTGCCCCCAAAAAACTGTTTTAAGTCCTGAGAAAGTCAAATAAGACGGTGTTTAAAACTACACTGCCCAGCCAAAAAAAAGTAACCACTTTGATTGAACTAGGCCAGTAGGTAAGGACTTTCCACTGGATAATAACTGCAGTATAAAATAATGCATGACTGAAGTGATGGAGACCATGTTGAAGGCAAACAAAAAGAGGAAATAACAGGTCAAATCAAGCAAATCCCCCTCTCAGATTGCACAGCAACCAGAAGAACATAAATACTGGCTGGTGATTTGATTCATCAGCTTTGTGATGGAATAAAAAATGCACAGTGCATTTCCTTAGCTGTGGGTGAGTCCACTGACACCACTGACAATGCTCAGTTGCTGGTGTTTGTGAGTTTTTATGATGAGGCAAAGGGGGAGTTTGTTGAAGATGTGTTGGGCCTGACGAACCTCAGTGGACACACAAGGGGGCAAGACATTTATAAAGCAATAATGGGAATGCTGAATGAAAGAGGGTGCAGCTGCCTTTATTCATAACTGTGCAGCTCTTACACTGCGACTCTGAGGGGTCAAGCACAGAAACAATAACAATGAAAACTGCTGCATACAGATTATTTTTGTTTTTGCAACCTCGTGTTAAGAATCTTGTTGCAATTGTTTAAAAGTTTGAATGACCGTAATAAACGGACCTTTGTCTTATTGAAACATTTATTTTGGACCTTTAAGATTTGTATTTGAGTACCCCTGATCTACATACATAAGAGTATAATTCATATGTATAATATCAGTTAAAATAAGTGCTTCAACATAGTTAACATTGCAGGAAAGCAATATATTAGACGTTAAGTACATTGTCAGGCTTAATATTTATCTGTAGATAGATACCCCCAAAGTTTTTTTCTTATTTAAAAGAAGACCTTAATCTAAAGTATTATTTAATGTTTAAATAAAGGTTAATTAGTTTTTCTGTTTTGCACCTCTTCCTATTAATATCTTTGTACATCCTGCACTAAACTGTTTTATTGTAGAGATCACTTATAGTATCGTCTTGATTTTTTATATTCTATATCACAGACCTTCTACTTTCCCTCTATGAAAGTATGTACTCTTAAGATGCCCTCAGACGCTGTTTCCTGCAGATGACGCGTTTTTCCCCCGGTATCGGGGGGGGCGGTGTAGAACAGGTTAATACTATTTGACCGCAATTAAATAACCAAATTAAAAAGGAACCAAATAAATCCCTTGATTACATTAATATGAATAATATAATAATAATAATAATAATTAACTATGAATGTTTTATATCAATGTAACGGGAAGAAACTCAGCTAACTGATCTTTTTTTTTTTTTTTTTTTAAAAAACCCACAAAGCTAGCGCTGAGCCTATGAATTAGCCACAAGCGGAAAAATGCTAACGCATTACTGCACAGAAACTCACTCATAACACCCGTATTACTTATCGTAGCTGCACGTCCAACCAATCGATTCACATCGTGAGATGACACAAAATCGATCGGTACATACATCATCACTCCATGATAGGAATTCTCGAAGATATTTACAAGAACAGACATCAAAACGTGTGGCGCTAGGTAGCTAAAAACGGCAAAATGGCTCACCTTTGTCGTTGTCTGGTCAAAAGTGGTCTTCAATGGCATTAAAACAATAAAAACGCTGCTGAAGTCAATGTGTCTGTGTCCCTTTGAAATGATTTCTGATAATCCATAAGCATGCTTTTCCGTTTCCAGATGTCAGAGCGAGAGATAGGTTCGCTCTCATACAAAACTGTGTGCGCATAGCTCTTATTTCTCAATGGTAAGGTGTGTGTGTATGTGGAAATTCCCCTTCAATTTTATTGGGTCTAACGGTCAAAAAGAGATGTCAATCACCAAAATCGACCAATGGGTTCGAGAGAAACGGTAAAAACGGCCATTTCCACCCAAATCAGTTTTTTTTGCTAAACCTATCTAAAAAGGTCAAATGTCACTTGTTTTGCATCAATATTGATACAGGGTACTTATTATATGTTGTACTTTGGATTCCTAAAGCTTTTAGTCTACTAACCCATCATCCAAGGATAGTTTTCACTATAAGTAAAACATATTATTTGGATGGACACTATAATTTACAGTTTTCTGACTTTTCGACATCCAACTCACAGGTTTATCATTACTTTGAGAAAAAAGATTATTAATTTTCCCCTTTTAGAAGGGGAGATATGGTATATTTGTTCTGGAAATGACATTTTCGAGCCAGAGACCTGAAAAACAGGCTAAGTAATGTACTGTATGTTCGATTTTATGTACACATTATAAATTGCATAACTTACAAATCAAATTTCTTATCATGCAATAACTGGGTATCAGTTGGAATGGAGCCTTGATGTCATTAAAATGAGCCGTGTGATAAATCTTCTTTATTGTTGAGTCCCAAAGAGTTCGTTTTTTTCAGTAAGTCAAGGTCAGATCAATGAAAATCCCCCTCAATGTTTCAAAATTAATCCAATACAACTTTAATATTATCAATGTATCATCTTCAAAATAATAAATCTACTCTTATAATGCATCATAAATTACAGTCAAATAATTCCTAAATAATGGCAAAACGTAGATCGCCTTTATCCACTCTTACAGCCTTACTAAATAATTTGAATAATTATGACATCTTCATACAAGATTGGCAACATCTGTGGTAAGGGGGCAAAGTCGAGAGAAGTAATTGGCAAAAACAACCATTTCACAACTGGAACGTTGCTTTGCCAGTTTATTTTTCCCACACTAGGGAGAGATAGAACTAGAAACTAGGCAAGGGAAGGAGAGAGGGGAGAGAGGGGAGAGGGGGAGAGGGGGAGAGAGGAACATCTGGGGTCTGTTGGAGACTGAGGAGGTTCCCAGCTGTTAGAGTTTCCCAGCTGCTCTGCCGACCTTCACCGTGCCAAAGAGAGAACCATGGGAATGACTTTGCTGCTCCCCAGGTTTGGAGCTGGATCTATGTGGCCTTTAATGACTTGTTTGCCTCAGTTTGCCCTGATGTCTCAATGTGTTTTTGAAGTGAAGTTGCAGGAATCTCTACTTTTTTAGTGTCGGTCCAAATCACGGCGTTGATAATAATAGTGTTCAACTACTGCCAGACATAAGCCTCCCAAGAGATAATGTGTTTGATCGTGTTTGTTTGTGTGTGTGTGTGTGTGTGTGTGTGTGTGTGTGTGTGTGTGTGTGTGTGTGTGTGTGTGTGTGTGTGTGTGTGTGTGTGTGTGTGTGTGGTGTGTGTGTGTGTGTGTGTGTGTGTGTGTGTGTGTCCGCAGCTTATCTCGATACTTCTGGATATGTTTAATATGTTTCTGTGCACATGTATTACTTTATGCCCAAGGTCCTCTCATGGCTGCAGTGAGAGTTTTTGAAAACACTTTTGATTGCTTTAAACCGTCATTGAATGCTGATTTGTCATTCCTACTAACTGACAAATGTTTAGTCTTATTTTAAACAGGAGCCAGGATGGACAACTAGTTTGTGAAATCTTATTAATCACAATAATAATATGTGATGAATCATGATGGGTTTAAAAAACTATTATGTATTTGTATATTGGAAGAAATCAGTCAGTCAGTCAGAGGATTTGACTTTATTATTACATAATTTCTGATTTATTTGCATGAAGCCCGACAATTTTCCATCACCCGCTGTCATGGAGAGCTGCTGGGATTCCCCTCTATATAATGTGCGCTACTCAGTGAATATGCTGGTATTCAGTGGTGGTATTCACTATTCTCCCTGCCGCTATCATATTGCGAGCGCTATCTTTCCGTGACCTGGTGTGCTATCTCCCACTTCTTTGCTACTTCAAGAAACTTGCTAGTATGCTTCAGCAAAATGCCTTAATTTGCACACATTAAGGTTCCAGATTAATAGAGTGTTAACACGTTGACAGCCCTAGTTTTAAGTTACAGTTGTCCAAGCCGATCTCCCTAATTTACTTAAATATTTAACATTTCTCTCTTTAATCTGTCAAATGTGTTGTTTCAATTCTCTGAGAGATGTCGTGTGCTTGACTGAAACAAACTAAATAAGATGGAATAATAGAGCTGCGCATGTCAGAAATTAAATCCAACAAGTTGTTGGATGGAAAAGTTGTTTTTGTACATGAAGTTTTTAGTTCACAGAAAATACCAAAAGTCAATCAGTTACATTCAATAGCCCAATGAGGAGAATCTTAAATGTGAAAACCACTGAGACTGAAACCATTTGCAAACCATATTGATTTACCAATAATAACTAAAAAAGTACTGACAAAATGTTTTACAGGACCGCCATCTCTGTTACACAGTGTGTTCTGCGTTTCTCTCTCTCCCTCCCCCGGCTGTCATTGAGGGGTGCCTCTTATGTAACTCCTTATTTAAACATGAACATCTGGCTCACTTGGCACAAACCATTGTTTCATCTCTGTAGAGATGACTCACTTATTAAGGAAAAAAGAGAGACTGTCTTGAGCTGTCTCCAGGCTACACATTTAAAATGTGTATTTATAAACGCTTTGCAGGTTTTGGTTATGAAGCACCTGTATGATAAACAGATTGGATGCAGTCATAATAAGATTGGGAAATACCAATTAACTCCCAAGGAGTCAGCACATTTATGCCACATTTTATCAGAGACTCTTGTGGCACAGTTGCAAAGTCTTACAGGCTGCATGTGTGTTTGCTCTTGACTCAGTCTTACAGTAGCAGACATGCACAAGCACATGCACAGGTGTGTAATTTAATATGTGAGTGACTCCAAGGATTTATCCGTCTGTGAAAATGAGCCAGGTAAGACAGTTGAGAAGTGTGAGTGTGCATACCTGTGATTCCATGAACTTAATTACAATCATCATCATTGTTCATATCAAAGGGTTTCAGAGTGCAATGTTCACTCACACTGTAGAGATTGTGATGCACTTGAATACTGTAGGTTGGAGTCAACAAGCCACATTTACTGCTGTGCCAGATAGGTTGTTAACCAGCTTAACACTGTGTTGTGGGTTCATTGTTAAACTGTTTTTGTACAATTTAGGCCCAATATTTGTACAGGAAATCTGCATCCGTCATCAGTATACAATTCAAGCAATGTATAAGCCAAACATGATTTTATAACATCATTATTATAGAAGTATTAAAGTAAATGTGCAATAACCATGGGCTGTTTTGTGACGCAAGCTAAGCCTCCTGTGGGGGTTGTACACAAGTATTTTATTTCTCTTAAAGCCTACATAATGTTATAACTAGGGCTGTCAGTCGATTAAAATATTTAATCGCGATTAATCGCATGATTGTCCATAGTTAATTGCGATTAATCGCAAATTATTCGCACATCTTTTATCTGTTCTAAATGTACCTTAGAGGGATATTTTTCATGTTTTTAATACTCTTATCAACATATGAGTGGACACATATGCTTTATGCAATTGTTTGTTTATTATCATTTGAACAATGACAAATATTCTCATGAATATTAAACACAACAACCTCTGAACATTACAAATTGTAGGAGCCAAAACGTTGATTTATTATTTTGATTATTTAATCATTTAACGTATGTAATGGAGTATAATTGATTGGTGTAATTTGAACGGGATCCGCAGCCACGGTGGGGCGGAGCGGATGATTGGTGCTGCGATTGCCCTCAGCTGGTTAAAAGAGTCCTGCTGATTATACTCTGGGTTCTAGTTTGGTTGTGAAGCCACACGTTTTTTTGACCGCTCCATTGCACTGCAGAGAAGATAAGATTTGATTATTTAAACGATGAAAACTGTTTCATCGTCTGGTAAGATACCTTCATTTGTGTGTTTAAAGAAGATAACGAACAGTGAAGAAACGGAAACGATAACATGGAAATAAATGTACCAAAAACAAACAATATATATATGAGTGATGTGTGAGCGCGTCGGCCAGGCGCTAAAACCAAAGAACAGAAAAGAGCTTAAGAAAGGTGGAAAGAAGGCTCTTTTACAAATATTCACCTCAATTCAACCTGGAACCTCCCTCATACAATACAATAGTGTGTGTGTGTGTGTGTGTGTGTGTGTGTGTGTGTGTGTGTGTGTGTGTGTGTATATGCTCGACGGGAGCTGCCTGGACGCTGCAATCATGTTGCACGCACTATCCGTGCTGAGTGTGCTGACTTTTCGTACAATGTCCCATTGTCTGGCTACCTGCATAAAGTCAAGTGCTCGGCGCAGTTGTCGGCGAAATGTCGTTCCCCTGTTTTCATTGAAACAGCTACTTATATCTGTTAGCGCAGCTAGCTAGCACCAGATGCTAACAACAACAATACACGTAAGGTGTGCGCGTTCTCTCTCTCTCGCTCGCTCGCGCCACACATACACACACCCTCCCGATGGCCAGTTGGTGCCTGCTGCCGGTGAGCGTGGAAGTGTGGTCTGCCGCAAGCGGGCGGCAGGAGCGGGGCTGTCAGCATCAGCTTGTAGATGGTATTTTAAACTCGATGCGCTCTGAAACTACGGGGCGACCGAGGACAAAAAATACAAATGCGTTAAAATGAGTGGTGCACGATAATTATCGGCCCGATAATTATCGGTCCGATATTAGGAATTATGACGTCATCCCGATAAATCCGATAACAGTATTAATAGCCCCGATAATATACAATATATTTTTTGGGTAAAAAAAATTAAATAAATACTGCGGTGTGGGTGGATTGGGATGAGGGGCGCTTGTTTTTCACTCGGCTCCTCCCGTTTTGCCAGTACTGTGGTATTAGTGGTTTAGGAAGAGGGGAGTTTTTCACAAATCCAGCGCTCCCTAACTCATGCCTGGCTGTGACGTAAATGGTGTGCGGCCGTGAAGCCAGGACAGTAAACAAACATGTCGTCGGTAGTATGGGACTATTTCAAAGTTTCAGAGTTAGATAGTTTGCTTGCCATTTGTATTAACAAATGCAATGCAGAAGTTCCACGAGGAGGGAAAAAGGCAACGAGCTATAATACTTCCAACCTGATTAGTCATCTGAAACATCGCCATCGCTACGATGGTCTGTTAAAAGCGTACGAAGACGCCTGCGCTGCTAAACTAGCGGCAAATCCAAAGCCAGCTGCAAAGGCACCGGGGCTTTTACCTATCGACGAGGCTTTTGAAAAAGGCAAGAACTTTATTTGGGAAAATAAATATGGTCACTTTGAAGAGTCAAAACTGTTCTTGGCTTTGTTTTGTTCATAGTAGTAATGCTCATGTCATTTGCTCACGACTAGTCTTTTTTTTACCACCAGGTGTGCAAAAACTACAGGTACATTTAATATATATATATATATTATATTATTATCGGGTATCGGTATCGGTCTTGAGAAGCAGGAAGTTATCGGTATCGGTATCGGTTTAAAAAAAACAATATCGTGCATCCCTAGTTAAAATAATTAGTGGCATTAATTTAACGCGTTATTAACGCGTTAACTTGACAGCCCTAGTTATGACCAATGTCAGACAAGCATTGTGTGACTGAATTACAGTAATAAAACGTTCTGAGAAAGTTCTTGTCCATGGACAAGTGAGTTTGACAATATACCTGTCCGAATACATTTTTCACTTGTCCAGAAAAATCGAATTTTACATTTTCCCACTGTTTTTACGACACCGCTAACGAAAGTGAGTGGTAAGATTTTACTGCATCACACATAGGCAGGGGCGGCGCCATTGGGGAGCTAGGGGGTGCTGAAGCACCCCCTAAGCACCTCCAAGAAATATGTTTTTAATCTAGATTATTGATAATTATTATAAATTATAAAAACGTCACTTGTCCATCGGACAAGTCAATTGAAAGATCTACTCGTCTACTGGACACACATATTCAAATGCGTTCACAGTCAGTGAAACTGTGTTCAGGTTGACTGTGCAGCTAGAGTAAATACATCATCTTTCACATCAGTCTATAGAATGCGTGCGGAAGTATGTGGATCTGTGGTAGAGTTCAGAAACACACCATCATATGCCTCGGTGTAACAGCAGATCAGGCAGGATTCAGATGTATTGTGCTCCAGTTTTGGGGAGTCAGGCTAGGTGTGTGGTGTTGTTGGGGGGTTGAATGGGTACAAGGCACCCAGTGGGAGAAGCTGGCACAGATGGAGCCCCAAACGGACCGAGCAGCACTCCATGTCAGCTGCACTGCTCGAGAGCCCCTGGGATCCAAGGGGCCTTTGGCAGACATGAGCACTATGTGTTTTAGTCAGCAATTAGTTTAATGGAGCTACGTCTAAAATCACTTCAGACCAACACAGCTATGAAAAGAAAGGGGAAAAGCTTTTGGTCATTACACAGGTCTTAGTCTAATTCAGGTTAAGCTGTTTACAGGGACAGAAAAACAGGTTGGACCTCTTGGATCTCTCAGGAGTTTCTAAAGGAATGTTGGCACCAGCATTTAGATTGTTGTTGCTTTGTAAAGACATGTTTACTTTTGGAATACTTAATAATTAATGTCATATTTGTTTTACATTAACCAAATGTATTCTTCTTATCTTCAGTTGTTGTGTTCATCAGAGATATAGTGTAGGATCGTTATTTGACCACACATTGGTTTAACCATAACTTTTAATACTTTTGTTTGAATTCTTGTGGTGGACGTCTAGTGAACAATTTGTAGCTCAGCTTCCCACTGTGCCAATTCCGTCATGCCACACACAATCCCTCATGGACCTACATTTTTGTCTATTTGTCCCTCTGCTTTTCTATCTGTCTCTCTGCACATCCAGTGCAGCTCTATACCCCCATCCTCCTATCCTCCATGGAACAGGATTGCTTGAATGACCATGACAATTTGGGAGCAAGCAATGCAGCCAATTAGACCTATTTTAGTTCCCTGCAATAGTGGAAAGCTAAAGACAAGGTCCAAGACAGTGTGTCTCAGAGAGCATGTGCGCCTGCAAGGGATCCTGGTACTTCTCACTGATATGTTCCAAGCTAGACAGAAAGGGAAACAAGCTAAATGTATCTATAGAGCACTTTAGTGCATTGCACAGAGCAAATACCCAGATGAATAACATACATAAACAACATAAAATAACATAAAAGGCAGGTTCCAAAAAGAAAAAAAAAACATTATAAATAACTGATGATGGGAGATATACTGTGTGTGTGTGTGTGTGTGTGTGTGTGTGTGTGTGTGTGTGGTGTGTGTGTGTGTGTGTGTGTGTGTGTGTGTGTGTGTGTGTGTGTGTGTGTGTGTGTGTGTGTGTGTGTGTGTGTGGCAAACCATCAGGGCCTCCAAGGTATTCAGAGAATACCCTGGAACACTCAGATAAAACAAACAAAAAAATCGATTTAATTATATAAATAAAATGAATAAATGAGAATCGTATCTGTGTTGTTGATCTGTAATATTACAGTGTTACATTGATTTGTTTGTCCTTCTCGGACCATGCACTACGCATTTCCAACCCAGTCTCATAAAAAAACGTGTAATAACTACGTTGGTCCACAACTTGGGACGTAGTATTTCTACAAAAACGCCTCTGAAATTGTAAGATCCCTACGTTTTTTTTCACCATCCATTACAATGGCTGGCGTCCATGTCACGTGATCTTCAAATTTCTCCCTGCAGAAAAAAAAAACATGGCCGAACTTCGTTTTATTCTCGGTGGAAAATGCCTATTTTAAGGTTAGTTTGGCCATTAAAATGCGTTTTGATGTCATTTGATGCGAGAAATATGAGTTGTTATTTCAGATTATGTGTGCAGTGGATGTACATGATCTTTAGTTTGCTAGTTATTACGAAGATTACTTCAGGAAATTGTGTCTATACAACGTTTTCATTGTTACCAAGGTGGTTGCTAGGGACGCTGCTATCGATATTATTTCTGTTATGTTGTGTAACTGTTTAATGGTGTTATCTTTATTGCTACCCCCTTCCCCGTCAATTTATAGTGTTGGTCCACAGCGCAAACGTATTAGCTTAACAAAATCCGCATCTAAAATTGTGGCATAGATACGTTATTTTCCTCTGTGCAATTCTCCATTTACTCAACAATAACTATCCTTGTGTTTATTTATTTGTTTGATTAATAAACACAAGTTGGAGTCCGTTAGGACCGAGGGTCGGAGCAGCTCATTTGCTTTAGAGAATATTACACCCGGAAGTAAGTATTCTCTCCGCTTCGCTTGACAAACCCCGTGATAGTCCTCAAGCTCTGTGATTGGAGAGTGTGCTCCGAGGGTTACGCTGAGCGTCGAACAGCACTTGAAATGGGATGGAACCACGGCAGACTGTCCAAAACTGGATTTGAACGGGTCCACCACTAGGTGTCCCTTTATATCAGCTGTGCACCTTTATGGTGTAAATACAGCCTATCTACCAATTGGATCAAATATAAAAGTCAGCCGAATTAGTGTTGATACTGCAAGGACACGTATTGTGTGAAAAGAAATGTAAGATGTTGTTTAATTGCTTATATATTTATGATCCACGTCACGTTTTCAGTGTTGTCTGCAGTTCCTCATGTTTGTCTAGAAGTCTTCTCATCAGGGCTATATAAATAGAGAACTACGGCAGATATGTAATATTTAATGCAGCCGAACCGTGTATTACAATGGCGTTATGTGATGACTTTCAAAGAGAAAAGCAAGAACACTCGGAATAAAGTATTTTATTTAAAAAAAATGTTTTCGGTCTGTTTCCGGTATTTGTTAATGACGTTGTGATGTGAGATGTGAGACTGGAATTGCACAGGGGAAAATAACATATCTATGCCACAATTTTAGATGCGGATTTTGTTAAACTAATACGTTTGCGCTGTGGACCAACACTATACATTGACGGGGAAGGGGGTAGCAATAAAGATAACACCATTAAACAATTACACAACACAACGAAATAATGTCGATAGCAGCATCCCTAGCAACCACCTTGGTAACAATGAAAACGTTGTAGGCCTATGGACACAATTTCCTGAAGTAATCTTCGTAATAACTAGCAAACTAAAGATCATGTACATCCACTGTAGGGATCCTACAATTTCAGAGGCGTTTTTGTAGACTACAGCCTCATCCCAATACCCCTCCTCGACTCCTCTCTTCCCCTCCTCCGGGACTTGACCCGAAAATCGATCAAGACACGCCATGTAGAAGGACGTCCCAATAGCTAATGCCCCGGCCACACGAGGACGAAAACCGTCGTTTGCGTTACTGTTTAGTGTCATATAGACCGTTCGGCCATACGAGGACGACCGAATACGGCACTAAACGACTGCGGAAACGATAACGGGTCCCAAGGTGGATAGAACGGCATACGCAACGCTCTGGGGGGTCCAACGGCTCCATGTGTACGCCCTATACGATCATTTTCTGATAATGATGAGGCAATAGCCCCGCCTCTCCCCACCTCTGCTGCTCACCCCTGCGTCAAAGTAAACTGCACACTGAATTCAGATTATTTATCTTTCTCTCGATATGGACATAAACGCGAGTGAAGTCTTTCTGACAGGACGGAGACACCTCTCAAACTACCTAAACTAGTTATAAATATGTTTATTTTTACTGTCGGCCGGATCACTCATTACTGGATCAGCTGCTGCATGAAACAGACACTGACGCTGTCAGAAGAGAGGGAGGAAAAAGAGAGGCTCCGTGTATTTTATTATTATATTATATAGAGTCGTTATTCATTTGTTTTAAAGCTCAATAAATAACAAAGAAGACCTTTGACCGGCACTTTTATAATTTTGTCGGAAGATTTAAACTTTAATACACGTTGACTGGCGAAAAACTCTGCCCGGTTCCCTCGGCCCCCACCGCAGAGAATAAACAGAAGGGCAACCATGACAACCATGCTTCTTCACTGCTTTTGTGGAGGAAGTTACAGCGCCACGTACAGGCTCCTGCATATGTACTGCAGCTTCTCCAGCGGTTGGAGCTAAACGGAGCTGTCTCGTGTGGACAGACACTATCCGGATGAATATTGCGTGTGGACGGAAGCTTTTTTGCGATTGCGTTTGCGTTAATCCTATGCGTTTAGCCGTTTTCGTCCTCGTGTGGCCGGGGCATAAAATGCACACGGAGGAGTCGAGGAGGGGTGAGGGAGGACGGGTGCGGGAGGAGACGAAAGGGAGGATACACGCGAGCAGACTACGCGTAAGTGTTTTCACTACTCGAGTATAAAAGCCCCGCCCCCACTTTCACAGCTGGTCGATTTCAACAGAGAAAAACGACAACTGGAAGATGACTGGAAAAGCGTCACATAGGCGCTCCACCGTTCCCGGAAATGCATCCGCGGAGGAACCATCAGTGTATCCTCGGTTAGAGCTCCTCCAGAGAGCCTCCTTGACGCTCGATCCTCGGTCCTCGGTGTGCATTTAGAGAAATGAGATGTCCTTCAACATGGCGCGCTGAAATTAATTTCCGGGTCACTACCGGAGGACCGAGGAGTCGAGGAGTGGAAATTTGAGTATTGAGAAGCCTCTCTGGTCGATTTCAACAGAGGAAAACCGACAACTGGAAGATGAGTGGAAAAGCGTCACATAAATATATAAGTGCTCACAGCTCCGTGGGAATTATTATGTGCAATTCATTTCTAAAAGGCTTTCACATTATTATAATTATATTTTTATTTAAATGTAGGCTACATTTTACAACAAAACGGAACACAAAAGCAGGACCAACCATCATACATTGAATTCCTTGACTAACAAGAGAAAGATTAATTCATTTAAATAAATAACCAACATCCCATGCTTTTTGAGATAAATATGCAACTGCGTGTGTTAATAATTGCACGTTTTCACTGCTCATATATAGGCGGGTTCGGGTCGGGTTGCGGATCTTGTGCCGACGGGCCGACTCGGGTCGGGTTGCGGAACTAATTGGCAATATGTGCGGGTAGCGGGGCGGATTCGGTATTGCACGTCGCGGGTGCGGGGCGGGGCGGGAGCGGGTCTTGAAAATCAGACCCGTGCAGGACTCTGCCCTAGACCCCGCACAAAACAACACAGACTATAACACCTCTTGTTGATAAATAACAACTATGTGCAATATTTGCAATATGTGCAATATATGCCGTTAAAAACGTTGCAATATATACCTGGCTGCTAAATCCGCAGAACTGTTAGCCTATATGGTGTGTATTATGTAAAATGTGTAACTTTAACAAAATATATAATTTCTTTTTTTAATCTTTAACAGCTGGTCTTATGTTTGTGACCCCTGTTGTTAATTGATAACATTACATTACATTACATTAATTGATAAGCCTGAAACATGCACTTGTCAAGGTTCAGATGCAAATTTTGCAAATATGGCAGTAGCCATCGATCAGCTTAAGATAAGATATACTTTATTGATCCCAAGTTGGAACATTTGCGTTACATCAGCATGTGTAACAGTTGTATGCAGTGGTGTTTATTTGTAAATGATTTAGTATAATCACACAAATTATGTGTTCTTTATTTATTGATTGTTCAATACCTGACAAGGCCGGAGATGAAATATCTACATACATTTTATAAGAGTATAATACATTATGTATAATATCAGTTAAAATAAGTGCTTCAACATAGTTAACATTGCTGGAGGTATGCACAAATATTGATAGATGTCTTGTAATGCACTATTGAGGAACCTGCGACCCAAGTTTTTCATTCAATGCATAACTACACCATAGTTGTGTGGGCCTATATGATAGGCCTATGTCAATAAACCTTAGAAAATCTTGAAATCTTGAAAAGGATGTGCAAAATAGTCATTATATACAGTCTTTAATGAACTATTAGTAGAGAATAACGAGTAATGAATATACTTTATAGGGATCCTATTCATATCTAATAATAAAAATAATGAAATTCAATAACATGCTTTAACTACTGGTGTCCCTTTATATCAGCTGTGCACCTTTATGGTGTAAATACAGCCTATCTACCAATTGGATCAAATATAAAAGTCAGCCGAATTAGTGTTGATACTGCAAGGAGACGTATTGTGTGAAAAGAAATGTAAGATGTTGTTTAATGGCTGATATATTTAAGATCCACGTCACGTTTTCAGTTCCTCATGTTTGTCTAGAAGTCTTCTCATCAGGGCTCTATAAATACAGAACTACGGCAGATATGTAATATTTAATGCAGCCGAACCGTGTATTACAATGCCGTTATGTGATGACTTTCAAAGAGAAAAGCAAGCACACTCGGAATAAAGTATTTTTTTTTTTTTTTAAATGTTTTCGGTCTGTTTCCGGTATTTGTTAATGACGATGTGCTGTGAGATGTGAGACTGGAATTGCACAGGGGAAAATAACGTAGGCTATCTTTAGATGCGGATTTTGTTAAACTAATATGTTTGCGCTGTGGACCAACACTATACATTGACGGGGAAGGGGGTAGCAATAAAGATAACACCATTAAACAATTACACAACATAACAGAAATAATATCGATAGCAGCGTACCTAGCAACCACCTTGGTAACAATGAAAACTTCCTGAACTAATCTTCGTAATAACTAGCAAACTAAAGATCATGTACATCCACTGCACACATAATCTGAAACAACTCATATTTCTCGCATCAAATGACATCAAAACGCATTTTAATGGCCAAACTAACTTTAAAATAGGCATTTTCCACTGAGAATAAAACGAAGTTCGGCCATGTTTTTTTTTTTCTGCAGGGAGAAATTTGAAGATCACGTGACATAGACGCCAGCCATTGGAATGAATGGTGAAAACAGAGCACATGGTGTAGTCCAAACGATAGCTGGGGATTCTGGGTAGTGTAGTGTCTTCTGCCATCCTTTACTCCGAAAAAATATTTGTTTCTCCGAATGGAAGGGGAAAAATACAAAAGCATTGCACACAATTTAAACCAATCAATGTTGTGTAATTAACAATAATAATCTGGTGTTTTTTAGTCGATGAGTAGTGCAGATATCACTGTAAAATCAATCGACAGTAAGGGGAATACTTACTTCCGGTTGTACAATTCTCCGTTATCCAATGAGAATGGACGCTCACATTGCCTTTAAGGGCAGCCGACACAAACGAATGCCGTGCTTCCATGAGCGTCATTACCAGTAGAAATACATTGCTTTTAAAATCGTGCTGTGCAACACGAAAAAAAGGGGAAAATCGTGTTGGTGAACACGAATCAATAGATTAAAAATCGTGTTGGTGAACACGAAATGCCATGAGACTGGGTTGTATAATAACACCCTGCATGAGTGCTTAGACAGGCTGGCACGTGAAATAACACGAGTGGTGTCTTTTCATCGCTCTGCCCCACTGACAAAATCTACCGCGATATTACATGGTTAATTTTTTTATTTTTTTAAACCAGGTGGTCCCATTGAGATCATCGATCTCTTTTTCAAGGGAGACCTGTCCAACATGGCAGCAAGTAGGTTACAACATGAACATAAAACAACAGATAACACAAAAGGAAATTTTACAGGGCTACATGTACATACCTAGAGACATTGACAAGTACCAACAGTATATTTATATCTCGCCCAGTCAATAAGCCTCACCTTCTTGGCAAAATCTGTATTATTTTTGAAGTGGTGGAGAGACAATGCACAGTTGTACCCACTGCTGTCACCCATGGCCATATGGAGCTATTTCAGGGTCATAAGTTTTGATCATTGACAAAAATACAATTTATTTGAAAGTTTGAACTTTGAAAAATACAATGATATATTCAATATAAAAATAAGTGTTTGAAATCATTTTTCAGGTTGAACATTATTTTGATTCAGTTCAGCAATTTTTTTTAATAAAATATTTATTATATTTTTGATATTTGAATCCTTGTTTTTTTTAGTTGCAGCTTTTTCGTTTTCAGATTCATAACAATTATTTTTTCAGTTTCAAATCTTTTTTTTCTCGCTTTCAGATCTTTTTTTTCGCTTTCAGACTTTTGGCCCTGATGATGCTTGGGGGGGGGCGGGGCTTACCAAAGAGTGGTTTGGCACCCTGAGTGGCAGGCCTCCCTGTTGCCTTCATGGATGTTAGGTAGCGTGAGAAATATAACTCAATACTTTCTATACACAATACTCCCGTGATTGGTGGGAAATAAAACTGATACCAGCGTCAAAGTTCCGTTAAGCGAGCTGTTGAGCATCGTAGTTGGCAACAATCAAGGGTATAAGAGCAATACACTGTGCTAGAATTTGAAATTACGTATCCTCAATCAAGCATTGTCCTTCCCCACTTCCACGTAGCTCCATGAACGCAGCATAGTATTGGCTTGGTTTTTGCAATCAGAATACCTTTATTAGCCCCACAGGGGATACATTTACATTGTTACAGCAGAGAAGAGCCAAAGACAGCTTAATGTTATCTAAAGCATGCATAAACAAATTGGCCAGTTCTAAGGGGTTATTCAGTTAAGCCCGATGAGAGGGGATACAGCTGTGCACATGTCATCATTAACAGACGTGTATTAAATAAAGCTCTTCTGACCTTAGCTGGCATGTGTGTATATATATTAATGCTGCCATTATGGGCACAAGCAATTTTCACCCATTTATTAATTATATGTTTTAAATTTGAGTGTTTCCTACCCCCTAAACCTCCAGGGATGTACACAGTTTAATACTGGCAACTTCTTATTATGGGAAATACGAAAACGTCTTTTAAAACTACAACTCCCAGTAGAGACGTGCCATAGATAGAGAACATGTTGCGAAACAGAATAGCCAGCATGTGTAGTTCTGGGGACGGGTGGGGGAGGGGGGGATGCGGTGGTCCCGTTCAAATCCAGTTTTGGACAGTCTGCCGTGGTTCCATCCCATTTCAAGTGCTGTTCGAGGCTCGGCGTAACCCTCGGAGCACACTCTCCAATCACAGAGCTTGAGGACTATCACAGGGTTTGTCAAACAGAGCACATGGTGTAGTCCTAAACGATAGCTGGGGATTCTGGGTAGTGTAGTGTCTTCTGCTATCCTTTACTCCGAAAACATATTTGTTTCTCCGAATCGAAGGGGAAAAATACAAAAGCATTGCACACAATTTAAACCAATCAATGTTGTGTAATTAACAAGGATAATCTGGTGTTTTTTAGTCGATGAGTAGTGCAGATATCTCTGTAAAATCAATCGACAGTAAGGGGAATACTTACTTCCTGGTGTACAATTCTCCGTTATCCAATGAGAATGGACGCTCACATTGCCTTTAAGGGCAGCCGACACAAACGAATGCCGTGCTTCCATGAGCGTCATTACCAGTAGAAATACATTGCTTTTAAAATCGTGCTGTGCAACACGAAAAAAAGGGGAAAATCGTGTTGGTGAACACGAATCAATAGATTAAAAATCGTGTTGGTGAACACGAAATGCCATGAGACTGGGTTGTATGATACCGGTGCACAAGCTCTTCAAGTGAGAGTGCAGCATGGGGCCTGGATAGGGAAGAGGAGAGGGCAGACGTTAGCTGTCTAAGGTCTATGTCCTTGATCTTACGGAAGGTTATGGTACGTTTTTTGCCAGGATCCAATGGGTGAGACGTGACATCCAGCAGCACCATCCAGTGGTCAGACATGCCAAGCTGAGTGTGGGTTTTGGTAACCGTGACATCACCAGTGATGGCAAGATCAAGGGTGTGGCCATGTTTATGAGTAGGCTCTGGTATATGTTGGGTAAGAGGGAGACAGTCCAGGAGTTTGAGGAAGTCTGTGGCCAGTGAGCACTTAGGGGCATCAATATGAATGTTAAAGTCCCCAAGGATAACCAGCCTGGTGAAAGTAGGGCATATAGTTTTGAGTAGGCTTGAGAAGTCTGAGATGAAGGTTTTATTTGCCTTTGGTGGTCTATAGATAGAGACGATTAGTAGGGGTTCTGAAGCTAGGCATTTAGCAGCTAGACACTCAAATTATGGCAGATCAGGAACCTGGATTTCAGCCATGCCAAAAGTTTCCCGATAAATAAGCGCTAGCCCCCCACCACGCCCAGAGTTGCGTGCTTTCTCAAGGTATTTATATCCTGGAGGTGTAGCCTCATTTAAGGAGAGATAGTTACCATTGTGATACCAAGTTTCACTAAGACATAAAAAGTCAATGTTATAATCTCCAACAAATTCATTTAAAACAAGTGATTTGTTTGTGAGAGACTGTATGTTTAGGGAGGCAAGTTTGACAGGCTTCAGCTGTTGAGAGGGGAGTGTGTGTTTTTTGAGGAAGCAGAGATTTCTATTAAGGCCCGGACATACCAAGCTGACACCAAAGAACTGGCACAGACGGACCCCGACTGTTGCGTTGCCTCACGTCTCTGCGTTTTGGCCATGTGTCACACTGGAACACACCGCAAAGACTTCAGCCGACGGCCAAGAAGCACGTACGAACTGCGCATGCGTGAGTGGCAATAACTCTCCTTACCAGTAGTGTGTATTCGTCATTCAAAAGAGGCAACAGCCGGAAGACAGACTGCGTGATAACCGAGAGAAGAACAGACTGCGTGATATACAGTGGCGACTGGTCATTAGGGGCAGGTAGCCCCACCTAGTGTCAGCAGAAAGTATTAAAAGTAATGATTACAAAAAAATGCAAAAAATAAATTAAAAAATATATAAAATATATTTTAAGATCATGTTTAATCATCTGATTCGTCTGTACATTGCTGTTTTAGTCTGTGTTCTTCTAATTAGTGTCTACAGTGTGTGCCTATTGAGCTGTTTTGAGCCATGTGGGACAAAACCCGATCCTGCCCCTCCCTCTCCCTGTTTAAGTCAATGGTGACTGTAAAAACTACACTGCGCATGCTCAGAGTATTGTCCTATTTAATGTGTGTGGCAAAAAAATAATGACCATAGGGGCATAGTGCTGCCATCCCCACCATACGTCATCTCACATCATTCAGAGCTGATTGGCTGTAAGTACGTGTGCCGCGAAAAGTGTGGTGTGTGAAGAGGAGGAGAGAGAGCTGCAGTGAGGCATCCTAAAACCCGGAAATAAACTGCGCATGGCTTCCCTCGACAAAAAAGCAATGATATTTCTCCATAGGATTTTAGAAAATAGCTCAAAATAAGATCTGTGGGAAACAAACCTGTTAGATAAATGCACGTTTTGTTCAGCCGGATAATATCCACATGTCTACCCTACTTTTATAATTTTCTAATCATAAATCTATTGATTAGATCAGATTTATGATAGACTTTTGAAACTACAAGAACATAAGGAGAACTTTTACAAAAAAGTAATAGAGATTTTTGTCCTGAAGGATAGGCAAATGGACTTCATCTTCATGTCAAGGTAAGACTGCAATTTGATTGAAAATGGGATCTTACTAAGAGAGAACAATTCAATATTTAAATGATACAATTACATTTTTTGGGTATCCTTTTGTTGAACTGTCTGTTTAAAATTAATTGAAGCATCAGACAAAAAAAGCTTTTGAAAATAATATTATATTTTGATTTAGGTCAAAATATAATATTTGTAAATCTGAAGAGTCATAGAATCAGTGCCTCACCAGCCATGAACCTCACTGCAGAAGCTTATATATAGACATCTAAGTTTTTTGTGCCCCACCACTTTTGTACATATAAAAACGCCACTGGTGATATAAACAAACAACAAATAGCGTGTGCGTTCCATTTTCACTCTACAACGAGAAGCTCATGGGGCTTTCCCGAACCTGCGTCGAGAGCTGGAGTTAAATGAAATCTCAGATTTGCCTTCTTAATAGTTTGTTTGGGTCCCTCACTTCCGTTTAGCTTCTCATGCACTGATTCGCTAGCTGAACAGCGTGATTTATTTTGCCGACTGCCTTTTCGGCTGAAAAGACACGACGGTGCGGGACCATATCGCAATAAATACCGTACCGTAGGGCGTGTTGACGCTCATCGTCGGCCAAAATCGGCTAGGTGTGTCTGTGGTTGCGTTCCAATAGTCCATTTAGCTTAGGATCCTTCCTAACCAAGTGAAATGACCCGGAAGTACGTCACTGGCAGCCATGATAAGTGCCGTTCCAATTCTCCAAATGAAAGGAAAGGAGGTTTCAAACTTCCTTTATAACCTCCTTTAGCTTAGGAACCACTGGACCTCCCTTACCGAAAGGAGAGGAGAAAATGCTGCCCCACAATGCATCGCAGCCGCAGCATTTGCCGTCACTCAACAGTCGGCCGTTCACGGAAACAACCGATTATGACCGAGAAATTATATCATGAAAGTTACGGTGCTTATTAAGCATTTTAAAACGTATGTGGTAAGTTGCCAAAGTGCTTTTTTCTGAACGTTCATCAGTATTATAATCAAAAAGAGAAATATGAACGTTAGTTTTTACTGAAATTATCAAATAAAGTCAACATTTCACAGTCTTTACTGAGCTGTGTGGGGTTTGTTCAACTTTTAAAAGATGCTTGAATGGTGATATACACAATGATAGATGTTAAGGACTAACGTTTATAATAAATACATTTGTATTGATTTTAAGATCTTTTCATACAATCATAGGCTACGTATTGGGATCATTTGTATTAATGTGGACCGGAGGGAGAGGGTGACGACGAGCATAAGTTTCACTTTCCTTTTTTATTTCAATTCCAACTTTGGTCATGAAGAATATGTTTCTCTGTTGTCCACGTTCATAAAGCATAAAGCAACAGCATCAGAGCACGGTGCAGAGTCTCTAGATGAGTTTACAGTAGTCCGTGGTTCTTATTGAACATCTATGTTGTAGTCCGCTGTATAGAAAACTGTAGTTTCCATTCTTTCACACACAGTGACGTCACGAGCTACCCACAATGCAACACGCGCCATATAAATATATATATAAATGCGCCATTTTCCTGGAGGTGCTAATATCCTGGAAGTGCTAATATAAACAGCTATCTAACTAGCCAGGCAGAGCGCAGTAGGTTTTTTTTCTGAATTAACGACCGAAGAAATCGCTGCATGTCTTCGGATTACATCTCTGGACTTGAGGGGTGTGCTTTAGGTCGTTACCAGCGTAAACTAGAGCTGTGTGGGTTGTTACTAGGGTTGCCAACTTCCAGAAATGGAAAAACGGGACACAGGCATGTGTCCCCGGCGCGTGTGCGCGCGAAGATTTTCGGGTTTCTGGCGGATTTAGTTACTTTTTTTTGTTACTTTATTTCGGTTTTAGGGTTAGGGTTATGTTATTTAATTCTTTTGGGGGAGCCAGCCCCCTAGGGTTCGAGGGGTCAAACCACCCAAAACCCTCAAAATGCATAGAAAACTATGCATACCTATAACACAATACAAACACAATGGTCTTACACCTGCATTAGGCTACTACATCACATTGTACATCAGCATGTTCAAATCGGATAGGTGGGCACTAGGGACATCTGGGCACCTCGATGTACAATTGGCTATTTTGTCCAAAATGTTAAAAAATAAATATTTGAAAAATTGTATTAAGTAGCCTAATGCAAAGTATACATGATGGGAACATGCACGGCACATCATTATTAGACTTAATGTTATCTTTCAACCAACCATTTTCCCAGCATTTTCCCATCAATCAGCTGACTGACTCACACACACACACACACACACACACACACACACACACACACACACACACACACACACACACACACACACACACACACACACACACACACACACACACCACACACACACACACACACACACACACACACACACACACACACGCGCGCGCAGAAGACCCGAGACAGATCTCCACTCACGGTCTTTACCCGTGTTTTCTTCCACTGTTTGTTGTAAGACACAAGTCTTTTCTTTTTAGAAGGGCCAGGGCCCAGAACCACATCCTCTCTCTCTTCTCCTCTTTCATCATCACCTCCTCCACCGGCAGCGCTCATTTTCCCACACGACTGAACAGGCTGACATGCCACACAAACAGTGATGCCGCGCCCGCGGCCCACCGGAGAAAATCACGCAGCCAGACACACTGCATTGCGCACAAACAGACAAATATTTTTTATTTTTCCCTTTACACGGGAATCCGGGACAAACAAAGTCCCGTACGGGACACGCCCCTTTTGGCTCAAATACGGGACGGTTGGCAACCCTAGTTGTTACAGACTGCCTGCAGATGTATGGAAAAACGAGAGTGGCCTTTGTCAATTTTGGCTGCATCTATGTCTAATTTCTGGAAACACCAGGTGAATACCCCACTTGTCACAATAATATTATCATGCCATTGCATATATGTGGTATTTTAGAGTTGACTAGATATTGATTAAGGCAATAGACTATGATATTCAGTACAGGAAGCTTAGCAACACCTAGACGGTGTACGGCTGCTTGCACCTCGCGTAAAACGGCGCAGACCGGAAGTACGGTGTCGCGCTCGGCCCAATACCCGTATGTGTGTGTGAAAGAATAGTTTCCCCACAGCAGCAGACGCACATTCATGACGTCCGCTGGCGCATCATAAACACGTCGGATAGTGAAAGTGCATTCGGATTCTCTAAAGTACCGCAGTCTCTTCTCCTAAATCCTTTTGAATTCTCCTATCCACTATCCCTTAACCCCGTGACGTTTCACTCAGAGGTCAAGGAATAGGAGATAGGGTTAGAATTTAGGAGCTGATTTTTGGATTATCGGAACGCAACCCGGGCCTTTAGTGGTATGAGCGGCATCACTCTAATGACGCAGTTGAGATGCGCCAGCGCGTCCTGCAGTCCACAGTGAAGGAATGGCGCTCCCAGAGTAAACAAACCGGCATCTGGAACCTCTGTGGATATAGCGTGGGCGTTGGACAGGACCATGGACTTTATTGTCATACGAATATCCTCAAGGGTCCGTGGTGGTATATTCCGTTTTTGATGCCGTGGCCCGTCGAGCACCGAAGGCTAGTAGGTTGTTGGTGACTGAGCACACCGATAGGCAGCGGTCCCGGCGAGCAAGGGCATGTCGCACCAGGACAGCAAGACATATATATATACTTATTGTATAGTATTGGAAAAAAAACTATTGCAGCAACATTTTACTAGTGACAACACAGTGAACACACTTTGTGAGTTCCTGTTGCCATCACAGCAGTACGTTCCAGCTGCCATTAATTCTCGCATTACTGCCTCAACTAATTATCCATATTTCCTCCCACAGTACGAGTCATCTGCATTCTGCCTCCTGCTTCATTCTGAGCCATCTACTCTAAGTGTGACAACTAAAGATGTGTTAATGTGTTGCAATTAAAAAAAGAAATTCAAAAACAATTAGAGTCCTCTAAGAAAGTCAAACCATGACAATCTTAAGAGTGGTAATTATCCCTCGCTGAATACACAACTGTGTTTTGCGAGCCATAAATCCTTTCAGGATATTACTCGTTAAAATAAAGAGAGATAGCACAAATAAACAAATAAATGGAGGCAAATAATAGGAAGATATATATCGATGGAGGGTCTTACTTGACAATGAACCATATAACAATAATAGATGAGTGTCCCTGATCTGCAATCATCTTTACACCAATTTCCTGTGTGGTCCTACTGTGATACATTGTCATGCTCAACTGTATGAGAAGTGAACCCATAACCCTTGCAAATGCAATGGGTTTGATTGGTTGGAAATTGACTTAATTATAATTATTAGAGAGGTGAGCACAGATTTGGGGTGGTACTCTTGGTTGGTATTGCCTTTGGGATCTGGGATCTATATAAATATTTCATTAGCGTCTGCTTTAAAAGGGAGTTACAGTGTGCTCCGAAGTTACAGTATAAGGTTAGCATATAATCAATTTATTCTGAGGATTTTTGCTATAAAAATTATGTTTTTATTTATTTTAAATACACAAAATATTTGCCCAAATAATCTCCCATTGTTTGCTGTAGAAATAAAATATATTTTCTGAATTCAAAAATGTATTTTAGTTGTTCACACACTTTGTTGGCACAGATGTATTCGGCAGGTGTCGAAGCCAGAGTGGCGTGTTTCATCTTCGGACCATCAAAGGCAAACAATGCACATTTCAAAACTTTACATATTTCCCAATGCAATAATGAAATGACACGATATGTTAAGTGCATGAGGAGTTGTGGACGCATCATGCCATCTGAGACAAATGAGGCACGTTTTGACCAATCGAGGGATATTAGCAGTCTCAGCAACGCCTAACACACTGAGAATCTGAAGGCCTCCACATAGTAGCTGATTGCATTATGGGCTGGCTATGCAGCTGGCAGCTGCTTCCTGACAATATGATGATGGAAAACTCTCGTTGCTCTACTTCGAAATAGTGAATTAACGGAAATGAAATTGTGTGATGTTGGTTGCTAAAGGCGAAGATGAAAAACTAGGACTGCAAAATAAATTCTTCCTTACTAGTTAAAATGTACCAATTATTTGCGGATAGGTTTTCATTTCACCTTTTGAAACACATGCTACTGTAAGCATGATTATACTCTGGAAGTGTATGAGGTTAATGAAAATGAAAACATTAATTATAATACATTTGCATATTTACACATCTATTTGAATGTACAAATATTACTGTATCAGGTTATATAAAATGTAATTAAGCTCTGGTAATTAGTACTTCTCAGTGCACTTTTAAATGATATGAGGGTGGGTTATCCATGATATTATTTTGGCAATGCACAACATGACATAGCTACACATGTCGTCAGATGGGAGCTGCTTCCTCCCAAATTGGTTTAATGATTGTTGTACTTTATAAAGAACATTTTTTCAAGTAATAAATAAAGGTAAAAATGAATGTTTCCCCCAACAATCTTTTTCTTTATTTTTCAATATCGCAATAAATACCGTACCGTGGACTTGTTATCACGATATTATCGTACCGTGAGTTTTTGGTATCGTAACATCCCTACTCAAGACCCACCTGTTCCGCACCGCATTTTAGTGACTGTCCTTTATTTTATTTATTTTAAACCTTTTATGCTCTTAACATTTTATTTTTTATATTACCATATTTTATTCAATATGCTCCTTTAGATATATTTTTATTTTATTTTATTATTTTCTCCTTATAGCTTTGTGAAGCACCTTGAGATGACGTTGTTTTTAAAGTGTGCTATATAAATCAAATGTATTATTATTATTATTATTGCATTGCAAATGATGATTCAAACTGAGCAAATAAACTCAAGCAAATAAAAACATTCAGGTTGTTATACATATATGCACTTTACATAGCTTGACTATTGTCCTGCCTTTAGCTTTAGCAGGTTTTACTAAGCTAAATCCAGGTTATGTTGAAGGAACCTTTACTCTCCTCACATTGTTTATTTTTTAACTGGATCATCCAGTGAACAGCAAACAGTATAAAAAACGTACTTTAATTATCTTACCACTACCAACTGCGCCTCTGTGTCAATCACTTGAGCAACCATTACATATACATTAGACATAAGATACTATGAGCAACCAAGGACATATTTGTCTGAAAGTCACAGTCAATCCTTAAACCAAAACACTGGTGCTTTGCACAGAAAAACAGAAGCCTACTTCCAGCCATCAAGCTGCTTTAAGTGTAGGTTTATATTTAGCGTGCAGAAGACAAAACCTGTTCCAAACCATAAAAACGTTTTGAAGGTGTTGCTTTCTCTGTTACAAATTGGTTGCATTCCCCATCTGCTTCTTCCGCACTTGTGAAGGTGGAGGATGGCAGTTACTTAGCTTCATACTGTAGATGAGCTCAGCAAGAGCAATGACAGATGCAACAGTGGAGACCCGAAGTGAGGGCGAGACATTAGAAACCCAAAGATACACTTAATGACTTAAGATGAACAGATTCATATTCCTGGGATTCTGTCCCTGAAACCAGCTTTGGGTCCTGATCCTAATCTCTTAGTCCCTACCGGTCTCTGAAAAGACTGTGTAGTTTTTTGTTTAATCCAGATGCCCCTATGTTCCACACATACAGTACATCCCCTATACTGCCCTTATTTACCAGACTCTTTTCATCTTCTACATTTCTTCTCTCATATGGCCATTAACCCTCCTTTCATCTGTTTTTCAGGCACACATTGCCTTCATCTCTAGAAGTCTTGTTACAGCGGGTCGTTTCCTTGGCTGCAGGCTGGCCAAGTAGTATGAGAAATGTTTTATTAACCATAAGGTGCAATCTCTGCAAGATCATATGTTTCCCAGCAACAGCTACTGTATACATCCTGTGTAAATGTTCTTGAACAAGAGATTGAACCCACAGTGTATATGGTTAAATGTAAACTAGTTGACAATATTAATCTGCATATCTTGTCTTAACTCTCATTAAAGATATAGGCAAGGACGCCGAAGATGTTTGAGAAGGTTTGGTGAAATGGAGAGAACACCGCTTCAAACTCTCCTTGAGATGGAGCCCCTTTTCTTATTTCCTTAGGGTTAGGGTTAGTTATAACTGATTCTTGTCTACATTTTGACTCAATCCTAACTTATTACTTAGTTACATCTTCTCTACAATAAGTAGCCAAAACGAATTATGAATAATAAATAGTATATCAAAAATATCTCAAACATGACTTTGAACAATCGAAATTACGACATTTGTTAGGGGGAAAAAAAGTTAATAAATAAATGGTTTAATAGTTTTGTAAATAAGAGCAGGTTAATGTGTGCCTTCTGTTTCCTTACCAATGGAATAATCATAACATTGTTATCATAATTAATCCTGATTCTCTTTAAAACATTGTTTGCATTGATTGGAAATATGTCCTAAAGAATCCATGATGAATGGTGTTGTGTTCAGCTCCTATTAATCCCTGTGATGCAGAGGTAACTCAGGGAAGGTCAGAAGTCATTTGAACACATGCTCCCCGAAAGCTTAATGTAAAATACACTAAGATGTCCTTAACAGAAAATAAAAAAAACATGTTGTGACCTAATGTTTTTTTGAGAAGTGCTTGACTACCAATTATCCGTTACACAAACGGTATTAATTCGCAGCAAGGACATTTATCAAATCAATCAAACGATGGTTAACATAATTCAGAGTTAATTATGAAATTACCAGCTTGTGTGTGATAGTCTGCAGGCAGAATGATGAATAACAAACATGGCATACCTATAAATGCTGTTTACTCGACAAGGCTAAAGTAAACACAATTTACATCCTTTTTTCTCAGCAAGCAGGATTTGCTGTGGTAGTTTATAATTGAGTCTAGCGGTGCATGAACTTTCTACAGCTGCAATCTGTCTAAGCACAGCTATTTCTCCCTCTGCAGGCACTAGCTTTCTTTTGTTGACTCTGCCTCATGTCGCAACAGTCCCCAAATGTGAGAGATCTTGATGAAAGAAGAATGTAATTATTAGTGTGTCGGTTCTAGGAGGTGGCAGGATCTTTAATGGTTCAGTGAACAGCACGCTCTCGATTCAAATGAAGAACATTCGCCTCCTTTCAAGGACAATTATTTCAACCCTCAGTCAACCCCCACTCCCTCCAGAATGTCAATGGAATGGAATTGGACTGATGTAGAAGTTATCCAACAATCTGGTGATATAGCGGGAGCTATTACAGCTTCCCTGAGTCAATATTGCATTGCTGAATACTTTTCATCATACTGAACAGAATAGCTACATGGGACAACTGTAACATGTCATCCCTCTTCGCAACGTTTTTTTTCACCTCTTTTATGTGTCTTCAAAAAAAAAGTTCAAAGAATTCTCTTCAGGGTGTTGGGAAACACACCAGCATTACTGAAGGAAACATAAAGTATGTTTTCTGTGGCTAATTGTAGCCCTACAAAGCTACCCAATCCCTAATCAGCATCATATTGAGGGTATTTTTCATTTCAAACCTTTATTTATCCAGGTGTATCCCATTGAGATCATTGATCTCTTTTTCAAGGGAGACCTGCTCAAGTAGGTTCGACATGAAATATAAAAACATAAACAGAACAACAAAAAGGACATTTTACAGCATCATTACAGGGAAGTGAAGGAGTTCAAGTATCTCGGGGTCTTGTTCTCGAGTGAGGGAACAATGGAGCGTGAGATGGGCCGGAGAATCGAAGCAGTGGGAGCGGTACTGCAGTCGCTTTACCGCACCGTTGTGACGAAAAGGGAGCTGAGCCAGAAGGCAAAGCTCTCTATCTACCGGGCCATTTTCGTTCCTACCCTCACCTATGGTCATGACCGAAAGAACGAGATCGCGGATACACGCGGCCGAGATGGGTTTTCTCCGCAGGGTGGCTGGTGTCTCCCTTAGGGATAAGGTGAGAAGTTTGGTCATCAGGGAGGGACTCGGAGTTGAGCCGCTCCTCCTTCGCGTCGAAAGGAGCCAGTTGAGGTGGTTCGGGCACCTAGTTAGGATGCCACCTGGGCGCCTCCCTAGGGAGGTGTTCCAGGCACGTCCAGCTGGGAAGAGACCAAGGGGTAGACCTAGGACCAGGTGGAGGGATTATATCTCTTCGCTGGCCTCGGAGCGCCTTGGGATCCCCCAGTCAGAGCTGGTTGATGTCGCCAGGGAAAAGAAAGTTTGGGGCTCTCTGCTGGAACTGCTACCCCCGCGACCCGACCACGGATAAGCGGGAGAAGATGGTTGGATGGATGGATTACAGGGATTACAATTTACAATAACTATCCACATGAGCAGGTACCAACAGCTTCCGATTTAGTAGGATCCAACCGAGCTTTAAAAACATTTAGTGGCACCAGATTGCTCAGTTTCCATTTCAATTGCAGACTATTCCAAGACAGAGGAGCTGCGCATCTAAAAGCTATCTTCCCTAAGACAGTCCTAGCAGTTGGCACATTTAATAAAACTACAGCATGCGATCTCAGGCAGTAACCACTTACAATTCGCCGTGAGATCAGGGAGCAGATGTAAGATGGAAGTTTCCCTAACATGGCTTTATATATAAAAATGTACCAGTGACTGAGCCTCCGTACAGTTAGCGAAGGCAAACCAGCCCTTGCATACAGGGTACAGTGATGGGTTAATGCTTTACAGTTTGTCACAAATCTCAGTGCACTGTGATACGCAGCATCTAACTTGACCAGGCAATTGGCAGGTACATTCATATAAATCAAATCACCATAGTCCAGCACAGGTAAAAAGTTCACAGTGACTAGCCTTTTCCTGGCCTCAAGCGAGAAACACGACTTGTTCCTGTAGAAGAAACCTAGCCTAACCCTCAGCTTTTTAAGCAGGTTATTGACATGACGTTTAAAAGTGAGACAATCATCAAGCCAGATACCAAGGTATTTGTAACAGGTAACCACTTCAATTGTTATTCCTTGCGTAGTTACAATATCTACAACAGGCTCTGGTGTCTTTTTAGCTTTTGAAAAGAGCATTACCTTGGTTTTATCAACATTTAAAAGAAGATACATTGTCATCTACTTTAGAAACACCGGAAAAGTCTGCAAGAGTGTGATTTGAGCTTAAGAAGCAGTCCTGAAGAACCATATTCGCAGGAAAACAAAAAAGACTAACATATTTTGTCGAGCAGATTGTCTGTGACAAGGCAACCGGTAATTGTTTGTGCAACACATCCGAACCTATGCAGGGGATGCCCACTGCAGGTGGCAGAACAGACCTGAATCCAGTAGACTTCTCAGAATGACTAGAGATCTTCTCATAGTCCAATACAGTTAACAGGCACAGCAGAATCCCGATATGGGCCATTTTCCCAGACCAGCACACAGTATCCGCGATGTTCCTGGAGCAAATCAGCACAGCAGCAAAGGACAGGCTCCGGTCCCTCCGTGGTATCCCCGGGGTGAAAGCAGGCCTTTGCAACAGCAGAACCAGGACAGGTGGAAAGCAGGCCCCAGCCGTGGTAAAATCCTCCTCCGCACAGCAGCACACGCCCGGTGGAAGCAGGCCAAGCCCTAAGCGTGGATCCACTCCGTCTCTCCGCGACAACTCCGGGGTAAAAACCTCTACAGTACAGCCGTACTCTACAGGTTGGTGCAGGCCTCTGTAGATCGCAGATCGCAGGCAGCAACAGGTGGATCCGCTCCGTGAATACCTTTAGCCACATGCTGGATGTGATCCATCATTCTCAGAAGCATGGGAAGTGGTGGTGTTCGGTAGGGCTTAAGTGTCGGTAGGTAAGAGGACAAATGGCAACTGAAACAGAGTTAAACTGGGTGACTTGCAGCCAATTGTCAAAGAAAAACATCTACAAAGCAAACAGAGTGAAGGGTAAATGACAGAATTTAAATAAACCCTTTAAGATGCACTTTCTGTTCCATCTCAGAAGTTGTTTTGGTAACTTCTGAGAATATGGTGAATGATGAAACACACATGTAAGCACACAACTATGACAGTGGCATCAAAGAAGGGAATACTTTAGGATATAGTGACAAAAAACAGTCAATATTAATACAATTTAAGCAAGGCAAAGCACCTCTGATCTGTGAAGCAAAAAGAAAAACTCTAATGTTGGCACAGCCATTCAAAAATACAGGCCTTAAATGTACTAATATAAAGTGTACCATAGCTGTACTCATATGTCTCCAAAAAGGACTTTGGTCTTTTAGACAACATTACACAAAGGTCCAGTATTTAGGATTTAGTGTCATCTAGCAAGATTGATGCAATTACTCAATTATTCTTTATTTTCCATCTAAAACCAACATAAAGAATTTGTTTTCACACACTATTTCGAGAAGCTTGCTCATGCTGTTATCTGTAGCACAAATAAACAATTGCAAAAGTTTCTCAAAAGACCATTTACAAACTAATATGGTGGACTGGGAAGTTCATCAGTATGTGCATATTTTGTGCAACAAATACTGTATGTCCTATAATTGCACTTAGTTAATGTTGAGTTGCTATAAATAAACCATGCTCAATTTCAGGTCTGCTACCTATCAAGTTGAACAATGTTAAAAGGTCTTGAGCAAATGGTCTATTCTTGTCATTGGCTTAGCTAGGAGCTTTTCTTTGATTTAGTGGGGATGCAGCTAGATTAAAGATCATCTGAACAGGAGCTAAATCAAGACAAATCACCATTCCCAATTGTTATTGACAACTCTTTCCTTCCTTAGAAGGTTACACCAGGATTGACATAATGTTGAATTGCAGAGAAACGTTTAGAGCCCAGTCAAAGGCAAGTAGGTTGTGAGTTTATTTACCCTTGACTTTTTGTCTTGCTATTCCTGTTCAATTTATAAACCAATACCGTTCTTTAAATCCTGTTTGGATCTGTTACTCCATCCTCCTCTCCATCAAAAGAAGAAGGAAAGTCAAATTATTGAATCTGTCTACTTTCAACTGATCATAGTAACAGTCCTATTTCTTTAAACTACAAAACTGAACTCATCAATTCCAAACTATTTATTTACACATACATTATTATCCTCATAAGTAACAGGCTATACTTCCCACCCTACTTTGCTGGCTTTAGTACAGGAAAAATAGGTTTTAAATAATGTCATCCTAGTACTGAAAGATACACAATCCACTAAACTTTTTAGTTACACGCAATGAAACTTTAAAATGAATCACACAAGCTGCGTCTACTATTAAATGTGTGCAAGTAGCTCACATCAAAACACTGAAAGCAATTGTATTCATGGGACATATTACATGTACATATCCCCAAGGCCTGTTTGGCCTGAACACCTCAATAATGTAATAACACTAATGGATTATGTGTAAGCATCACAGGTGAGATGCAGGTTGACGGGAAAATTAGATTAACATGGAACTCAAAATATTACTCTCGCTGCTACAGCAATTGTGACCCGACATCTTCAATTGTTTCAAAAGTTTTAGAAATACTACATCATCAAAAGAGGCAAACTTGAACACAATTGTAGTTTAATTCAATTCAACAAACCTGCCTCTGATATTATTCTCTGCCTCACACATGGTGGGAACATCACACTTTTGTTAACATGGATGGCAGTTTTTTATGTTATTTTCTTTAATGTATGTAACTTGACTTCAAGAAAACTGTAACCATATTTGCAAAACTAATTTATTTGGTTATTGACAGATGCAATGACAATGCAGCACATGCATTTGTATGTTCAATCAATCAATCAATCAATCAATCAATCAATCAATCAATCAATGTTTATTTATATAGCCCAATATCACAAATGTTACATTTGTCTCAGTGGTCTTCACAGTGTGTACAGAATATCAGTATGATAATACAACACCCTCTGTCTTTAGACCCTCACATCGTACAAGGAAACATTTCCGGAGAAAACCCACAGTTTAAAGGGAAAAATGGGAGAAACCTCAGGGAGAGCAACAGAGGAGGGATCCCTCTCCCAGGACGGACAGACGTGCAATAGATGCCGTGTGTAAATTGAAAAGATAATACATTTGCAACATAGGTAGTCCAAATGTTTGGAAATGCATGTGTGTAAAATAGGAAGATGAATCCACGAGGATATCCATCCAGGTCCTATGATCCAGGACCACAGCCACGACTCAAGATCCAGGGCTCGCGATCCAGGACACAGGACCGCAGGATCATCCATGTCTCCGGATCCCGGCGTATATAGACACCAAAAAGAAAGAAATTTGGGGAAGCTGGGTTAATCGGAACATGAGAGTACACAGGTATAGACAGAGAGAAGGAAGAAGTAAGATGTCCCACGACAAACTAAGCCTATATCAGCAAAACTAGGGGCTGAATCTAATCAGATTATTATGTTCAATAATAACTGATTTCCTGAATAACGTCATCATGCGGACTGCTTCCATTGACCCATACAGTATGATTGTTCCAAACATTACAAACTATTCATGATATGCCAACTCGTTTGTACAATTAAGATGTGTCTAATTATTTGGTCACATTTAAACCTCTATGATCAGATTGTATAGGATAAATCACCATGTTCCATTTACTCCAAGTGACATGTTCACACTATATGCTACTAAATAAACATCACAATCCCACTGTGGCCAACAAGTGCAGCCCATAATATATGCAAAGAACAAGTCCATATGACAACGTTTGCTTGGCTAATTTCTCACTAGGAAGTACTTTTTTTCCGGTTAACAGGTTAAGGTAATCTAATCCTTATGTTTTCTTATCTATACCATAGATAAATGTTGAATGTTCCTACTTAAGTAGATTGTGCAATACTCTGCTGTTAATAAACCCCACCAACAATTCTAAGAACCTATAAAAAGCTCTCTCATCTGATCCGACACTTGGAATAGCTCAGCTCCAAAGGCAGGGATGCCGGCAGAGCTTGCTTGTTTTGTTCAATGACATTCTCCAAACAAAAGCTGAAAAAGAAGCCTGTCTTCTTTAAGGGGGGAAACAAAAAATGAGGATATTTTCCAAGAGGTGCCAGAGGGATCTGTCTCTCTTTCCTTTCCATCTCCCTGCCGTGACCGGGAGGGGGTTTTCTGTGGAAAACAACAGTGCTGTCAACAGCTAGTGCAGCGAGCGCTAGAGGCCAAACGGAGGAGGAAGCATCACTTAATGTAAGGGAATGGATTAGAGAGGCTGATTATGCCTGGGAGGTGAGAGCAGAACAAAGTGAAAGAAAAGAAAAGCGGGAGCAAGCAAGAGTGGATTTGTCTGTGTTCATGCATATCTAGTGTGAGTGCATGTACGTGTTTGTTTGTAGGTCTGTGTGTGTGCCTTTTTCTAGGCATATGAATGCTTAAGGACATAGTGGGTTTGGTACACAGTCACACATTACTGTATGTACTGTATATGTTTGTAAATCTATTTGTGAGCTTGTGTTCACAAATGCATTTATTCCACATTGCTTTATGTGCATGCTAAATCTATTTTAGAAAACACCAAAGATAACACCATTATCTACGACATAGAATTTAATAAGCATGTCAATATCAATATCACTAAACTAAACATGGTAAGGTTCACAAAGGTTCACAAATATTGGATTATTGCAGAGCTGTATGATCAAATCAAATATCCTTGTATAGTATGGATGTACCTTATACATTTGTAACTCTATTTTTATCTTTATTATTACCATAAACAGAAAGACCATAAAACAAGCCTGTTTTGCTCTTCTAGTATTACAGTAACTGTTATTTGGTGATGTTTCTTGAAACTACATAAATATCACATTACCCTTTAACCACGCGTTTCACATTGTGCTGTTGCTGTCTTTGCCTTTGCAGAGAAAGATAAATGTGTAAGAATTGACTTTTCTACTGGCCTTTTCCCCGGTCACAATCTGCCATTGTGAAAACTCTGAAAGCTTTAGCTTCGTTTGTGCTGGTCGTACTGGAAGAATCATGTCATAAATCAATAGCAGCATACAGTAATTCCTGCCAAATCCAACCTGGTGGTATACAATGAAAATGCCATGTAGTGGCCGGGAAAGGGTACCAGTCTATTGATTGATGTTTGTATACTGTAATTTCAGTAAATCATCACTGTATTGACTCAATTATGTTGTTATTATTATATATAACACTTTATTTAAGTTATATTAGACATGCCTGACGTTAAAGGGGGTTGGTTTATTCAAAAATAACTCAGAACTAAAGATGTATTCAACATTGTTGTAGTATCCTATAGATGTGCACACATAAATAAAAATCACATAATGTATCTCCATCTATTTGCATTTTGTTAGTGTTTGTTACATACTCAACATAAATGTATATCGCTTTTTAAAGGGATATATCAAGAGCTCATTTAAGCAATCCATTTACAGCAAATAATAGTTGCCAAGAATGAAATATCAGCCAACTCCTGACTGCCACTGACATGCTTAAAGGATGCCTGAGGGGATGTGCACTCTAATGTGTAACCCAAAAATTGCAATTTAAGAATATCTCATTACAAAATATGGTTCCTCAAAGATAAAGAAAGAGTGCTCCTGCAAATTCACATGCTCCAATACAAGTAGGAATTTGGAAATAACTTGTTGTAAAAGAACATATTTAAAATGTTATTTGCTGACTTCAATGCAGATTTATAGTAAGCAAAAGAAACACATAGCAAAACCCTACTATTACTTAGATAGAAGGTAGTATAATATTGTTTATTAAAGCAGGACAGAGCAGTAGAGGGAGTGTAGGTGATACGCGGAGTGAAGCAGGTAGGACCCAAACGCAGATAATACTGATAATACCTTTATTTCAAGGGCTCTTATCGAACATATCACATGGAAACAAACAAAACACTCTACGGTGAACTAGGTCACAAACAAAAGAAGCACCAACACTGAACACAGGAAGAGACCAGACTAAATACAGGGAGGGGTAATCACCAGACGAGAAACAGCCGGGCAGGGGAGGAGAAACACAAGGGCCACAGGTGAACACAATCAAACAATTAGACACACCAGGGAAACTAATGACAGGGAGGAAAAACCCAGGGAGAGGGACCAGACAATACACAAGGAGGAAAACATGACAGAGAGAACAGAAACACACCCATAACAAGACATACAAAACTAAAACGTGACATAACACAAGAATCATGACAGTAGGCAGGTCAAAAATGAAGGTGATACCAGTATAAGGGCAAAGGGTTTGTGAATGATAGTCGCAGATTCTACTGGAGAGTTGTATTCAAAAGTGCCCTGGCATCTGACGACTTTGGCCATAATTAGTCTCTGAACACTTTTACACCTCCTGTAACTCAAGTCTAAATGAAGTGCAATCACAATGTACTTTATTCATCACAGAACTGTGATTCCAAGCATTGTGAAAAGGTCTTTAGGTTCAATTATGGATAAATAGATTAATATAATTACATGATGTTTGCCTGGAACACTCATTGACCCCAACTTAGATTTCTGAAAGTATACTTTAGTGAATTAGGAAGTATATACTCGTACTATTAAAGGAGCGATAGTCTTAACAAGACAAGGTGTGGGGGTTTTCATCTGAGTTCTATATCTCTGGTTGCCATAGACACCAGTCACCACCTACAGCATGCCTATGTTGCTTTATGTAAACTCATATTGTTTGCATGAGAGGCTGTAATGAGTTTCCTTTACACTGACACATTTGCCTCTCTTTACTAAATAAGGTCCCGAAATAAGGTCCCATGGACCGGAAGTAGATGGGAATATAGATAGATTATATCTATATGGCGCTGATCTTAGCTATCTCTTAGTGGAGGAAAACACAAACGACAAACTATGACTTTTTTGACATGGAAATAATTTTTTAAGATTGACAAACATCATATGGCACAATTCAAACGGGATCGAAAGATACGTTTTCTCTCTCCATTGACTTCAATATATTATTTTTCCGAAATAAGGTCCCATGGACCGGAAGTAGATGGGCGTGACTTCGCCACTCTATAGTTGTTACGATGTGTGAAGCAGGTAGGACCCAAATGCAGATTAACGTGAAAATTCCTTTATTTCAAGGCTATACTAACAAAGACAGAACACAACACTCACCGAGGACAAGCCAAATCACAAGACGAACCAACACTGAACACAGGAAGAGAACAGACTAAATACAGGGAGGGGTAATCACAAGACGAGAAACAGCCGGGCAGGGGAGGAGAAACACAAGGGCCACAGGTGAACATAATCAGACAACTAGACACACCAGGGAAACTAATGACAGGAGGAAAAACACAGGGAAAAGGACCAGACAATATACACGGAGGAAAACACGACAGGGAGAACAGCAAAACACCCAAAACAAGACATACAAAACGTGACATAACACAATAATCGTAACAATAGTAACTCAATGAGAGAGTAATGTCAAATGACAGTACAATTGACCAATCATATCTTCACTCTAAATGGGTGGGCTTTATTTTCGCGGACTTTATGACAAGTTCCGCCCGCTGTGAGGTTTATGTTTATGTGTATAAAGTGGTGCAGTGACGCGTCTTAAAACCAGGAAGTAAGCTGCGCTCGGGTTCCCTCGACAAAAAAGCAATGGGATTTCTCCATAGGATTTTGGAAAATAGCTGGAAATAAGGTCCGTGGAAAACGAACTTGTTAGATAAATGCACGTTTTGTTCAGCCGGATAATATCCACATGTCTAGGGCCTAGGTATAAAAGTCACAGCTCGCCACTGACAACAGTTTTTTACGTGACCTGACGTTGTAACACTTTACCCTTGTGAGCACAGGTCGAGACTCTGGCATGCCCACATTGAAATGTACTGGACTGGCCAAAAGGCCACACAGTTGCTCTTTTGGTTAGTGTTGTCAACTTCACTACATGTGAACCTAGTTATAATCGGGTACTAGGGGGATCATTGCATTGAAGAAGAGGAGACACTGCCAACCTTTATTGATCTAAATTGTCTCATTTGTTGTGTTGCAGTTTCAGTCGCTGAAACAAATCAGATGCCAGGTCAGTACTGTTGAATGGCCATTTCTAGATGAATCAGTGGGTCCATCCTTATTGGCTGAACCAGTACAAATGTCATCCCAGGGAAAGTGTGTGAGTGCAAAATATGACTACTTTTATCAGCATCATTGTTGTTAAGTTTTTTACGTGACCTGACGTTGTAACACTTTACCCTTGTGAGCACAGGTCGAGACTCTGGCATGCCCACATTGAAATGTACTGGACTGGCCAAAAGGCCACACAGTTGCTCTTTTGGTTAGTGTTGTCAACTTCACTACATGTGAACCTAGTTATAATCGGGTACTAGGGGGATCATTGCATTGAAGAAGAGGAGACACTGCCAACCTTTATTGATCTAAATTGTCTCATTTGTTGTGTTGCAGTTTCAGTCGCTGAAACAAATCAGATGCCAGGTCAGTACTGTTGAATGGCCATTTCTAGATGAATCAGTGGGTCCATCCTTATTGGCTGAACCAGTACAAATGTCATCCCAGGGAAAGTGTGTGAGTGCAAAATATGACTACTTTTATCAGCATCATTGTTGTTACTACCAATTGTACCATTAAAAGGTAGAAACAGCACAGAAAACCAACAGATTCAATATGTGTGTTTACATGTCTAAGGCATAATCTTGGCGAGGTGGGGGGTGTGTTCTCACCAATTTTAAACGAAAAAAGGAATGCATGAAAGAAAATGTCACCGATTCTATTTTCTCTTCTACTTTGACATAGCCTGCATGAGTTTATTTGTTTGTGTCGCTGAACCCAACTCACTTGACGATCACTGTGGGTGGATGGGGGGTGTCGGTCCTCATGGGGGTTATACTGCAATTTGTCCACTGGAAAAGCATTCAATAATTTATTGAACACAGAATCTGGCATCTCTGAGCCATTAACCAGACAGTGCCCAAGAATAAGAACACAAGAAAATAAGCACAAGAAAAATGCATATTATTTATTGGGTTGGGGCAATCTAATTAAACTTGCTATAAGATAACTTATTTATCTCTGAGTTTAACATTTACGTATGTAAAGAGATTATTTCTTATCTTTTTCATTAAAATGCTACTGGACATACCTTTAGCGTTGCGTTTTAATACTCTAGAGTCTAAGGTAAGGGGATCTCTTCTCTTTCAAAATGTTACAAACTATAATGCATTTACTTGCTGTTTGCCTGCTGTTTAGAGATCAACCAGGCTTAATAGCATACAGGCTAGAAATTGTTTCATATCAATGAGTCTTGTCACACGCTTGTGCTTAAGCCTGTTGTTCAGGTCTCAGGCTCGAAAATGACATTCCCAGAACAAATTACCATATCTTCCCTTCTAAAAGGGTTAAATTAATAATCTTTTTTCTCAAAGTAAGGTTACATCTGTGAGTTGGATGTAGAAGTGTCAGAATCAATATAGATGTTTTTATTTTAAAGTAAATTCAGATTGAACACAGTAAAAAAATTTAAATTATTGTGTCCGTCCAAAAAAAAAGAATTACTTATAGTGAAAACCACCCTCGAATGATGGGATGGTAGACTAAAAGCTTTAGGAATCCAAACTACAACATATAATAAGTACCCTGTATCAAGATTGATGCAAAACAAGTGAAATGTGATCTTTTTAGAGAGATTTAGCAAAACATTGCTCAATTTTGCTGATTGACATCTCTTTCTAACCGTCAGAGCCAATGGAATCGAGGGGAACTCTCACATACTCCTTATTTGGTAATGTGTATGTGTGAGACTGACTCATAGCCAAAACCGGAAGCTGCGATAACTCTGGTGGCTACCATTAGCAGCTAACTTTTACTCTCCGATTTTTACATAAAGATGGAATTATGGATTATAAATTAAAAAAAATTATTCAACAGAAACATTATCAACCTATGGATTAACCAATTCAGCCGCGTTTTTTCTCGTTTTAATGCCATTGAACAAGTCTTTTGATCAGATTGACAGCTACGGTGAGACGATCTCTGTAAAAGCTACGTAAAGGTACGTGTTGTGATGTCTGTGTTTGCTTCCCCTGTCCCGAGTTCGGATCACTCAGTGATGATACTATATCTAAATAATCTGTGGAACCTCAGCTTTAATCGGATATCTTGTATGTGCATACGATAAGTAATAAGGGTATCTTTTATCTCGAGTTCTGTGCCAAAGTGCGTTAACATTTTTCGCTCAGGGGTCATTTAGATGCTTCTTATGAGACTTGTGTTTTTTATTAAGATGCCCTGAGACACAGTGTCGTGAAAAAAAAAAGCCCCCGCCGAGGGGGGCTTTGGGGCTTAACTGGTTAAACCACACGTCTTCCCTTCCTTATCCTTTTGGAAAAAAGTAAAATCTGAGTTTTAGCAACAAACCACCGATCCTTTATTTATTTTTCATACCCTACTCGTTCTTTACTCGGAAGATAGAGCTAGAGTATGTGTTTGCGCGTGTAAGTGTGGGTGGTGGTGGTAGTGGGGTGCTTAGGGGGCGCCTGAGGTGAGACAGAATGTAAGCACAGCATGAGTAATGAAATAATGACTGAAATATGAAAGGACAAGGCAGGCCGTGCTCTCTCTATCCGGGGGCCGACAGGTGTTTGCCGGAGCGCCGGTGCAGAATCCATTAGAAGGCTGTCTGAGCAGCCGAGAAGTGAGGGTGCTGTAATTACAAGCCATTCGCACAGAGACAATGCTTCACCCCTCACTCATGCGCCACTAGGAAAAAATCAGAAGAGTGGCCGTATAACGTGCAGCTCACCAGTCTGTCGTGTCCCTTTATTCTTTCTTCTAACCAAAGGAAAACACCATTTTATGGAGCAAAAATGTGAGGGTGGGTTTACGGATTTAAAACTGGTAACCATTTCCTTTTTAGAGAAGGGGGTCAAAAGATCAAGAGGATTGATGACCACCATAACGCTGTTTATGAACCAATGAATTGGTCATAAACACATAAACACAATAATGATATATTGGAACTATGTCTACATTTCCAAAGCATTGAACCCCCCTGCCCTGGTCAAAGTAATGATTGGTTAGGTTAATTGGTAGGTAACATAATGTGTGGGATGCATAGTGATTTATGTCGGCATTGACTAAGTTCTGGCTGTGGTTGTACATAAAGCCGCCAATAATTGGATTTAACTGGCACATCAAGACTAGTTAATTAAATAATACACTTTCCAATGGCTGTATCTCACAGTCTAACATTTACACATTTTATTGCGCTGTTCATTTTAGGCTGTTTTGACTCAGGTAATTTATCAAGAGAGAACATTAACTACCACTGTGCATGTGTTTCTACTCAAGCTATTCATTTTCAATCTAGTGCATTGTGTGTTCTTCTGGGCCAGAGAAAACTCACTGGAGATATCTTGAAAAATAATTTGTAACGCTTCTCATTTTGACATTTGAATCAACCTTAATTAAACAGCTGAGAGAATGTGCACCAAAACAACTGACGAGCTATCTGCAGTTGAAAAAAAAAGAAAGAATAGTATTTCAAGGTAATGTTTGGCCCTCTTACAAGGAGACTTTTGGCAAACATTCATGCATTTTTATGTGTAAACTTTAAGAAGTCCACACTGCATAATCTCCCAGTTTCCTGTATGACGAAGATCACACTTTTCAACTGGCCAAGAGATCTTATGGCGCGTTTCCACTGCAGCGGGTAGCTCGCTTTAAGCATGCCGAGCCGTGCAGGGCCCGTTTTTGGTTGCGCTTCCACTTGGCCTAGTTTTGGCCTGGGGCTACTTTTTCACCTTTTTTCTGGCCCGACTAAATCGTGGTTCTAGGGCCAGGAACAACCAGGCTGAGTTGGGCTGAGTATGCTAAACTAGAGAGAGAATCGCTGGCAAGGGGGCTACTACAACAAGATGAACATATTTGACCGTGATTTAATTGTAATACACGTTTCAAAATGATGCCGAAGTAACAACATACTGATACCGGTTAGTAAAAACCATGAATTAATGCTTTGACAAGTCTGCAGACAGACGGCAGGCGAAAAATCCTTTTAAAATGCGTGTTTTCTAAATGGAGCTTGGCTAAGCTAACGTTATATATGCTCCGACCGTCCACACTCAAAACAACGGCCTATACAGACATAAATAAACCAGCGCCTGTATTCACCATGACACAGGCAGTCTGTGGTTTGTACTTGTTTAACTTTTGTCTAGTTTCTGAACAGATATGAAGAGCTGTGAGCTCTGAGTGCTAAGAGCTAACGGCTGTGTTGTTTTTTGGGGCGCTCATTGAAGATGACGTCACGGCTCCGCCTACCCTGCGTTACTATAGTAACTACCCCAGTTCCTAAACTGTAATGGAAGCGCAGCATTAAAGTGAGCCGGGCCTAATAAGGCCTAACCAAACCGAGCGAGGCCTGCAGTGTAAACGCGCCATTACAGTGCCCACTGGTATTCATTCAAAAATAATCAGTGGCAGTTCTAGACCAATTTTACTCGGGGGGGCCAGGCTGGGGCCAGTTATTTCATGAGAGGGGCACAATAACAGCAGGTTAAATAGAAAAAGACAGTATAAAGTAATTGTGTAAAATAAACATAAAATACAGTAATTGGTATTTGTTTTTGTAAAGGTATTTGTTTTAGTAACTTTAAGTGACAATTGAATTAAAAAAACATAAACAGAATTTGCTTTTATAAGGTAATGAACAGTTTAATCTCCACTGTACATCCGGATCTCTGATTTGATTTGGAATCGTAATAATTGTAACCTTGTTTTTTTTGGAGAGGGGCCACAGGGGGGTCCCTGGTCAGTGTTTAGGGGGGCACTGTCCCCTGTTGCCCCCCCCTAGAACCGCCCCTGAAAATGATCCCTTTTTTAGACAGTTCTGGAACTAAACGTAGTAACTTAATTATTAACTTAACCTAATGTGTATTCCTATTTGTGTTCTCAACACATTGGAGACTCATACATTTTTTTTTTGGCAAATTCAGAGGTATAAAACCCAAAGAGTCATAATGTATTTTTTGATTGAATGTACAGTATTTAATGTTGCATGACTCTGGATTTGCTGACAAGATGTCAAAAAGGAGACACAAATGCAACAGCACATGCTCCACAGTATCTGCTAAGTGCTTGCTGGTTATTTATTTCTGTTTAAGAATGTAACCACAATGAAACTATTAGAAAGTATACTTTCTCTCATTTACTTGCATTTTATTCTTGTCAGCACTAACTCTCCCCTATTATCTCAATATGATTATTTACTGTTTAGAACACTCTTTCTTACTCTCGCTCTTCCTTTTAAATACAAGAAGCCAACAACAAATGTGTCAAACTCTTGACCTTATACTGATGCTACAGTTGCCCATCTATTTTTGTGACATCTTGAAGAAGGCTACAGTAATACAATGTAGCCCTGTTTCTCCCCGTTGAAACAGGTTGTTTTTTAATTTTGGGAAGTTCCTGTGGTGGATATGTCCAATAAGATCCCATTGAGATGAAAAACGTTGTCGAATGGCTCAAGAACGCAGAGGAAGAGTCCGAGTCTGAGGCAGAGGAGACAGACTGAACTACCATCTTGATTTGTATTTTTACATTATCATGGCACCATTAGAGAGACTTATTGCAGAAGTCTGTGTCACGATCTGTCTGTGTTGTTGTTTTGTCTTGTCTTTTTCTATCTTTGGGTTTCCTGTTTTATTTTGTAAATTGTTCACCCCCGTTTCCTGCCTGTTGCTTTCTGTCTGTTTTCCCTCCCTGATTACCCGATTGTGTTCACCTGGTGCCTCTGTGTTTTCTCCTCCCTCCTCACCTGTGTCTTGTTTGTGTGATTAGTCTTGTGTGTATTTAAGTTCTGGTTTTTCTGTCTGTCTTTGTCGTTTCGTCTTTTGTTGTTGACTGTGTTCACCGGTGAGTGTTCTGTCTGTCCAAGTTCTATTTCACTATCCTTGAAATAAAGGTATTATCAGTTTATCTGCATTTGGGTCCTGCTTCCTTCGCTCTACCGTGACAGAACGAACCGACCAAGAAATCGACCCAGCAGATGATCCATTTGAGGTGGAACTACAACATGTTTCCTTTTATTTGGCTTGCTGCTATGATTGGTGGAAGGGAGCGTCCAGTGTTCGGCAGAGGGAGGCCGCCCTGGTAGAGGTGCACCGGTTGGCTATGGAGAAACCAGACTTGGTGAAGTTCTTACCTGGCTGGATTTTGGACTTCCTCTGGGTGTGTGATTTCCAGCCTGCTGAATACAACCGTCTCTGTGTGTTCCGTCTGGAGTCAACCAGTGCTTCTGCCCCAGTTCCTGCTCCTGTCCAGGAGTCGTTTTCTGGAACTCGTCTGGCTTTTGGAGGTCAACGGAGCCTTCAGGCGGCTTCTAGGAGAAGGAGTCGCAAGTCCAGGCTAGCAGCCCGAGCCCCAAGAGCCATGATTCCGGTGCCAGTTCTGGCCCCAGCGGCCATGGTTCCAGACCCAGCTCTTGCCCCAGCTGCCATAGTCCCATCTCAAGTCCCTTCTCTAGTCCCTTCCCGAGTCCCTCCTCAGGTCACTTCTCTAGTCCCTTCTCTAGTCCTTTCTCAAGTCCTTTCTCAAGTCTCTCCTCTAGTCCCATCTCCAGTCCCTCTCGAGTTCCCTCTCCAGTCCCTACTGAAGTGCCGTTGGAGGTTCCGGCTTCAGTACCGGCCCACACAGCAATGATCCAGGCTTCAGCTCCGGACTTTACAGCCATGTTTCCGGCTCCAAAACCGGACCTTACAGCCATGTTTCCGGCTCCAGAGCCGGCCCATTCAGCCATGTTTCCGGCTCCAGAACCGGACCTTACAGCCATGTTTCCGGCTCCAGAACAGGACCTTACAGCCATGATTCCGGCTCCAGAACCGGACCTTACAGCCATGTTTCCGGCTCCAGAGCCGGCCCATTCAGCCATGTTTCCGGCTCCAGAACAGGACCTTACAGCCATGATTCCGGCTCCAGAACAGGACCTTACAGCCATGATTCTGGCTTCTATTCCGACCCCCGCAGCCATGGTTCCGGCCCCAGCAGCCATGGTTCCGGCTTCAGTACCGTCCCCGGAAGCCATGGGCTCGACTCCAGTTTCGGCTACAGGGATGGTTCCTCAACCGACGCCAGCTCCCCGAGTCTTGTCGGCGTACCGGCCGACTCCAGCACCTCGTCTTCTGCTGGCTTCCCAGCCGACGCCAGCTCCCCGAGTCTTGTCGGCGTACCGGCCGACTCCAGCACCTCGTCTTCTGCTGGCTCCCCAGCCGACGCCAGCTCCCCGAGTCTTGTCGGCGTACCGGCCGACTCCAGCACCTCGTCTCCTGCTGGCTCCCCAGACGACGCCAGCTCCTTGTCCTGTCTCGTTGGAGGTCCCACCGACTACTCTCCTGCCGGGGGTCCTGCCAACCCTTTGTCCTGTGCCGTTGGAGGCCCCGCCGACTACTCTCCTGCCGGGGGTCCTGCCAATCCTATGTCCTGTGCCGTTGGAGGCCCCGCCGACTACTCTCCTGCCGGGGTCCTGCCAACCCTTTGTCCTGTCCCGTTGGAGGGCCCGCCGACTACTCTCCTGCCGGGCGTCCTGCCAACCCTTTGTCCTGTCTCGTTGGAGGCCCCGCCGACTACTCTCCTGCCGGGGGTCCTGCCAACCTTTTGTCCTGTCCCGTTGGAGGGCCCGCCGTCTACTCTCCTGCCGGGGGTCCTGCCAATCCTATGTCCTGTGCCGTTGGAGGCCCCGCCGACTACTCTCCTGCCGGGGGTCCTGCCAACCCTTTGTCCTGTCTCGTTGGAGGTCCCGCCGTCTACTCTCCTGCCGGGGGTCGTGCCAATCCTATGTACTGTGCCGTTGGAGGCCCCGTCGACTGCTCTCCTGCCGGGGATCCTGCAAATCCCGTGTCCTGGTCCTCTTCCGTGGGGGATCCTGCCGAGGCCTGTCCCACCAGCTCCGACACCGGGTCCTGCCCGGTCTCCGGCACTGTCCCGTCAGCGCCTTCCTGCCCGGCCTCCGGAGCTCTCTGGTCTTCGCCCTCAAGCCCGGGCCCCTGAGAGCCGCGGTCTTCGCCCTCGATCCCGGCCCTCTGTGAGCCGCAATCTTCACCCTCGAGCCCGGCCCCCTGAGAGCCGCGGTCTTCGCCCTCGAGCCCGGCCCCCTGACTCTTCCTGCCGCGGTCCTCGCCCTCGGGCCCGGCCCCCTGACTTTTCCGGCCGCAGTCCTCGCCCTCATACTCGGCCCCCTGAGTTCGCCCGCGGTGGCCTTCGCCCCTCCATAACCCCCATTTTGGACTCTGCCTTGCCCCCGGGCCGTCCGCCCGAGACCCCTTCCTGGTCCTCTGCCTTGCCCCCGGGCCGTCCGCCCGAGACCCCTTCCCGGTCCTCTGCCTTGCTCCCGGGCCGTCCGCCCGAGACCCCTTCCTGGTCCTCTGCCGTGCCCCTGGGCTGTCAGCCCAAGCCCGTCCTCCAGACCCCCTCCACCCACCCTGGTGGCTTAGTGATGCGTCCCTCCTCCGGACCCCCTCCAACCACCCTGCTTAAGGTTTTGGACTTTTTTAGTTTTGTTTTGGGACGTCTGGGATCCGTCCCTTGAGGGGGGGGGGTACTGTCACGATCTGTCTGTGTTGTTGTTTTGTCTTGTCTTTTTCTATCTTTGGGTTTCCTGTTTTATTTTGTAAATTGTTCACCCCCGTTTCCTGCCTGTTGCTTTCTGTCTGTTTTCCCTCCCTGATTACCCGATTGTGTTCACCTGGTGCCTCTGTGTTTTTTCCTCCCTCCTCACCTGTGTCTTGTTTGTGTGATTAGTCTTGTGTGTATTTAAGTTCTGGTTTTTCTGTCTGTCGGTTCGTCTTTTGTTGTTGACTGTGTTCACCGGTGAGTGTTCTGTCTGTGCAAGTTCTATTTCACTATCCTTGAAATAAAGGTATGATCAGTTTATCTGCATTTGGGTCCTGCTTCCTTCGCTCTACCGTGACAGTCTGTCTGTATTTAGTTGTTTCCTTCTTAAGTATTATAGGACCAAAGAAGTTTAGGTTCATCAAGAGTTAAAATCAAAACAGCTTACAGGTTTGTCACTTCAGCCTTCCAATGGAACAACAAATTCCAGTTGGAAGTTTAGGATTGGTGTGTACTGTATGTGTGCGTAATTGTTTATTGTCATGCCCAAGGACATCTGAAGTGGCGAGTAAATGAGGGGAAATAGAGCAGCTAATTAGCATTGCATGCATAAATCAACTGTTTGTGATGTTCCAAACTACATCTCCCTCTCATCCCCTCCACCCCCGTTGAGCATGTCCATCAAATTGACATCAACACTATTAGCAAATCCTCTTTCGAACATATGTTCATCAAGACTGCTGTCCAGTCTTACCGATCCTTTTTGATTTGATAATATGCTTGTTGGGTACATAGTGGTCATCAAAACAGTTTATATTTACTCTAAATTGCTATGGCTCTGCTTCAGTTAGGTCAACTAAGATATGCAGGTTATCTCTTTGATGGGGCAATAGAGAGTCTCCTGTTTTCTCAAGACACAGATAGGGGAGAAGAAGTCATGAATGTATATAAGGTAAAACAGCAATAAAGCACCAGAGCATTGCAGGTGCCAGGTTTACCGGGGCCAGACCCCGCTGCAGTAATTTTATGGGTTCATCCAAAGCTAGTGAGGTGTAAAATAGACTGTGGCGATTGCCCAAACACACTCAATTGCAGCGCATGTGTCTCCACTAAGCTCTGAAATCATATTCAGGGATAACAATGAGTTGTGGAGATGCACAGAAAGCCATAGCAACCTGATACACAACGTGCCAAAAATGGTTTGCTATGAATAACAATTTGTAGGATATTCAAAGGCCAGTTTACAATATATAACCACTCAAGTCATCTGATGGGTACAATTCACGAGAATATAAACTAATAAGTATGCATCAAAAAAAGCTTGGAACATTACACTAAAAGCCTCCCATATCCACCAACATGTCCAATATGTCTCAAAGAGTCTTTGTAGGAGTGTAGTTTTTTTTGAATATTCTACTCACCTTTGTGTTGTCATCCTGCCATCCTAACAGTTTGATATGCATATATTGAGCATTTTCTCTCTGTTAAACCTAATGGACATCTCTGTGCTTCATTATAAGCTCTGCTTGTGGCTGGTAACTTGTGCGATTTAGTTACTGAAGCTTATCACGCTGTGAAACTCACACAGAGTCCCAGTTTATGACAGCATCTGAGAGATTTAAAAAATGTAAATGTGGCAACATGGTGCTCACAGTTCTTTCGTTTTTTGTGATTATTCATTCACAATGTCTTCCAGTTTGTGTTATCTTTCCTCTTTGACATACCTCCTTTGTTGGTGTGGCAAATATTGAATAAGATAAGGAGCTGTAGAAACGGCATAGATGAGTATATGCAGTAGATGACTTATCAATCCCCATTGCCCTTCTGCTTATCTTTTGCTCCAACCCAATGCACCATAATCCTTATCTTATGTATCTATTCCTTACCCTAGAAGTTAGAACAACAATGAAGCTGACTGGATATCATAGATACAGTAAGAGCCCTCTGACCTATGAATACCGCTGAGTGGGTATGGTTGGTCACGAACAAGATACCTGTACCTCCATCCTCACCCAATCAGGTGAGAGGAAGAAGATATGACCTTCTTTGCTACCTGTTTTATTGTAATGCTTATTATTTGCTTGTAAGCTAATGGAACATAAAAAAAGTTCACACCTCACAAGCATGCTTTGTATTGATCATATTTTGCAGTGGCGAGGAAAGCTAGACCGACTCTCCAAGACGGGACACAGCTGTTGTTCTTCGCCGATTACAGCCCCGGTACGACACAGGAGCGACAGGAACACAAGGAGATCCGCACTAAACTTCGACAGAAGGGGATCGACTCGTTCATCATATACCCGGCAATTATGAAAGTGAACAACAAGGGCACGAGGATGTCATTTAACTCGGCAGAAGAGGCGAGAGAATCCCTTAAATCAACGGTGGACATGCGAGAAGATCCTGGACATTGAATACGCTACCTGTGCCAATGGAGGAGATGGATCTGCAATAAGGACAGAGAAAGTCTGGCACCTATGGGCAGGTAGACGCTATGTAGGTGATGTTCTATGTTTATTTTATATTGGACAATGTTCGTTAAGCCTCGATATATTTTCAAATTATTGCAGATAAGAGTTCTAATGTTATTGTGTAATTGCCATGTTTATATGGTGTTAAGGTAATATTCCGCCCATACTATATACTTTAAATTCGAGTGATATGCGGCATACATAATGTACATCAGCGACGTGCAGTCAGGGGAGGCAGAGCCTCACCTGTCATACTCCAATGTAACGGAAAAACAACTAAAGAAAAACTAAATAGTAATAATAATAACATGTGTCCACTGATCTGTGTTGTAAATGTGATTTATGTATGATTCCAATCGCTTTTTATAGTCAAAATCAGCTAATTTGCCGAGCTCCGCTACAACTACGGGTAGCGATGAGAAGTGAGGCAGGGACGAGCTCTGCCTCTCGTAAGCCCACAGTAACTGGCTGGAGCGCGGGCACTAATTTAGCGCGGGCACTTATTTTGTGAGCGAGCTCAAGCCAGTTATTGTGGGGTGAGGTGAGGCACAGATGAGATCTGCCTCAACTCAGAATGCGTCACCCCATTGTTGTGAGTTTTCATAGCATGTTTAATACTTAAAAACGAAAGTTAGTTATAATCAAATATAATCAAATATATTCTTGTATAACCCACAATGAACATGCTTCATATTTTAGGTTTTTCTATAGTACAGTATAAACAAAACAAAGTGGTTTGTGTAGGTTGAGTGTGTAGGGGAAAATGATATATGGGTGTCTGTGAAAAGAGTTGGCCGTTTTTCTCTCTCTCTCCTCTGGCAGCAGTACACAGGGGGGGGGGGGGGGTTTAGGCCATAAAGCTATGGAACATGTCGAGTCATGTTTTTAGCCCTGTACAGTAGAAGCCATGCCCAGTTTTTCCTGATGTGGGTGTGGAAGAGGCGTTTTGGAAAATGTTATCGGGGTTTTGTGCATAAAAGACAGGGGTGAGAGTAAAAAGCTCCAGAGCTGGGTTAATAGCTCTCGGTAAGGTCCTTCTAGACGGGGTAAATATCTCTCGAATTTATTGGTTGTTGGCTGAGTGGAATGATTTGATGAGAGAAAGTGTATGAACCTTTATAAATACCGCGACCTGTGGGGAAAATCTGGTCCCCCGAATTTTGCGGATAGGTATGGGTTTTTGAGTGTTAATCCGCCGTCTGTGTCGGAAAAAGTGTATGAACCTTTATAAATACCGCGACCTGTGGGGAAAATCTGGTCCCCCGAATTTTGCGGATAGGTATGGGTTTTTGAGTGTTAATCCGCCGTCTGTGTCGGAAAAAACGGTATGAAACTGATGTGAATAAATGGGTGAATGGAAAGTTGAATGCGCTTTTTATTGTCACCGGTCTTTTTACGAGGAAATACCTCTAAATTCTATCGGGAGAATTTTAAAATGTCACAACTGAAATGGGCTGTTGAAATTAAAACATTTTGGTAATAAATGTAAGACTGTGAATTAAAGTTTCATTTGAACATGATCACAGCACGGTTTTTTTGTTAGTATGATTATAATGTTGTGAGAGAGAAGGTAAAAACCCTGTATTAGTTTGGACCTATTTTTCTTCAAATAAACTGAATCCCACCTGTTGGATTGGGATCCTTTAAAAGACACCTGTGCTCTCCTCTCCTGCGTCAAAGGTAAGATTGCACCCTGCCACACACACTTAGGTAGGAACACACTCCATTTACTGATATCAAAATCCTTCGGGATCGCTTAAACAGATTAAAAGAGAGTTGTCTGAATTGAAACAGCAGTTAATTGAACCTGGTTCTTCGGGGGGGTTAGGAAGAGGTGAGATCTTGCTGACGTTGGTGGATCTGAGCCAAGCAGCAAACTTACATAGACTCAATAATCTTCGGAAAGGTCAATTAGGAGGTCAGAATAATTTACCGGAATAAATTATCAGGACCTCTCATACTCTAAACACCATAGAAACTGTCTGGAAAGCGAGCCCTAAGCGCATGCCTGCACCATCTCACTGTATGTCACCAATGTAATGTTTGTAGATCCCTTTATTACATTTATCCTCGCCATCCATAGTCTCTAAATAACTTATTTCACGTATATGATATTTAGGCTCGCTGGTCTCATCATACAACAGCAATGAAAAAAGCACCAGGGGAGGCAGCCATAACCTCTGCCGCACTGAAGGGGCCGCAAGTGAGCCCACAGGTTCTTGTTGCTACTATTATTCTACGCAGAGACGGTAGACGCAAACAGCAAACTAGACTTTTGAATCAATCGAATCAATCATCAGACTAAAAAAGCTTTTGAAAATAACCAAATATTTCGATTAAGGTCAAAATATAATATTTGTAAATCTGACTCTGAAAGAGTCAGTGCCTCACCAGTCATGAACCTCACCGCACGTCACTGATGTAAATTATAACGGAATAGGCTTGGGAAGCTGGAGGCGTGTTTTGAAAACGTTTTCATGCCTCCACTGTTGACGTCATCGGCAAGCAACGGTCTGTATATGGGCTATACCATTTCATGAGAACGAGAGGGGGATGGTTGTAATGATACAGGTTGATCGGTTTGAAAGGGGTTTTCTATTCCTCAGTTTTACTGTTTGTGAGATCTGCTATGCTTTATCTTTATGCAAGGGGGGGGAACAATCAGTGTTCAGTGTTAGACGTAGCTAAGTGACGCTCACAGATGTTACCAAGAAGAGGGTCGAATGGGGGGTGAAAGGGGAGGGTTGTAACTCAGGGATCCACCACCAACTCACAACAGGTCCAGGGAATAAATACACATACAGATAAATTGGAACATTTGAATATTGTGTCATTTAATGTAAGAGGACTTAACTCTCCGTATAAACGTTCAAGAATCTTAGATTTCTTACGCAGAAAGAAGATAGATGTTGCAATGTTTCAGGAGACACACCTTAAACCTAATGACACTTCAAGGGTTCAAAACAGATTCTATAAACCTATTGTGGCATCAACTGATGGCACTCGCACTAAAGGAGCTATGATACTTATGAGGCGTAACATAAATGTATCAATTGAAAGGATTGGCTCTGACAATAAAGGACGTCTAGCCTATTGCTGCACATCTATTCAAGGTAAAAAAGTGGCTTTTGTTAGCATATATGCCCCGACAGTATTTGAAGCTGATTTCTTTCCCTCAGTCACTTCACAGTTACTGAAGTTAAATGACTACTAATTATATGTTGGGTCGGACATGAATGCTTTTGTAGGGATGTAACGATATACCGAATATCGCGGTAAATAAACGTCCCAATACCGTCGTGAGACTGACAAAATCTACCGCGATTAAAAAAAACTTTATTTAACCAGGTGGTCCCATTGAGATCATCGATCTCTTTTTCAAGAGACCTGTCCAACATGGCAGCAAGTAGGTTACAACATGAACATAAAACAAAAGGACATCGTATTTACAGGGCTACATTTACACACCTAGAGACATTGACAAGTAGGCTACCAACAGTATATTTATATCTCGCCCTGTCAATAAGCCTCACCTTCTTGGCAACAACTGTATTGTTTTTGAAGTGGTGGAGAGACAATGCACAGTTTGACCCACTGCTGTCACCCATGGCCAAAGCATATCTCTCCGTCCCACTGAGGTGGCGTTAGACTTTTTCGCTGTCCGTCATTTTGACAGACAGGATCGTAAAATGTCCGTCATAATCCCTTATTACCCGTCGGGTCTGGTCTGAACAGTTCACGAGAGAGCACGCTCGTGAACTGTCAACGGGGGGGGGGGGGGGGGGGGGGCGGTGTTATGCCGTGTGTGCATGCACCTCGCGGGAGCGCGCACAGCGTAAAGCAAAACCTCCCAGACATATATTGATCTGTACGGCAAAGTCCGGTTTGGAAACTATAGCATTTCCTTTTGGAGGGCATGCATAACACGGCATAACACCAGAGCCTCGCTGCGGGGAAACGTTGGCGCTGTTCCGAGTTTGTTCTAATCTGTCAAAATGACAGACTGCTTTCAGATTTTTCCGTCATTGTTAAATAAAATATTCGGTTAACGCGACCACTGCTGTCCCAGCAACATCAGTACCAAGCGAGAGAGTTTTTTCCAGAGCAGGGGATATTGTAAATGCCCAAACATCCCAGTTTATAAATACCTGGAAATGTGGACATTCTCATATTCCTAAAAACCTGTCTGATGATGCTGAGTGAGTGACTAGTGAGTTTCAGTTGAGTTACTTGAAAAACTAAAGTGAAACGTGATTTTTATTGCAGGGTCTGATTATTAAATGTCCTTGTTTATTTGTGAGATGCAGTGGCACAAAGAAAATGCCTACTTTGTTTGGTAGTACTAGTACTGTAGGTACACAAATACTGGTTTTCTTGTTCCAGTCTGTTACTGTCACTTTGTTTTTGACACTTTAAAATACTGCTATCCTACTAAAATGCTGTACAAATCAGATTTATTATTTAATAAAGAAACATTTTCCGAGTAAAACATTTTTTTATTGAAAAAAAAAAAATGACAAACATTTTCCCCTTTATTATTCAATATCGCGATAAATACCGTACCGTGGACTTGTTATTGCGATATTATCGTACCGTGAGTTTTTGGTATCGTTACATCCCTATGCTTTTGTAAACAATAACCTTGACAAATCTGCTGCAACTCTATCAAGTTCTCAAGAATCTGCTTCCAAAGCACTTAATCTCTTTATAACAGACTTAAACTTAATTGATGTGTGGAGGGTGCATAATCCATCTGCGAGAGACTATAATTTTTTTTACACGAGACATAAAACCTTCTCTCGAATAGACTACATTCTTGTATCTTCTGGGCTGATGCCTTCAATACAGTCAATTGAGTTCCTACCCAGACATCTCTCGGATCACAACCCAATTTTAGCTAATTTTAACTATGGAAATATAAAAAATGGGGCTACTAGATGGAGGTTCAACATGACCCTTTTAAAGAACAACACATTTATATCGCAATTGAGATCAAAACTGACCGAATTTATAATCTTGAATATGAATAGCGTCACAGATGTGACGGTGGTCTGGGCCACCATCAAGGGTTTTATACGAAATAATGCTATACGGTTCAGTTCCCACCTACATAAAAGCCGACTGCAAAATATTTCTCACCTAGAAGAACAATGTAATATGTTGGAAAAAGTCCTAAAAGAGAGATTCACAACAACAATAGAAAGTGAGCTCAAAACCAAGCAAGCAGAACTTAACGACCTATTAAGACACAGGGCAGAATATATGATCCATACAACCAAACACAAGTATTATGCAGAAGGCAGCAGACCAAGCCACCTTTTGGCATTAACTTTAAAACAACAAGAGGCTAAAAGGACCATACTGTACGAGCAATCAGATGTAATAAACGCGGAACAGTATCTTCTACAGAGCAGATAAATGAAACATTTAAAAATTACTTTAAAGAACTGTATTCAAGTAGCTCAGTTCCTTCTGACGAAGACTTCGCCAAATTTTTTAGCGGGCTAGGCCTCCCTACATTATCATTAGATGACACCAAAACACTGGAGTCACCTATCACGCTGGAGGAGCTATATAAAGCTGTCAAAGCTACAAATAAGAGCCGTACGCCAGGTATAGATGGCATACCTCTGGAACTCTATTTAACATTTTGGGATATTATTGGACCGGTATGGTTAGAAACACTTAATTATTCTACCAAAAAGGGTATGTTCCACAAAGACTTAAATACGGCTCTGATTACGGTTATACCCAAACCTGGAAAGGACCCCTTTGAATGTTCTAACTATCGCCCAATATCACTGATAAATGCTGACCTCAAACATTTTTCCAAGGTCTTAGCTATTAGACTTGAGACGGCGGTTGGGAAATTAATAAGCCCCGATCAAACAGGCTTTATTAAAGGGGCGGCTCGCATCTGATAATATCCGCAGACTCCTACACATTCTTGGCGCAACACATACAATTCCACCTGCCTGTGGCCTTTTGTTTTTAGATGCTGAAAAGGCGTTTGATTGCGTGGAATGGCCATATCTATGGAGGGTTCTGAAAGAATTTAAATTTGGAGATACATTTCTTATCATGATTCAAACATTGTATGCGAATCCTACAGCTCGAGTATGTGTGGGAGGAAGCTTCTCCGACTTATTTGACATAAAACGGGGTACAAAGCAAGGAGACCCTCTGTCTCCTTTAATTTTCAATTTATCCATCGAACCACTGGCACAATTCATTAGGAATTGCCCTCAGATTTCCCCCATCACAATAGGTGGAACGTCACATTCTATATCACTATATGCAGACGATACATTAGTCTGTATGGCAGATGTTCAGCGAACCCTCCCCTGTGTCTTGGAAGTAGTGGAGCAGTTTGGGCAGCTTTCGGGATACAAGATTAACCTATCAAAATCAACACTGATGCTTCTTAACATACAGTAGGCCAAAGTGAAGTGTCCCTCCCACCCCAAATCAATGTTTCAAATAAGGTCCTCTATTTAGGTATTAAGTTTAGTACTTCCTTATCATCTATAGCTAAAACAAATTACTCTTTAGTTTTGAAGAAAATAGCAGAAGATATTACAAGATGGAAACACCTTCCAGCATCAGTCCCAGCCCGTTTATCGGTTGTTAAAATGAACATATTACCCCGCATACATTTCGTAAGTTCAATGATCCCTCTATCACCTCCAACAGGATACTGGCAAAAACTAGATTCTTTACTACGATGCTATATCTGGAATGGTAAACGACCCAGTATAAAATGGTCAGCTCTTCAGTATAGAAAATCAGATGGGGGATTGGCATGCCCACATTTTAAACTATATCATTGGGCATTCATATTAAGATCTCTCAGCTATTGAGATGAAGATAAAATGTCATCTTGGAAGAATATGGAACAAGACTTAATAGCGCCGATAAGATTAAGGGACTTTCTCCTTTCAGGTATATCTACCAAAAAATGTGATTTACTGTATGGTCCAATTTTAACTTATATGATTAAAGTGTTCAGAGCAGCAGGGAAATTCCTAAACTTTAAGAGTGTGTGGTGTAGGTCATCTCCATTATGGAACAATCATAACCTATTGACTGGGGGCAAACCATTTAACAACAACGCTTGGGAGGATAAAGGTATTAAAACTCTTCAGGACATTAATGGGGGAAATTGTATTCATGACTTTCAAAAACTATAAAAAAATATAATATTGATCAACACTCTCTCTTCTTTTACTTTAGAATAAGGTCTGCCTGTAAAGCCTATGGGGTCCCCTGGGGGTCAGATTTGAAAGAACATCCTATTCTGAGTTTGGTGCAGAGTGCTCCCAAACAAATAGTTTTGTTTATCTATAATAATCTTAACTCCCAGAACTATATGCCTACATTAGGCATGAGAGCATGGGATAGGGAAATATCCACTTTAGGACAATAATTGGATTGGGATGCAATTTGGGCTAATGTTACGGGTGCTTCAAAAAACCCAAACCATCAGTATATACATCTGAAATGTTGTCATAGAGCATATCTAACACCAATAATTAGACACATATTTGATTGGTACCTGACCCGTATTGTTCATTTTGTCACCAGGGAACCATTGGCTCTTTCTTACATGTTGTATGGGAGTGTCCAGGAGTATTACACTTTTGGCGGAAGGTTATTAGTACCCTTACAGATTTAATAGGGTTGAGATTACCAATGGAACCTGCTGTACATCTTCTAAATGATGAATCTCACCTTTCCCTTACGGGGAAAACTCGCAAAATCTATGGAGGTGGGTAGGTGGGTGGGATGTAGGATAGAGGAATTAATCCAAAATGTTGTACAACCTGAATTGTCTTCTGTACTGTGTTGTAAATTGAAGATGTTGCAATAAAAAATATATGATAAAAAAAAAAAAACGATATATATGTTAAAAAATTTCTCGTTGTTAATATAGAATATATGTGTTGACTTTACTTTAAAATAGCAGATCTCTCTGACAAGATAAATATTTCGACTTAGTGAAAGTATTTATTATTTGTATTTATTTTGTTTTTTTTAGAAAGGCGCAGGTCATATAAGCTGTTATTCTCTTCTCCCTGCTCCTTTTCGCTCAATGGTGTGTTTATAGAGACATATTTTGTTGGCAATTATTGTTCATTTGGTTATGCTTACCATGAGCGGGACAAATTAAAATGAAATTAAATGAAATGAAAAGTGTCTCTGCTCCGATCAGGAACTGCTGCACCGTCCTCCCTGTAAAGAGTCTGCAGCGGTGCCGCAAAACACCCCGACCCGTCGTGTAACACGGAGCCCGTTTCTTAAACCATACAAAATATATGTGTGTGCATAAAGCTGAGCTATGATTGGTCATAATATCACCGAATTTGGTGATGATTAAATAGTTTACAGTGAGATTTACTCACATACTTTTGGCCATACTCACGCAGCCCTACAAATGAACTGAGATGTCCACCTAATGATCTTTAGCAAGTCTGCAGAGCAATGTTGATTTAAAAAAGCAATCTGAAAGTTGGATATTTGTAAACATGTTTTTGTGTATATATTAATAAATTAAGATGTAAATTCATTTGGTGGCATCAATGTATGTATTTGATACAGATAATGGAGCAGTTGCTTTAGGGCCTCATACAGTATAGCCCTTAAGGTCAAATAATGAGATCCTCAACCCGTTCAGGATCCCAGCATCTGCATGTGCACACAGCAGCAAGCTCAGACAGCGATGACAGTTTAATTTTGAACGTGTCTGAGAGCTCATATGAGGCTGAAGGATCGGTTTATGTTGTATCTGTTAGAAGTTTAGGAATTAGGTGCGTCAATATGGGCGATAATACGGTCATGTAGCCAGTGGTGGAATGGGACTAAAAATCAGCCCGGGACTCTCGACCGGCCCACTTCGGTACCGCTAGTAAATTGTCAACGGGGGGATGTGCCAGTGACTTATCCGACCGGCCCACTTCGGTACCAGCCCATCGGGATTCGTCCCGATGGCCAGTCCGCCACTGCACCCAGCCCAGCCCACGTAAACTGTCAACGGGGGGAGCCTCGCTGCGGGGAAACGGTCGACCTAGTGTCCCGATCGGAGTGGGAATAATAATAATAATAATCCGTGCATTTTATCCATTCATTTCCCCAACATTGTGGTAAAAAAAACACACATTTAATCCATGTTGGTGTACTAAAACTACAAAAAGCATCGGTTTGTTTTCTCATCAGGAAATGCAGACCGGCTCAAACAAACGATTTTTAAATCATCATCCTCACGATCATTTAATGTATCATATGTTCGCCGAATTGACATGAAAGCACTAATAAATGTAGTTTCATCCACTTGAGTTTACAACTACAAAAATAATCGATTTGTTTTTATATCACATCCGACGGGAGGAAATTCAGCAGCTCACTACCGATTTTTTAATCCTAATGTAATCATCATCTTCACCACGATCATGTATGTTTATGTTCGCCGAATTGACATGAAAGCACTGACAAATATGAATATACTGTAGTCAACTTCATTAAAACGTTATTAACGTGCCTAAACTCAGTAATTCACCATTTCTACGCATAACAACACACTTTGTCCGTGTTTGGCTCTCTCGCCGCACAGTGAAGCGTTCCCGCATTGACGTCACTTCCGGCTTCCCCCAAAACTTCAAAATGAGTCGAAGGAATTTCCCCGCGATGTTCGAAATTATTGATATTTATCGGAACGGTATCGCAACTTCTTTTTTAAACTTACGGTTCGAGATTACTAGTAGCCCAATATTTCATTGCACAACAGTTGTTGGGAGGCTGTCACAGGCTCTTTAAGTATTAAACAAGCAAATAGAGCCGTGCCTATGAGCCAGTACAGGCAGAAAGCTCGGTTCTGATATACCACACTCACACGTGACATCCTTTGCGCTTCACTCATATTCAATGTGTCTACTTGAACTGTTAAGCACTGCTAAATATTTCACTTTGCCAAGCTGCTACTGCCACAATGCTTACTACAAGCACTACTGCATCTTCACTACTATTGCCTGCATATTATTTTATTTAATCAACCCAACCTGTATACAGGTGTAAAAACTCAATGACTTAATTTCAAAATATTCTAAACTATATGAATGAAGTGATTGCATTTAGCCAGTCTCTAAGCTCTGTGTTAAGTACGATATATCCTTGCTCACTTTTCCACCAGGCCAAAATTCCCCTTAGCTGTGAACTCAGTGCCATGCACATTTTATGTATCACACACACACACACACACACACACACACACACACACACACACACACACACACACACACACACACACACACACACACACACACACACACACACACACACACACGCTGAACCTGTCGCCAATTATGCATTGTGATTAGGATTCGGCGACAGGCTCTGCTGCCACTTTCAATTGGCACTAACATGGCAGTGGTGTAGTAAGGCAGGTCTGTTGGGTCAGTGGTGGGACATGAGGTCAAATCAGCCATCTGAAGGGGTGTCAGACGTTTGGCCCCCGGGTTCAGCAAGCTTCACCAGAGTGAGAATCAGACTGGATTGCAAAGTTTGAAGGAGACAAGTACGACAAATGTTGGGCATAAATATTTTTGTAGAAGTACATTAACTGGATACGCTATGGTATGCAGCTGAAGGTAATTTTTTGAAATTCAGCTGAGAGTAAAACTAAGACTTCCATAATCAGAACAAACCTCTGCATTAAGGGGTTACTTCCTAGGTCACTAGTAGTCGATCTTTCATGTTTTTGTGCTGTTTTGATATTTAATGTTCAAAACATTACATTATCAGGATGGGTATAACTAGCCTGTAATAACTAAGTAGAGTGTCACTCAAACCAAACAAAACAACACTCACCCAGAACAACATTTGTTCATACAGTCAAACTAAACAACTTTTGGAAAACATTGGCTCAGGATGAAATGAAAGATTGCATGTAAATAATGGATCATGTTGCTTGTAGTGTCATGGAGCTTGCATCAACATTTTACTTGGTCATAAAATGCAGAATGCTTTAACAGTATTTGCAATGCAAATTTGATGTTAGATATGGGAAGTAGATGTATGTTCAAAACATGTTTCTTGACAGTAAGTTAAATGCATTATAGGAATAAAAAAACAGAATGAATAACACATAAGAACACACTAAAAGATCACAACACAAAAAACACAAGCTCTAAGAGGTTACTTTAGAGAAGGACGTTATCAGGAGGGATTTAAATGAAAATGCAATGCAGGTAAGCTATCCAAAGAAGTAAATCCATTATTGAATGAGGAAAGGAAAACACCTCAAGTGAAGAAGAAACCACTAGAAGGTTGACAGGGGAAAGGATATACATTCTAAAAGGCTATTAAAAGTGAGTTATCAAGAGAGGATTAAAAGATAACGTAGAAAACAAACACAGGACTGGTAAACAAAGACATGGTCAGGAATTTTAAAAAGGCTTTTATGAAAGTGGGTATTAGGAATAAGAAAATAGATTAAAAAACAATGTCGAACAGCCTCAGGGGTGGATCCCCATTACACTCTACTCGAGACCTTGCGATATCCACACACTACATTCACTACACGTGAGCCAATAAATACAAAGAAGATCAACAATCGGGCGAGAGATAATGCTTATAAACTGATATACACAAGTAATGACAACAGCATTTCAAAATTGTTGGCAATGTTGCAGTGCTTTGGAAAACATTGTGTACCAATTTATTTGCATGGTATACAGTAAATGTATCATCAATCCATGTTTTAGCCCAAACCTATTCCAAAATAATACAATAATATCTCTCCCTTTCTTTTTCTCTATGCTTTTCTTTCTCTTGTCGGTTCACAGGTTCATAAGCGATGATACGCTGTTCACAGTCTCATTCAAGTCCGCTGCAGCAAGTTCAGCCAATTCATCATAATAAAGTAACTAGTGAACCAACAGACATATGCATAAGTGATATAGCTCTCAGCAAGCATTAGCTAGACAACCATCAAACACACGCAGAGGAAATCTTCTTTGCCTTGACAAACAAAGTCTAAAACAATCATTTTGACAAACCATCAAGCCAATTGCTTAGAATTGAAAACAGATTGACAACCGATGGAGAGAAATAATGGGCCATGTACAAATGCCTTTGAATCTAAAAGTAGAAACAAAACATTTCCTGACATATTTAACTCTGCAAAAAGTTGGTTGTATAACATTAACTTTCAAGAACCATGAGAGGATGCAGAACAATTATCATGGCTGATTTGAATCTGTTCGCGTGTTAGCATTCATCTAAATTACAGTAGACAAAATGATCAGTTAGCGGCTTCTTGCTGTGCACAGGTGTTCAGCTCTCTGGCTAACTATAGGCCTATGGTGTATGGCTCGGAGCCATTTGTTTCAATAAAGTTGTTTGTCACAATAAAACTATTCCCAAACCTCAACTGTGTTTTCATCTTCATGTGTGCCATTGCTAAACATCCACTGTCGCCTAGCAACAGACAGCCATTTGCTCTTATTTGACGTCTTGAGGTCATTTGTATTATTTATGTGGCCTTCTTGATTTAATTTGCATTAGAAGAGGAATGCCCATATATCCTGTACTTTGTAGACCAGAATTAACTATTTGGATTTCTAGTGATTATATTTTGTTTGTACTTTAGATGCCTACAATATCGCACAACATATAAATGTGTTCAGCTTTATAGTTTGTATACACATCCAAGGAATTTGACTCCAGTTTCAGTTACTGTTTTTATAAAACAATTACATTTATTTAGACAACATTACTATGAAATGGTACACAGCGCAAAAGGATGCTGTAACATATTTTACGTTATATATAAATGAAAATTACATAATTCTTCCAGAAAGCATGTCAGACAGATTCAAGCACGAAAAAGAAAAGTAGCATCAGTGTTTAAATATATGAGATAATTGCCTACGCCATTCTTATTAACTTATATGTATTTTTAAGTTCCTATTAACTGTGTTAACATGGCAATAAAGTATTACATTTATGTGCATATCTGTGGGTTTAGTTACATTACTTTATATGCAACAATGTGCGTGAGAAATAGTGCAGTATAGGGAAACAAATATGTTCACATGGCAACTGCAGTGTGTGTTCATCATGGGGTGAGAAATGTAAAGTTGTGTGTGTTTGAAATGGTTTTAGGGGAAAAGTAAAGTGAAGTCAGTCTAGCTCAGGCGTTTCGGTGTAGACTAGGCTAAGTAGCTTAGGTGTGTTCTGGTTTGTGTCTGTGTTGCAGTAACGTGTGTGTGTTTGTAGACACATATATATCCTGTTGTGTGCTTGTCAAAGCTGTACCTAACTGAAAGTGTCCCAGAGCATTTGTTGTACCGGCTGCAGATGATTAATGATTGTTGACTCAAACACAAACACCGGGAAGCACAGACAGAGTGAGACAGATGAAGACAGATAGAGGCAGCGCGAGAAGCTCAAGTTAAATACCCCCATATCAACATTGCAGACGATGTGGCTAATAGGCCTCTAAAGGCTCTTCTTTTTCACCACAACCACCTCCCTAAAGGGCTGCAAGAGAACAATCTGTATAAGAGAGACAGAAAGTGAAGAACATTGGTGAATTGAAGGAGCAGATCTGTAGGTAAGGCTGTTCACTCCACATTCCAACACTTATACTTCATTTTAACTTGACAATCCTGCACTTTTACACGTTTCGTTCAACATGTCTTCCCATGTGAAAGATTGGTTAACTTTCAGCTGTCACTTTGGTTCATTAAGTCTTGTAATTTGTAATTTGCTCCATCATGTTTCTGATTGATACCTTTTCAGATGCAGCTCCATGCACAGAACTGCGTTATATGTCGTTTTTTTTCCTTTTTGACTGCCAAACAAGCTTATGAACCAGAGAAATAGATCCACTTTCCCCTGAAAGGCTTCAAATGTAGAACACCATTGTGCATGTTTGTCAGTCAGATTAGTGTTGACAGCTACATGCAGGTTAAGGGAGCAGGCATCAGTATGAAGAGTGTCAGTAAATGAGGGCAGGGGGTTGTCTTCTATCTGAATATCTGCACAGTAGAGATGTTAAGATTCACCGATTCGCATCGGTGCACCGGCATAAACGTTCAAGATGCGAGTGCACCGGTTGAAAGAGTGCACATCGGCTACAGTTTGGGTTGAACCGGGTTGAACTCGCGATGCATCGATTGCGTAGCGTCTTTGCATCGGTAAAAAACCGATTCATTCATATAAAATCCCCTAATCTTGTCAACGCTCAGCAGATACGATCTTTGATATCTTCGCCACTACGGAGGCCGAGAGTCTCAGTTATCAACACACACGGAAGTCGAGGAGAAAGAGAAACACAGCGCACCGAAAAATACCTACAAATCAAACGTTTGGCAACACTTCGGATTGTTCAAGAAAGACGGTGTAATAGTCCTTTATGCTAGGCTATATAGTTGACCGCAGGTCATGGAGAGTAATAAGGTATCCGTAAACCTTTGTATGAGGTATCTTTATTACTTAACAGGTCTACAGCCATGATACATAGATCCGTCCTAGATGCGGGCTTGCATACACACAGTATCACTCCGCAGCCGCACCCCATCAGTAACGTCCTGATGGTATATGTGCGCGGCACAGACGGTCAACTTGAAAAATCGCTCGCAAATTGTTAACGATGCCGAGCCGATCTAAAGTACACAAGTAGTACGAGGAACTTAGCGACGCACATAAAGAGTCGACATGGGGTCTGCGGCTGAAAAGAGAAACCTCAAAGTTAGACATATGAGTTAAATCACTCAGTGAGGTGTTCTGTCAGAGAGAGTGGTGTTTAGTTTACAGCAGCCTGTGACGGCCAATAATAATTTAAATGTATTCCTCACTGTAAGCAGTTATGAAATACCTATTTGTGAAAGGTTATTTGTGTTCTTTATTGTTCATATAGAACCCACTGCTTTCTGCTCACTGGTGAGTTAGCCTATGAATGAGTGTTAAGCACATCAGGCTGGCAGCTGTATGGGCATTGCTCTATGGTAGCTGTTATTTGCACATTGTTAATCATGAGCAATGCATCCTTACATTGTTTAACTGTGAGGTGTTATACAATTGTACTCTGGAGAGCTTTTAAAGGTAAAAAAATAAACGGCATGATGGGATGTGCAGTACCAAATATGTAAAGCACTTTTTTGTTAATGTATGATTTGCTGCATATAAGGAATAAAACAAAAATCCTCTGTCGTACCAAATTGAAGTATCATTATTTTTGCATCGTGTTGAATCGCACCAAATCGCATAATGTTGAATCAAATCGTATCGAACTGTATCGCAACAGGGGTGAATCGTATCGTATCGCATCGCCTGGTGTTTCAAATGTATCGTTAATGTATCGTATCGTGGCAACGTATCGAGATGCGCATCGCATCGGCCTCAGTGATGGAGATGCACATCCCTACTGCACAGGGATATCCTACCAGGCCGAGTCGATACAGACTGCACTCCATGAAAAGATGGTAACCCGCCAGACAGCAGTTTGCATTACAGGTTGGGATTTTGTTTAAACATTTCAGCATGTACCTCCTGATAAGAACCTCCTGTTGTGTTTGGACGAACCCAAAGCCTGCATTCCCTCTCCTATATGGTTAATAATTCAAACAAAGCTAAACTGGCCCATTTATGTGATTGGAAAAACTGTCCACCACAATTTTTACATTATTTTGATATGGTGATAGAGTTGCACCTGTTCTGAATAACAATGCCTAACACAGTCTGTGTGAGTGGCATCATGCTGCTTTATCTGCTGGTGTGATTGAATTGATGAGTAAATTAATGTTTAATATTCTTTAATAATCTTTCAATATTCATGAGGACTTACACGGCACACAATATTTTTTTAACAATCAATTTCCTTTTATTATAATGGTGGCCAATGTTTTATTTTATGTAAACTGCAAATTGTCTATCGCATACATTCACCATTTACTCCACAATCTGTTAAGACAACAAGAGAGGACGAAAGCTATTTCCATCCTCAGATGTCATCAGCTGCCTGGCCGTTTTATCTTGTGCTATCACATACACAGGCGTCAGTTCCCATTCTTTTAAAAAGTACATATATTTCTTTGTCAGTAGTCATCTTAACCTCAGTCATAACCTCTCAGCTAACAGCAAAGCAAGCGGCCGCTGGCAAAACATTGGAAACTGACCTGTCTTGGCTTGTTTAAAGAAACGGAGCTGAAATAGCTTCTGAAAAACGTTCACTACAGTAGATGTATTATTTTCAACCTACTGTAAGTTGTAAGTGAAAAATAAAACAAAAAGGGTTGGCACTGGTCTATTACTGGGTCATAAAGTGGGCACCCCCCAGCCCACATGTTTCAGTGATTGGGACCCCAAACACCTGCAGAAGGCTGTACTGTGACCTCTAGTGTTCCAAAGTGAATTATGATGTGTTGTAATGTATTCCATCTGCTGCTGTATCTGTGGTCCCACAATGTTTCCATTAACTTTTAATTACCATAACTGCTAAAGGGGATTCATTTAATTTTCAATTTCTCAGGATTTCATCTGTTATTAAAGCCTTGAATAATAGTCTTCCCCCCCTTCATCATTACTTGTCAGATCCAGGAATACAGTATACTGGGAATTGTTAGTGAAAGTTAAAGAGGTGGGAGTTTTTACAAAGAAAGAATAAGAGTCCAAAAAAATAGGGGGAAAGAAAGGTTTGACATGCAACAAAGGTCCCAAGGATGTCATAAATGACATAATGTAACCACACAGATACCAAGGCACTGCAGGGTCCACATTTATAATAAAGAATGTATGATCATAAAAAAAGATATTCAACACCTTGAAATTTAGTCCAACGCTCCATAGGCGGCGCGTGAGGCTCAGGTTTGGGAAGGCTAAATAACTTTTTTTACCTGACGCTGCCCGCCTCCGGCGTCTATAGAAAAGAGATCAACTCGTGTGCGGAGTTTAAATCTCTCAAGTCATATTACAGGATAAAGGAAATACAGTTTAAACTGCCGTATGCAGAGAAGACGCCGACGTGTCGCACTTATCATTCATATTACATCATCAATCAGATCATCGATCATATAATATCATAATATATCATATATTTCCTTATCTGAGTCAGCTTCTCCAGCCGTATCTGGCCGTGCAACACTTACAGTGTCACATACTGTATGCAGAAGTATTATTTTAAGCAACACATTATGTTGACGAAACACTCGAGTCAAATGTAATTAAAGTCAGATCCACTCGTGTCTTAGATGGGGCAGTGATATCATAAAACTATACGCTTTCAAACACTCGGTAGGCCTAGTTATTTTTTAACCAGTTGTTCTGTATTCACCTTGCAGGTGCAACTCTGTGGCTTGTTTCCTGAATTATATGTTTAAGTCATGGATGTTTAAAGCGCATATTTGTCTAATATTAGTTTACTTTTCATTAATGAAGTATGACGCTGCGCTGTCAGTACACTTGTCCCTGTTTGTGATTGGTCAAATGTAGCTAACCCCGCCCCTTTCACGTGAACGCGCTCTCAGCTGGTGAGAGAAACCCTGGCTTGATTTACCGAGTTGATAACCAGCGTCGTAGGACCGCTTAGCGAGATCTCGTTTGTTAGTTTGTTGTTGTTTGTTTGTTACTCAAACATATCCAGGGTATGTTGAACTGGCTTCGTAGTACAGAGCACAGGTGGCTAGCAGCGCTAATGTCAAAGACACAGACATTATACATTATATTTGTATTTGACCAGGATGCAGTGACACAAATATTTGGGAAGGCTTACCCCCTGATCCCACCGGAAGCGTCTGCGCTGCGGCTGCGCCGTGCTGCGACCTCCTCCTGCGTCATAACCCACCAGGCGCGTTTCAAAACGTTGCGGAAGCGGAGCGTCGTATGTGCAGCCTCGCAGTTGTTGGATGAACGTTCCACTTCCTGCCTGCGCCGCGCTGCGCCGTGTCAAAAATAGGATTCATCCTATATTTTAGAAATTCCTTGCGGCGAGGAGCTTCTGGGACGCTTCGAGCCGCGGCGCAGCGGATCTGGTGGAATAGCACCCATTGACTAGAGTGGCCGCGATCGCTAAAAACGCCGCAGCGCAACGCAGCGCAGACGCTCCTGGTGGGATTAGGGGGTTAGCCTTCCCTAGCCTACAGCACCCGCCGCCCCTGCAACGCTCCCATATACGTACGTATTTAAATTACTAATTTAGTGCAGAGAAATGCTGCTTTTATGACTCTCAAAGTTAATAAAAGTAACTCAAAATGTGATGTTGCTTTACACCTGGAAATAATGTAGGCAGGAAATAAATAAATGACGTGTTTTTTTGGTGTAGCACATTAAGGTAGGAGAGTACAACCGTGCTAGAGGCTCTGTGATGATGTGATATGAGCTAAACGCATGCTAACATGTTGAAGATTACAATTCATGCTTGGTCTAGGCTACTAAGTACAATTGTGGCTCATGTTATTGTCATTTAGTTTAGCTATTATGCCATGAACCAAATTGTTTGATTAAATGCTTGAATTGGTGATGGCGTGATAAGGTCAGGGGGTCACTTGTCATACTGTGGGCTTCATGGATATCTGTACAAAACGCCATTGTAATCAGTCCAAAGTTGTCGCAACATTTGACATGTCAACCTTGTTATGACACTAGAGTGTTTCTCAAACTTTTTCATACCAAGGACCACTTAACCAATAAACAAACACTCGCGGACCACCTAACTCCACAAATATCAAAAACACATCGTTTTTCTAGAACAGATTACAAATCGCCTGAAAATGGTACAAACAAGTGGCAACATGTGTGATGAAGGTGTTGCGCTGGGCTATATCATGCAATCGAAAGAAACTTAAGCTCTCTCCATTGCGGAGATATTCCCGTGAGAGTGCGGAACACTTAAATGTATTTATTTCAAATGTGAAATTTTACCAATATACTCACGGACCACTAGGGGGCGCTCACGGACCACCAGTGGTCCGCGGACCACACTTTGAGAAGCACTGCGAGAAACAGTCATAAGTATGTGCAGGGCCGGTCTTTGCCATAGGCGACATAGGCGGTCTCCTAGAGCGCCAGATCTGGGAGGTTGCTGCACTAGTTCTGGGAGGGAAAAAAACATTTTTGACTGTTTGGCTCATCCTAATTTTCAGCCTTGATGTAACAACATTCATAATTAAGTCAAGGTAACACCCTTTTTACCCCGGTTACACTTTTCATTTTCCCTGTACGATGAGCGCTGTAAGTAATGAAAGTGGGGGATGTTGACTTATCAGGCGCCCGCAGCTCACAGCCAAAGTGCGAGCGAGCCTCCCAGCGAGCAAGAGAGAGAGAGAGAGGGCGTGCATCGGTACCATGGATTGTTGTTGGATTGAGGCTGATAACTAGAGCTCAGTGAGGTAAAGGACTCTGAGTGTTTAGATAGTTCACTTTAAAAGTTATCTCAGTGGGTCTCAAACGGTTTGGTCACAATTTATGTTAACAAATATTTCCAAGGCACACCTTTATAATTATTAGGATAAATAAAAATAGGTTTGAAATCATTCCAATGTATATTATAGGACAGTAAACCAAAAATATCGTTTGAAACTGGAGATATAAAACCCCCCAGAGGATGTGACGTCCACCCCCCAATTAAAACATGTCAATACCTTTCTGTTTTTGTAGTGTATTGATCTTTTGTAGAGATTTTTCATTTATTCTTAAAACCTGTTAAACCCCGAGCCTGTTTTTCAGGTTTCAGGCTCGAAAATGACATTCCCAGAACAAATGACCATATCTTCCCTTCTAAAAGGGTTAAATTAATAATCTTTTTTCTCAAAGTAATGATAAACCTGTGAGTTGGATGTAGAAAAGTCAGAATAAATATAGATGTTTTTTATTTTAAAGAAAATTCAGATTGAACATGGTAAAAAACTGTAAATTATAGTGTCCGTCCAAAAGATATGTTGTACTTATAGTGAAAACTAACCTTGCATGATGGGTTAGTAGACTAAAAGCTTTAGGAATCCAAAGTAAAACATATAATAAGTACCCTGTATCAAGATTGATGCAAAACAAGTGATATTTGACCTTTTTAGACAGATTTAGCACAAAAAAACCCTCTTCTGGGGCCATTTGGGTGGATTTTCCATATCTATGGCCCCCCTTGCTGGATTTTGACATGTGACATATCTTTCTAACCGTCAGAGCCAATAGAATCGAGGGGAACTCCCACATAGTCCTTATTTGGTCATGTGTGTGTGTTAGACTGCCGCATAGCCAAGACCGGAAGCAGCAGCCACTCTGGTGACTACCATTAGCAGCTAACTTTTGCTCTGCGATTTTTACATAAAAATGGAATTATGGATTATAAATGAAAAAAAATTGTTATACAGAGACGTATATGTAAAAATTATTCAACAGAAACATTATCAACCTATGGATTAACCGATTCAGCCGCATTTTTTCTCGTTTTAATGCCATTGAACACGTCTTTTGATCAGATTGACAGCTACGGTGAGACGATCTCCCTAGAAGCTCTGTAAAGGTACATGTTGTGATGTCTGTGTTTGCTTCCCCTGTTGCGAGTTCGGATCACTCATATTATATACCTAAATAATCTGTGGAACCTCAGCTTTAATCGGATATCTTGTATGTGCAGCTACGATAAGTAATAAGGGTACTTTTATCTTGAGTTCTGTGCCAATGTCTGTTAGCATTTTTCGCTAAGGGGTCATTTAGATGCTTCTTATGAGACTTGTGTTTTGTTTTGGTAAAAATTAGGGAAGGTCCGATCGATCGGTCACCGATCGAGATCGGCCGATACTCACTCTCTACCGATCGATCGGTGATCTCTAAACATGCCGATCGTGAGAGCCGATCGCATGACGTAAAATACATGACACTTTTCTCTGTGCGCGGCAAAACATGCTCGCCAAAATGGCTTCACCGGTCTGGCATTATTTTAAGGTGTCCGAAAAAGACAGTAAAATAGCGGTATGCAACGTGTGTGAAGCAGAAATCCTGCAGCTCCGCCTGCCGGACCGGTAAGCGCAGCGAAACACACACACAGGGAGAACCAGACCGCAGTTCATTTCCTCATATTCCAAACGAGAAATTACGGTAGCAAATCACCCGGTTCTTTACGACCAGAACTATTAACGGGATACAAACCGGAGGAACCAGGCATGGAGGGAGGTGGCAGAGACAGTGGGTGAAACTGGTAGGTTTTCGCCTGTTTGGGGAGTTTATATATATATATTGCTCGCATAAAATCCCCGGGGTTTTTTGCTTTGTATGTCGGGGGCGGGAGATTCATGTGATTGGTTGTTGGTCGCGTTGCTCGCAAAAAAATCCCCAAGCTTTCAGACACGCCCAGCTCCAAGATTTTCAAGATTTTTGAAAAGCTGCTGTGTGGACGTACCGTAAGAGTTAGACCTAACACACTTAGCTATTTTATACCTCTGGAACAAGCTAAACTAGTTATTATAAATATATGTATTCTTCATTGTCGGGTCACTCATTACTGGATCAGTGAGCTGCATGAGATACTGACAGGCTGTCAGGAGAGGGGGAGAGGGAGAGAGGAAAAGAGAGCGCTTCCGCTAATTTCTCCCGTGTTATTATCCAAAGTGAATGTAAACTTGAATAATGTACATCATTTTAATGTAATAATTAAGTTGATTGTTGTTTGTGGAAGCTCCAGTGAATGAGCCCCATTAACTGAGTTTTAAACATCACTTTAAATGAAAGATTTAAAGTGATGTTTAAATCTTCCATTTAGGCCCCGCCCACTCGATCGGATCGGCGATCGGTATCGGCCGATACTGATTCCGGCGATCGACGATCGACGATCGGCCCCGAAATTGGCGATCGGAGCATCCCTAGTAAAAATGGTTTGTATCGTCAGTTAGCTGAGATTATTCCCGTTAATCTGGTATAACACATTAATAGGTTCTTAAATATTAAGATCCCCTGAGACCATAGCCGTGGGAACATGTTTCAAATGGGGGTTGCTGTGGGGATGACACCAGGGCCGGTTTTGACCAATTTGCTGCCCTAGGCAAGATTTTAGCTGGCAATGAAAAACCTCTACAAAAGAACACTACAAACAGAGAAACGTATTGATATGGTGGACAGCTTATATAAAAAGGCTTCAAATGTATTTAGTATTGCATGAACATGTTTTAATTGGGGGGTGGACTTCACATTTTCTAGGGGGGTCCGGGGATACATTTTAAAGTAAAATGCTTCAATCTGGTGCCCAATTACAGGAGACTGATCTAGGGGATACAACTCTAAAACACCCGTATGAAAAAGATTAGTTTGCATTTTAATAATCAAATAAGTATGTGAACATAACCGATTATGAATGTTGTTACATCAAGGCTGAAAATTCATTTTTTTTTTTTATTATATTTGTATTTAATCTTGTCGAAGTGCAGATCCCCTGTCCTCCACCAGGGGGTGCTGCAGCACCCTCAGCACTCCTACTTCCCACGGCCCTCCCTGAGACACAGTGTCGTGAAAAAAAAAAAACAGGGTCCCCGCCGGCGGGGACCTTGGGGTTTAACAGGTTAATATATTCTATTGTGTATTGCTTGGAGGGGGGGGGCACCAAATCATAATCTCGCCTAGGGCACCAAAATGTCTAGGACCGGCCCTGAGTATGTGGGTGTTTCTCAATGTCGAGGAAGGCTGCTCCAGAGCCACTATTTCAAGCATACTACGTCATTGAGTGCCGCCGAAGGACTGTTCCAATGTCGAGGACGCTTGCTTGGTAGCACATGTCTTCCGAGTCACTTGCTTCAGAAGCGAGGCAAGAATCCTTCCTAGCCTCAGAAAACGAAGAATTGTGGAACAGGCTAACAGGTGTGCAGTTGTGCGTCATATGCGAGGCCCCACCTTAAATTGAGCGCTATTTCCGCCAAAGATTTGGAAATTGGTCCGTGCGCAAAGCATCGTGGGGATTTTAAGACCGCGGAGTCTACACATGTGCAGCCTCGAAATTTCTCGCTACGAAGTACGCCGGCCTCGGTAGAATTCCAAGTAGCCTATGCTGGACATTGGAACAGTCCTTCGGCGGCACTCAATGATGTTTTATGCTTGAAATAGTGGCTCTGGAGCAGCCTTCCTCGACATTGAGAAACACCCCCTGTGTCTCTGTGAACCATGTATCTACAATATTTCATTGGGAATGTGACGTCATTGTCACCTGACGTGGTCACATGACCGACGACCGGTAAACAGGAAATAATAAAAGTTTTGCCGTTAGTTCAAGAAAGCTTTTCACCTTGCTGCACGTCCTTGGCTGTCTCCCTCTCACAAAGGGTAGGAATTACGGTTTTTAAGGCGGTTTTATGGTCTTTTAAATTAACCTATGCAAGTTGCTTAATTCAGCTTGGGTTTTATTAGGGCGAGGCAGGGACGGACTGGCCATTGGGAATACCGGTACCGAAGTGGGCCGGTCGGACAATTCACTAGCACACCCCCCCCCCCCCCGTTCACAATTGACTAGCGGTACCGAGTTGGGCCGGTCGAGTTTCCCGGGCTGATTTTTAGTCCCAGTCCGCCCCTGGGGCGAGGGCAAAACGAGTTTCACCCGATCACGGAGGGAAACTCTCCGACAGTCAAAGCACGAGACCGGGGCTGCGTCTCACTTCTGTTTAATGGATTCCTTGCGTCCCTCACTTGCATCGTTTCCCTGAGACCAGTCCCTCCCACCAGGGAAGCATGGAGAGACGCAAGGAAACCACGGGTGTTTCTCAATGTCGAGTATGCTTGCTTGGTAGCACATGTCTTCCGAGCGTCTTGCTTCAGAAGCGAGGCAAGAATACTTCCTGGCATTCAGAAGAGTGGAACAGGCAAGCAAGTGTGCAGGTGTGCGTCATATGAGAGGCCCCGCCTTACATCTTCCGCCACAAATTTGGGGAAATTGGTCCGTGCGCAAAGCATTGTGGGGATTTTAAGACCACGGAGACTACACATGTGCAGCCTCGACATTTCTCCAAAGGAAGTACGCCGGGCTCGGTAGAATTCCAAGTATGCTGGACTTTGGAACAGTACTTCGGCGGCACTCAATGTATGCTTGAAATAGTGGCTCTGGAGCAGCTTTACTCGAGATTGAGAAACACCCCACGAGAAGCAGGGAAATTAGTTTTAAGAGCAATGGGACGTCGTTTCCTCCGGAGCGTCACGTGAAGTCCGTTTGTGATGACGCAGCACAGCTGATCGTCTGACAGCAGCCAGCTCTGTCCCCGTTATTTTCACAAACACCCCCGCCTCTGTTAGTACACATTTACTGACATAAACATGTGTATCATCTGTTGTAGACCCAAGTAAATAAAATCAAATAAGAACTCATTCTCAAAAAAGATAAACGCCATTCTTAAAATGTATAGTAATGTATATAAACGAAAGAAGCGATCATGAAAATGTTTCCAATATGTAGCGACAGCAGGAAACAAACTAAGTCGCTGAGAGGCTGAGGCCGGGCCTGTTTGCTGTTGTATGACACGCTAAAAAAGTACTCGCTGAGATCTGAAGCTCTGTTTCGTAGTATGGTAGTTTAATGAAAAAACTCGGTTCTCAGACATATACACTGTTAAAATCAAAGCAATTGTAATCTTGCGGTCAACAAAAAAGTACAACGGCCCCGTGTCACCCTCTCTTCCACACACCCACACCTCACACAGGTGAACAGGATTATGAGTGCCACCCATACCCATGTGACCCAAGCCAACCAATCAATATTGATCATGGCTCCTACACAATAAATGAATAAAATGATTTTTGACCACTTTGTTGTTCAGATATATCACATATTTGTAACTAAATTATACATTAATTGAAACAAAACAAAGTATAAACTGAGGAGTGACTCCTGTGAGATTCATGTGTTTTCTTCACTCCGCTGGGAAACTGCTCTCATGTCAAGAAGCAACAGATCAGTGCATGCGCTGCATCGTCCAATCAGTGAGCGATACACAGTAAGGGGGCGGGGCGAGTGTCTGAGGATTTCAACGGAGGATGGTCTGTTAGTTGCTCGATTATCGCTCCTCCGTTATATATGGAGCTAATTTCCTGCCATAACTCCACAAACAAACTAAACAGGTTTTACAAATGCCTCATGATTCACTAACAAACACAATGTGGTTTGCAAATACAAAACACCATCTACAAACTAATGCATTTAGTTTTGCAAAGAAAAAACGTCAAACAAACACATCACATTGTTCTAATAAATCATGTTTCAGAGACAAATTCAGCTTAGGTTTTACAAGTTCACAATTTTTTTTTACAACTACAACACTTTTTGTTACAAATACAAAACTTGTTTTTACAACTACAAAACTTTTTCTTCTCACGGCGGAATATTACTGCCAAAAGTCACGTGACTTTTGGCAGTAATATTCCGCCGTGGCTGGCACATGCTCCACGACAGCAGGGGGCGCTACTGAGTCCATTGGGGAAGGCGGGAGCCTAAACTGTAGGCTACAGCGATTCTGCACTCGGTCAATCAGCTGCTCTTCATTTTCTTTCCTGCTATATTCAATGAGTGATACAAATATTTGATACCATAAGTTCTGAATAAAACTGATTCTGTTGGACTCGGTACTAGTTGACTGCTACCAGAAATAAAATGAAGTACTTTACTGTGTACTTTGTGAGTAATCCTCTGTCAGAGTCCCCTCCGTATAATGCATGTTTTCTGCTATCTTTGATGAGTGATAAAAAGACAATTTTACCATAAGTTCTTAATGATATTGAGACTGCTGTAGGCTACTCAGTATTCTTACACCTACTATCACAATACATTGAAGTACTTCTAGTGTGTGTGTTTTTAAAAAAATCCTCTGTCAAAGTCCCCTCCTGAGAACCTAATCAAGTCACTTCTGCTAAGTTTGATGAGGGAACATTTTTTTGTTTTGCCATTAGTTCTTTGTGAGATTGACACTGTTGGACTCAGTAGTCCCACAAGTACTACGAAGTAGCCTACTTTTACTGTGTACTTTTTGAGTAATCCTCTGTCAATGTCCCCTCCTGAGTACAATAATGCATGTTTCTCTGCTATTTTGAATAAGCGTTAAAACACCTTTCTTATGAGACTGATATTGTTGGACAGAGTACTTTAAGAGGATGGTAGACATGATATCAGCAATACTTCCAGTCAGTACTCCGGCAGCAGCATTTTTACACCTTGGAAAGTCTTTAGAGTCTGCCTGGATAGCTGGTCACACATATCCTTCAGCAAAGTGACAAACCCTTGTGACTCTTGTTGGCCTCTTAGGACAATGCTGTCTTTTAAATATGATTATTTCTCTGCTCCAGTTAATTCCTCTCAGATTCTTCCATCAGTCCCAGTCATTGCATGTCAGTCAATAGAGCTTCGAAAAATGTGTCCAATTCAACTAAATGTTTTTGGGAAGGTCAGAGCTAAATTATAGATTGTGTAATTACAAGGTGAGAGAAAATAAATCCACATCCTCCTATTAAACTTATTTATTTATTTACTTTTCCATGTTGTACATATACTTACTTGTACATGTTGAACCACATGCTGGATATCTTCCCCAGCCTCATGGAAATACAATAAATGGATTCATAATTTAAAATGTATAAATTAATAATGTTGTGTGCAAACATTTCAAATTGAAATATAAAATGAAAAATAAGTTTACTTTTGAAATGATTTCTCATAAAAACCTTTCTAAATTATAGTAAATTATTAAAAAAGGTTTCGTCAATATACGTTTTTCTGCCTAAAATAGTTAAAATTGAACGTAAACTATATCAAACACCACATCCATGGCAATTAACCCACTTTTGCCCGCTATTTAAATTGACGTTGATTGAAGTTAATAACAATATTGATATTATATAGATATATAGCATATAATTGATGCAGTCTTTCTGAACACTTTTAAAATACTGCAAATGAAGAATATTTGTAATGTTCTGCACAGATAGTGGCTTAACTTGAATTTGAAAACACGTGGCAACTTTATTAATACAGCAGTTGAAAAGATTTGTGGAAAGAAAAAGTTATTCATGGGCTCTCTAGATAAAGGGTGTTTTATGGTTGCTTGTATTATCCTCAGATAGTGGTTTGTTTAAATAACTAGTGACATTTTAATAAATATTGAAAAAAAGGGCTCCAAAAAAGGCATATATATATATATATATATATATATATATATAACCTGGCCGGCTTAACCCGTCTGTATTTCTTCAGGCACCACAAGATTCATAGTTTATAAAGTACAATTCTGGGCCATTGATTGTGTTATTTCTCCAAACACATACAGTAAAAATGCCTGTTTTGAAGCTTTAAAATGGTGCAGGAAAAGGACTTTACATTGGGTTATACTTAAAGACAGGACTATTCAGTTAAGAGAAGAGCAAAAAGGAAAGAAAATTGTTATAATGGGTGATGTAACATTAATGACAGACATAATATGAGGTCCTTGGCACTCAGACTTTAGAGGGGTCATTTTGTGATCATGGGGCATCACCCTTACAGCATCAGGACAATATCATATAGAGTCAGACAGTGGAAGTGTGCTGGAGGCGTTGACTGGGACTGATGGAAGGATGAGGCTGATGAGACTAAAGAATCTGCGAGGTACGAATAGCGGCAGAGGAATAATTATATATTAAAAGACAGCAGCCCAGAGGCCAACAAGAGTCACAAGGGTTTGTCACTTTGCGGAAGGATATTTGTGACCAGCTATCCAGGCCAGTCTCTAAAGACTTTCCAAGGTGTAAAAATGTTGCTGCCGGAGTACTCACTGGAAGTATTGCTGATATCATGTCCACCATCCTCTTAAAATACTCCGTCCAACAATATCAGTCTCAGGAAGAAATGTTTTTTAACGCTTATTAAAAGAAAAACATGCATTCTTGTAGTCGGGAGGGGACATTGACAGAAGATTACTGGGAAAGTACACAATAAGTACTTCATAGTACTTGTGGGGGTAGTTTCAGTAGTAGGCCTAGCCTACTGAGTCCAACAGGATCAATCTCACGAAGAACTAATGGCAACAAAAAAGAATTCCCTCATCAAACTTAGCAGAAGTGGCTTGATTTTGTTCTCAGCAGGGGACTTTGAGAGGATTTCTCAAAAAATACACAGTAAAAGTACATCAATGTATTGTAAGTAGTAGGCTAACTAACACAAAGTCAAACAGTATCAATGTCATTAAGAACTAATGGTAACATTTTATTTTTATCATTCATCAAAGATAGCAGTAAACATGCATTATGTACTATGGAGGGGACTCTGACAGAGGATTACTTACAAAGTACACAGTAAATTACTTCATTTTATTTCTGAGAGCAGTCAACTAGTAGCCTATAGTCCAACAGTGTCAGTTTTATTAAGAACTTGTGGTAAAAAATATTTGTATCACTCATTGAATATAGCAGGAAAGAAAATGAAGAGTGCAGAATCGCTGTATGGTTTAAATCTCCTTAGTTACAATGTTGTCCATTTTAGACAAAGGCTTATTATATTTACAGCCCTAATAACATTCATTTTCTGGGCTCAATATGTGTCTTGGCTGTTTTCGTTGTGATCTAAATTCACCTTGTTCAAACACTGACCCAGATCGCTGGATCGCTAGAAACACCGCTGTCATCAGGCTGGCAAGGGCTGTTCCATGCTCTGCTCAACCTCCCGGCGGGAGGCTCCCACCTTCCCCAATGGACTCAGTAGCGCCCCCTGCTGCCGTGGAGCATGTGCCAGAAGAAAAAGTGTTGTACTTGTAAAAACAAGTTTTGTAGTTGTAAAAAAAAGTTGTGTAGGCAACAGGCTACTTGTAAAACCTAAGCTGAATTTGTCTCTGAAACATGATTTCAAACCGGAGAGACGTGATGAAAGAATTACATATTTATTGTTTACACGTCATATGAATGAAATGATTGCCATGATAATACAACATGAGAATGTAATGGTGTTTGGCGATTAGGCCCCGGTTTGCAGGATAATCATTCAGGAGGGAAAGAACTGCTCCGATGAAATCCCCGGGGTCTAGACACTGGTGGTGGTGATGAGTAGGTGAGACCGGTCTGAAGGAGGAAGATTTAGCTTTGTCCTGAAGGAGACGGGAGGCGAGAGGGGTGGAGGCGGGTTGCGTGTGATCATCTGCAATGACAACTGACAGGGAGGAAGAGCAGGCATTTAAGGAATTTAGCATGTGCAGCGATTGGCTGCTGAGGGGTGACGCCCTCGTATTTAATGAGGGGGGAAGGGAGCCATAGAGTGACGTGTAAGTGACTCGTGTTAGGTCTTCCTTATTGAACTTGCACTAAAGCTTTCATTTCAAACCGGAGAGACGTGATGTAAGAATTACATATTTATTGTTTACACGTCATATGAATGAAATGATTGCCATGATAATACAACATGAGAATGTAATGGTGTTTGGCGATTAGGCCCCGGTTTGCAGGATAATCATTCAGGAGGGAAAGAACCGCTCCGATGAAATCCCCAAAACCAGTGAAGTATGAAATACTGAGATGAACTGAGTTGCTTACCTTGTGGGGTGACTGTGGTGATCTGGGAATGAAATATAATAGATTAACATATGTAAGCGGCATTGGGCCGGAATCACTGCCGGAAATTACGGGTCATGCTAAGACTCTGACTGCCGAAATCAGTGCCGGTCTTATCTGAAAACGACCTGCGGGTCGCCTGCCTGGCTAGCAGGGCTTGACTACGCCGGCCGAAGGTCGAACGGTTTTGTTTTGTAACTGACACCGAAGTGTACGGTGGCCCAACGTCCACGACACCGAAGTGTACGGTAGCCCGAAGCTACGACACCGAAGTGTACGGTGGCCCTCAGCCACGCCTGACTTCGCAGGATATATCTTTTTCTTTTCCTTCTTTACTCTTTCTTTATTTCTCTTTGTTTTGTAACTGGCACCGAAGTGTACGGTGGCCCGGAGCCACGACACCGAAGTGTACGGTGGCCCGAGTCCACGCCTGACTTCGCAGGATATATATTTTTCTTCTTTACTCTTTTCCTCTTTCTTTGTTTTGTAACTGACACCGAAGTGTACGGTGGCCCGAGTCCACGCCTGACTTCGCAGGATATACATTTTACACTGACACATTTGAGCAAGGGCCTGGGATTTGGATACCTGCGTGCAGGAGATGAAGCCCGTTACAGGTAGGTACATCGTGAGACGAGACATTGTTCCCTGTGGGCGGGGGCCCACGGACTAGGACAGGAATGCAGTTTGAAATCCGATACCATGATGAGACATGTATACGTGTAGACGTGTTATGAACCACCACCAGTTATATGCATAGATACCATAGTTAGGGTCTGAGTGATCTTTGGGAAGCCCGTACGGCGCTGATGTCCGGACGAATGAAGGTTGTGAAGGCGGAGGAGGACCACCGTCCTAGTTGTTGTAGGGATGAGGTAGAGAGACCTTGATTAGCAGCAGAGGTGGCTGCACCTATCCTGAAGGAATGTCCCGGGTATGATATGGGTGATAGGCCGGATTTAATGAGAACTTGCTTGAGGTAGAAATTGACGGGGCCATGACCCTGGAAGAAACCCCCAAAACCCATGGATGGGCGGCATCCGTGAAGAACCTCATTGAGTCAGAGGAATGCACGAGGCCATCGTAAAATAAAGTAACTCCGTTCCAGTGGGCGAGCAGGAGGGACCAGAACCGTAGGTCTGAGCGGCACCCTTCGTCTAAGAAAACGCAGTCATGGAGGTTGTCGACCACTGATGCTGCGTCCAGGAGGCGGGAGATGAACGAGCGCCCCTGGGGGATGACGTGCATGGCGAAGTTGAGGTGTCCGAGAAGGCAGAGCAACTGTTGTTTTGTGATAACTTGTTGCTCGCAGTATGACTTGGTGATGTCCCGGATGCGCTGCAGTTTGTCGGAGGGGAGAGACGCCTTCATGTCTATGGAGTCGTGGATGATGCCTAAGAACTCTAAGCGTGTGTCGGGACCTAACGTTTTCTATTTGGAGAGAGGGACACCTCACTCCTGAAGCAGTGTTTAAGCTTGGCCAGTGAGATCCCTGAGCTGTCCTGTGGCGGGTCTATGGGGAGGAAGTCGTCCGGTAGGTGAAGGACGTAGGGGATTCTGACGATGTTCAGCAGGATCCAATAGAGCGCTTCCGAGAAGGAATTGAAGATGCGGGGGCTACTTCTGCACCCAAAGGTCAGGCAAACGGCGAAAGTAGAGTTTGGACTCCCACTTAATACCGAACAAATTCCACTGAGACGGATGAATGGGGATGATTTGAAGGCATCGGTAATGTCCGCTTTGGAGAGCCGAGCTCCGTGCCCTGTGAACTTGATCATCTTTATTGCATTATCCACTGAGGCATGGTGAAGGGAGAACTGATCTGGAGGGATGATGCTATTGACGCTGCAGAATGGGCCGGAGCAGGGAGCGGATAGATCGAAAATCAGCCTTTTATTTACGTGTGGCTATTCCGATGGGATTTGAACGGAACACTGAGAAGGGGGAGGAGCTAAAAGGACCGATTATATATCCTTTGAGAAGTTCTTTGTCGATGAGCTGGGAAAACTATATTGGGTTCTTTAGCTGTAAAGACAGCTAGACTGTACTGTACTTAGACTGTAAGTTTCTTGCTACGAAAGTCACTGTGGGAGATGGGAGGACCCCTACCCTGAAGCCTTGGGAGAGCCCTGACAGGAGATAGTCAACAAACACGGAATCTGGGTGAGTAGATAGCGCAGCTGCTAGCTGAGGGATGTTAATGGGAGTGGAGGGGTGATATTCCAGAATGTTTTTTTTAATTTTTTTTTAGGTTTCTGGCGCAGAGCCACTGTGACGGCTCGTCCACACAGTGGCGTGCGTTACAGCTTCCAAACGCTTCTGCCCATTCACTTTGAATGGGGTGACGTCACTTTGAGCAGAACTGTATTTTGGGAAGCAACGTGGAGCGTTTGCTGGCGTTGCTCGCTTCAAAAAGTTGAGCAATGTTCAACTTTTGGCGCCTGGGCAGAAGCGTTAGCCAAGGAAATCCCGTTTATGCAAATCCGCCAGTACAAGCGCTAGCCAATCAGACCGCGTGTATGCTGGGAGAGACTACGCAGGTAATTCCTCATATTCCAAAAATTTGAGGGAAAATTCATTATAGCGGTAGTGAATCACCCAGTGCTGTATGATCAGTCTCTGTTCATCTACCGGGATACGAACCAGAGGAGCGAGGCATGGAGGGAGGTGGCAGAGACAGTGGGTGAAACTGGTAGGTTTTCGCCTGTTGGGGATTTATTTTATTTTTTTCCAGTTTACTTCGTTTTAACATTGCTATTGCTTTGTATGTCGGGGGCAAGAGATTCATGTGATTGGTTGTTGCTGCGCGGACCAGTAGCGTAGGCAGAAATGTACTTTAGGGTGGGCCTGTACAAATATTAGGGGTGCACCGAATGGGAAATTCTTGGCCGAAACCGATACCGAAAATAGGAAACAGTTGGCCGAAAACCGAATGCCGAAAGGCCGAAAATGATTAATATAAATATATATATATAATGTATACATTTTTTACCAATGTTGTTCAGCTACCTGATTATGGAAATAGACATGATTATGCCAAAAAAAGCGCACCGGCTCATTTGAAACAAAGCGCATTTGCGTACCAACATTGAGAGAGGGAGAGAGGGAGAGAGAGAAGGGAGAAGAGAAAATAGAAAATAGAGGAGAGAGAGAGAGAGAGAGAGAGAGAGAGAGAGAGAGAGAGAGAGAGAGAGAGAGAGAGAGAGAGAGAGAGAGAGAGAGAGAGAGAGAGAGAGAGAGAGAGAGAGAGAGAGAGAGAGAGAGAAAGAAAAAAAAGAAAAAAGATATTTGCGAGTTGCATATGAACCATGATATGAACTCAGGGCCGGCCCGTAGCACTGGCTAGATGTTCGCCTGGGGAGTCGCTGCGCTGGCAGTTCTGCAGGGGGAAAAAAACCTTTTGACCGTTGGGGCTCATTCTAATTTTCGGCCTTGATGTAACAATATTCATAATTAAGTAAATGTAACACCCTTTTCACCCCGGTTACACGTTTCATTTGCCCTGTACAATGGGCGCTGTAAGTGATGGAAATGGGGGTTTGGCTTATCTGGCGCCCGCAGCTCACAGCCAACGTGCGAGGGAGAGAGGGAGGGTGCACCGGTACCAGCGCTGTTGTTATTAGAATCTGGTGCCGTGCTAGCTGCTCTAACGGATATAAGAAGAAGATGTTTCTACAATGATGTGGAGGGAGAGTCCTCTCCAGTCAGACTGAGAGGCTGATACTACAGCTCAGTGAGGTAAGGACTCTTAGTCTAAGTTCAAACGGTTTGGTCACAATTTATGTAAACACATATTTCCAAGGCACTCCTTTATAATTATTGGGATAAACAGGTTTCAAATCATTCCAATGTATAAGACAGTAACCAAAAATATCCTTTAAAACTGGAGAGATAAAAAAAAAAGCATAAATAAATAAATGTTAAGGTAAAATAAGATATGAATGAACAACACAAATAAAATAAGTTACATTCATTTGTTATTGGCTATGGTAGGTTATTGGTTATGTTCACATACTTATTTGATTACATCCACTTGTCTAAGATGACAACAGATACTTTCGACCCAAACCCAGCTGTTGACTTGTGGATGCAAGCAGCTAATCGCAGACTCAACCAGAGAGAAAGAAGTAGGCCTACATCATCAGCTACCATGTCTGACAGAGAGGAAGCCAGTGAGGAGAACAGTCAGGAGGGAAGTGATGACAGCTTGTAGGATTACTGGTCGTGCTAATGTTGTCTTGTGTTCACCACTGCATGTGTGTTCTGTGTTCACCTCTGCATGTGTGTTCTGTGTTCACCTCTGCATGTGTGTTCTGTGTTCACCTCTGCATGTGTGTTCTGTGTTCACCTCTGCATGTGTGTTCAGTGCCGTGTGTCTGGCAAATAAAGTCAAGACCCCCTCAAAAGTTACGGTTTATTTCATTTTAAGGATGAGCACCAAGCAACATCTCCAGATGCTCCTTTGAGAACCAGAGCAAAAAAGTTATGTGCACCCCTGTCTATAATGGTGTATTAAGCCTAGTTAAGGCGAGACACCCCAGGTGAATAGGGTAATTTATCCAGTTAATTACCTACAATAAGGCAATTGTTTCTTATATTACAAGTTTTCTGAATATGCAAATGAGCCATTATCTCATTAAATTTGCGCATATTTTAACACATTTCAGGAACCGAAATCTGAACTTTGGATAAAGCCAGGTTCAAAATTCTCGTTTCATTTTGTAGTCATATTAGAAGGGTTAGAAGGGATTTTGGATATCTCTTTTTATCACTCAATAAATCAGAAAATACTGTCAACAGCCCTAAAATATCAATTTTCACCATGTTTCTAGGTATAACATCTTATATAATTCAGGCTATGAATGATATATGAACAAACCCTTCAGTAAAAGCCTTCATAATATTGATAGGAATATAACTGGAAGGTTTGGTGTATGTAAGTGCAACTGAAGTGGACATTTCTGACTCAGAGTAGGAGAAAAAACTCATTTTGAGAAAATGACCTTTAAAGATTGCAGTGAGGCGCTAGCTAAACCCTCTGTTCTTTGGATGACAGCTTGCGCCTCGACGCACTCCGTGAAGGTATTTCATGTTCGGGGTGATTTGGTTTTTGTATAACCTTGCTTCGTGCAAGTGACAATTGTTGTTGTCTTCTCTGTGAACGTTTTTTCGCCGTTCTTTTGCCATTTTGAGATTTAAATTTCTAGCGGAAAGCTAACCAGGAAGTGTTTTAGCACATCACGTGACGCATCTGAACGAATCACGTTGTCAGAAGTTGACACCAGCCAATGAGATTTCGTTTCTTGGTTTAAGACCCTTTTGTACTTTCACGATTGGCTGCTGATACAAAGGAAATGACCATATTTGGATCCGATGAGATTGTGCAGGAAAAGACGGAGCTTTTCCAACGATGACATTGTGCAAACAGCGGTCGCGGTACTTTATGTTACGTTAGAATGCTAACTTTTGGTGAATTTACGAGAAATATACAGATGCAAATAGACAAACTATAGTAAAATGAACACTTAAATGTGTATTTTGTACGTTTTCCTTCCAAAAGCCTGAAAGAAAACATGTTATGGAATCAAAATAGCACAACATCTCAAAATTGTGTCTCGCCTTTAACAAACAATTGATGCGGCTTGTATCGCTTAAGCGGCTCCCTCCCCACTTTTGGCAGCACCCCCTGAGCTAAATGACTTCCCGCGGCTATGCCTAACACACTTAGCTATTTTATCTACCTCTGGAACAAGCTAAACTAGTTATTATAAATATATTTATTCTTCATTGTCGGGTCACTCATTACTGGATCAGTGAGCTGCATGAGATACTGACAGGCTGTCAGGAGAGGGAGAGAGGGGGGAGAGAGAGAGGGAGAGAGGAAAAGAGAGCGCTTCCGCTAATTTCTCCCGTGTTATTATCCAAAGTGAATGTAAACTTGAATAATGTACATCATTTGAATGTAATAATTAAGTTGATTGTTGTTTGTGGAAGCTCCAGTGAATGAGCCCCATTAACTGAGTTTAAACATCACTTTAAATGGAAGATTTAAAGTGATGTTTAAATCTTCCATTTAGGCCCCGCCCACTCGATCGGATCGACGATCGGTATCGGCCGATACTGATTCCGGCGATCGGCCCCGAAATTGGCGATCGGAGCATCCCTAATTCCTATACAAATGCAGTTTGAGTAATTCACTTAATATATTTACTTAAAACTTTAATATAGTCATTTTCACTTAATACTCTAATATAGTCATCTTTCTGCATTCAACACTAAGGAAAGCTGTACAATTTGACATGATAATGAGGAAAAAAGGCCTCCGACAATGCAGATCATTTTTTGATCATATCAATTTTCAGATGGGGGCAAGGCTTAATATTTGGGAGCATAGTGTCCCTTTCAGGAGCCCCACTGGATTGGCTTTGATCTGAAATATTTGTATAAAAAGCTTGTTAGCTGGCTGTCCATCTCATAATGTTCACATAGAAACTAGCTGTCAATAGGAAATATAAATCAGAAGAATTATATTTTCATGCTAAATCTGTCACAAAAAGAGGTTGCACATTTAAATGCAGGTGTTGTTATGGCAACGTCAGTGGCCAGACAGCCACATTTACTGCTGCAAATACGTTAAAACATGCTGTCGACACGTAAAGCAGTGGCAACTATGCCACCATTTCAGCTGACTTTTTCTCAGAAATACTGTCACATAACATCCATATATATTTCAGTGCTAGGTTGATGCTTAGCTAAGCTAACTATGAAACACTTTAACTGACAGGACTCAGGAATCAGGATCAGCTGTGTACTACTCTAAGGTAGCTTCTAGCTTCATGTCGAACACAGACAGTAAGTCAACATTTCCCACAGAGCTTTCTTTGAAATCACCAAGTAACACTAAAAAACACAACATTTAGATTGTATGACAACGTGTTTATTTAATATATCTGGCTAGCTATAGCTACTTGCGATTCAAAGTAACGTCAACGTAGCTATAATGTATGCTTTGCTTACATGTTCGCATAACTTGTAAGTTTACTGACGGACAGGTACATACCTTGTTCACCTGGCTCAGGTGGTGGCTCTGGGGTTGTTGTGTGAGCCACCACTTGAGAATTGCCGTCTTTTTTATTAAAGAAATGTCTAATGTCCATCTTCAGAATCTCCGCGTCCGGGGCTGACAGTTTAAAGTTTAAATATTGTCACTAGGGGTGGGCGGATCGATCCCAAAATATCGATACTTCCGATATTACGTTACGTTTCAAAATATCGATACTAGAGCCAATAGGATCGATAATGTTATACTTTTTTTCTCGTCTCCTCTACTCGTCAATTTCTTCAAAAAACTATGTGCAGACGAACACAAGTATATGCTCTTTTCTTCTCTCTCCACTGCTGTCCTCTTCTCCTCGAGGCTCCCTGTCTGAACGCCGATTATCAAGCTGACTGACAGCAGCCAGCAGGGCAGGACAGCAGCAGCCAGCGACTCGCGAGTGCAACACACACACGCGCATGATGGCTGAGAGAAAGAGCAGCGTTGTGTGGAGCAATTTCACAACTGGCAATTAAAACTTAGCGAACTGTGATGTGTGCAAGAAGACAGTTCGCTACTTTGGCCACTTTGTATTGTTATTTTTCATGTTTGCACTTTAAATTTGCAAAAGTAAAACGTGTATTTGTCTATAAAAACTGTCCTGTCTTTATTCATGAAAATGAATTCAGATTTAGTCTATTTATGATGATTTCAGCTCAAAAATCATGTCATGCAGCTCTCCCCTATATGAAAGTACATAAGACGCTTTTCATTAAAAAAAGTATCGGTATCGATATCGGTATCGGCGATACTGGCCTTGAAATACTTGGTATCGGATCGAATCCAGATTTTGTGGTATCGCCCACCCCTAATTGTCACAGAGGAGAGGTAATGTCAGCCAATAAAACACGTTTATTTCCATGCAATTCTCTGATTGGTCTGATGGCGTCGTCTTGCCTCTGTGTTGCATTCACTGAACATGGGAAATTACAATTCTGCCGTCCGTCCTATAGGTAAAGTAGGTTAATGTATTATATTATTGAGGGAGAATTTGTCCGGGGCTAAAGAAAAAACATCCGGGGCTAAAGCCCCGGATGCCTACCCCAGGCGACGCCCCTGAGTACTACCATTGCTTGTGATCATCTGCAATGACAACTGACAGGGAGGAAGAGCAGGCATTTAAGGAATTTAGCATGTGCAGCGATTGGCTGCTGAGGGGTGACGCCCTCGTATTTAATGAGGGGGGAAGGGAGCCATAGAGTGACGTGTAAGTGACTCGTGTTAGGTCTTCCTTATTGAACTTGCGCTAAAGCTTTCATTTATTAGAAAAATTGTATGTGTTTATTTGATAGATACGTTTTTTCTTTGCAAAACTAAATGCATTAGTTTGTAGATGGTGTTTTGTATTTGCAAACCACATTGTGTTTGTTAGTGAATCATGAGGCATTTGTAAAACCTGTTTAGTTTGTTTGTGGAGTTATGGCATGAAAATAGGCTTGTTTGAGACAAGCGCAGACCTGCGCAATTTCGATCAACGTCTTGCTCGTGCGTTGCATGATGGTTAGTCATTTTGTCCGACTTGCTCTGGAGGCCCGCCTACATGAGACGTTGAAATCTCGCGGGACAAAGACGCCCGCAGCCTTGAGAGCGAGCCGCGGCGAGGCGGCGCAGTTCCTCTCCACAGGCTGCGGAAGCGAAATGCTTGATGGGAAACGACTCGCTGGTATCTCGAGCTGAGCGCTCATTGGTGGTTTTTACCACGTGCTGGTGATGAAACTCTCCAATTGGCTCGGCAAAAGTTTGTTGTTGTTTTGTGTCAGTTTTACGTCGCCACATCCATTCCCATTTTTCATCATTGTTCCACAATATTTATCATCATTAAATTAATATCCATATATTTTATACAATACTTGCACTGCTTACCATTTTCATACTTTATATATCTTAGCATATTCATTCACACTGTTCATACTGCTCACAGGCTGATATCTAATGTATTCATACCCCTCACTGTTTATTCATCATTCAATTCATTCTATATTTTATTCTGTAGATTGTGTACATTACTTTTCACTTTACTGCTTTTTGCACCTGGTTAGAAGCTAAACTGCATTTCGTTGTCTCAGTACCTGTAATATGTGCAATAACAATAAAGTTGAATCTAATCTTGAGCAGGAACAAATGTATTTACTTAGTACATATCTGACATTAACGATTAAACACATGTGTGCATTCTTTATCAATGCAAACCGAGTCAAGCCGACTCCGGAGGTGGCGGTATGCACCTTAAAGTTGTTTGCAATCCGCCAAAAAACAGAGAGAAGAAGAAGAAGAAGACGAAGCCGACTCCGAGCTGTCCGACTTCAGGCGAGCTTTTTGAGACCTCCCCCGGCTACGATCGGCTACTCTCGTCTACTTTCGAGGCGAGCCGCTGTCAGTACCAGATATGTTCGGGCTACCAGATATGTTCGGGTGTATTTCCGTCGCATCCGTCTTCCGTCATATTCGTCATATTTTACGGCATCTCAAGAGGGCCACCACGGTCAAATTCCGAACATTTAAACATAGCCGACACTTCATTCTTTACTTTGTCCGTTATTATATGTAGAAGATTATACTTTTTCTCCGTCATGTTGTTTCCTTAGAAACAACTTCAAACAGGCATAGCCTACACTTCATTCTTTACTTTGTCCGTTATTATATGTAGAAGATATTAATTTGTTCTCCGTCATGTTGTTTCCATAGCAACAACTTCAAACAATAACAACTAACCGCTAGCCGCAAAGCTAGCATCACAGCCACTGCTCCGTTTTCGGAGACTTTGCACACGTTTTTCACAAACATTTTCACACGCTAGGAGTACTTCCACTAGCTTCGTCTTGATCTGTAGATGTGATTTGATGTGTCGTGTGTCCCCCAACTCCTCTCCAAAGTTCAGATATTTAATAAAATACTCAGGGGAGTTTCCTGAATTTTCATGCCCAAAACCAAGCACTAGGCCCTGGGTAAATTAAGAGGCTGATCTCGGGCACTTTTGTCCACTTTCCCTGGTGGTCGAAACTCAAGCCAGACATCCCTGGAATCGTCTCAGAGAGTAGATGATCAGTGGGGCCTTGTTTTTACTGAATGATGTGTTTTTTTATGGGGAATTCAAATATGAGCTTATTTTTAGGATTTTCGGAGACTTTGCACACGTTTTCACAAACATTTTCACGCTAGTAGGCTATATAGAGTATGGGAGTACTTCCATTCGCTTCGCCTTGATCTGTAGATGTGATTTGATGTGTCGTGTGTCTCCCAACTCCTCTCCAAAGTTCAGATACTATATACAAATACTAAAAGGTAAATAAAACATTAAACATAATGACAAAATAACAACCTGAAATATATGTACTATCTACACATTTCGTAATTATCTAATCTAGTGGCCTTATAAAAGTGTTGGCTAAAGTAACGCAGAATATATATATTTTTAAATTGTAAATAATTATTAACATTATTTATGTGCACAAGTACATGGGACCCCACCATAGCACCTCACACATAACAAGCTGTCCCGAGTTCCTCCGGCTGCAGTTCCACAGACGGCCGGTGTGTGGCAGCAGAGCGCTGGGAGCAGAGGGAGGTGAGTATATGACGGATGACGGATGCGACGGAAATACACCCGAACATATCTGGTACTGACACCGCTGTCACTACCCGATCTGCAGCTCTGACGGTCTGCTGTGCGCATGTGCGAGATGGTCCGCCATATTGGACAACGCCGGACGGCAACCCAAGTAGGACAAAATTGACATCTAGACCGTCTGAACCATTCGCAAGTTTTTACATGTGACAAAATATGCATTGCGCATTCGCGAGTTTTACATGTGACAAACGGTGATTTGCAGAGTTTTTACATGTGACAAACGGTGATTTGCATTGCATCTGACAGAATGAAGACTTTTGCATCTGACAGAATGAAGACTTTTGTGTTTTATTACAGAATGAAGACTTTTGCATCTGACAGAATGAAGACTTTTGTGTTTTACTATTTGGGGTTAAGACAGAGCCTATCATACTGAATACATATTAGAGCAAATCTCTGTTATCAGTCCTTTTCTTCAGACTATTATTGCTAAATTTGAAAGAGTCCTTACCAGCTTTGGAATTGTGTGTGTATATATATATATATATTGTAGTGCCGAGAGATAGGGAGTCGGAGGCGGTGCAATGGAGGTGCAAAAGGGTAATTTATTAGAGTGTAGAAAAGGACATGTTGTCCGGTTGCAGTCCGGGAAGAAGAGAGAGAAGACAGGAGGGCACACAATACATATAGACAACCACATACATGTCCGTGTGGAAACAATACCCCCAACTCTAGTTCCATGTGTGGATTATGTAACCCAGTGTATTAAAGGTGGTCACCACACAAGCCCCCCCAGAATCCAAACATTGCAAACAAATCCAGCGTCCGGGGAGGAAGCACCACAGGGGCCGAAGAGGGTGAGGTTGCAGGTGAGGGCCGGGCCATGGAACGGGCCGTCGGAAAGGGGGCCGCAGTAGGCGTCGTGGCGAATGAAAGTCATCACCGCACAGTCGTGGGAAAGCCGGGTCGCTGAGTCGCGACGGGCGTCAACAACCCGGTGGTCCCAGCAGGAAGGAGCGCTGCCCGGCCGCAGGCGAGGGCACAGCGGCGGCGAGCATGAAGTCCTCGGGGAGGAAGGAGCCGGGTCCTCTGGAGGAAGGAGCAGTCTCCCCGGGAGGAAGGAGCCGTGGACAGAGGAGAGGCCAGACAGGGGTCCCCGAAGCGCGCCACCCACGGGCCCGACGAAGGCATGGGCGACGTCCGAAACTGTCGAGGCGAGAACGGGGTCCAGAAGCGCGCCACCCAGGCGCCGATGAAAACGCAGGTGACGTCCGAAAGCCGCCGTCGAGGTGGTGAAAAGGCGAGAGGGTCCACACGAGGCCGACCGGACATGGTCGAACCTCCTCTCAGGCACCAGAAAAAAAAACTCAAAAAGGATCGATAGCCGTTAGCAGCTAGCTGGCAGCCATCGGTAGCTGCTAGCCGTAGCCGTTAGCTAACGTGGTTAGCTGCTAGTCGTCGATAGCTAGCGCAGCCTGGATTTGCAGCCGCACGCCCTGAAGAAACAACCCCACGTCTGGTTCTCTCCCCTACCCAGCAGGTCGTGCATCGTCTCAGTGTAGATGGAAGGCCCGCTGTCCTCCAGTGTCGAGACGATGCGGGAATGGCGAGTGACGTCCTCAGCCATTCCGCGGGGGGCGCACCGAGCCTCAGTCCGTGTGCCCAGCCACGGACGTCTCCAACAATCTCTGGCATAACGAGAAAAACAGCGCTTTTCGCCATGTTCGGGTCCGTCCCGGAAACTTCACGAGACGTTGTCAGGGTCACCAATGTAGTGCCGAGAGATAGGGAGTCGGAGGCGGTGCAATGGAGGTGCAAAAGGGTAATTTATTAAAGTGTAGAAAAGGACATGTTGTCCGGTTGCAGTCTGGGAAGAAGAGAGAGAAGACAGGAGGGCACACAATACATATAGACAACCACATACATGTCCGTGTGGAAACAATACCCCCAACTCTAGTTCCATGTGTGGATTATGTAACCCAGTGTATTAAAGGTGGTCACCACAATATATATATATATATATATATAGCACCTTCTGCCATATCGTCACCCTTTGCAGTGATTGACTTGAACACTGAGAATGTTTTTATGAACTTCAGACATTTTCATATACAAATGTGATCATACACCAACACACATTTTAGAGATATACATTTTTCACACACAACCATTTACTAAATTAAACCATATCCCATCATAATACGAGCAAATAAGAAGGCACAGCAATAAATATATTGTGTGTGTGTGGGTGGGGGGGGGGGAGATCCAGGTCCAATGGGGGCAGAGGGGAGAGGTGGGAGAGTTCAGCATCCTACAGGAAATGTCATTTGCATGTAATATTATTTATTCATATGGAATTATATAACTGGAGTTTGTTATCCTTTAATTTTGCTTGATTAATTAAAAAAACACAAACATAAAAAAGGGGTCATTCAGGAATACAATTATTATATTATAAATAATAATAAAATAATAAATTATATTATAATATTGAATTAAATATTTTTTTGTATAGTATTATTTCATTTAGAAAGGCAATACAAATACAATAGAATAAAAATACAATACAAAACTTGGGACAGAGCTAAGTAACTTATCAGTTAGTCACAACACAAAATAACAGGAGAATGAGAATTAATTACCTTTTACTGTAAAGTTCGATGACGCACGGCGCATTTGATCTCGCTCATTTTAGAGAGGTCTGTGTGAAATTCACCTTCAGACATGTATTCTCTCAAATTGTTGTAAAACACTAAAGTCTTCATTCTGTCAGATGCAATGCAAATCACCGTTTGTCACATGTAAAAACTCTGCAAATCACCGTTTGTCACATGTAAAAACTCGCGAATGCGCAATGCATATTTTGTCACATGTAAAAACTTGCGAATGGTTCAGACGGTCTAGATGTCAATGTTGTCCTACTTGGGTTGCCGTCCGGCGTTGTCCAATATGGCGGACCATCTCGCACATGCGCACAGCAGATCGGGCAGAGCTGCAGATCGGGTAGTGACAACAACGCGTCTCAAACAAGCCTATTAGCTCCTCCGTTATCACTCCTCGATCCTCCGGCAAAAATAAAGCCACTGGGACGGTTCTCAAGATGGCGCAGACAAATCAACTTCCGGTGATACCGAGACCGAGGAGAGACGAAATGAAAAATAAGACAAGTGAGACGCAGCCCGGGTCTGTTACGAGCAATTTGTTTTTAAATGGTGTTTTAATAGAAGTTTTAATTGTTTTTTTTTAAAACTTCTTATTTATGTGTTTTACAGAGTTTATTGCCAATAACCGGCCCAGAAACCTGGGATACTGGTATGTCACTTGTTTTGTTTTATTTTATTATAACTTTTATTGTTATTTATAACAGCTGAGTGACCATTTCCCCGGCTGGATTGAGCTGAGAGTGTGAAATAACTGTGAAAGTATGCCTTGTTTTGAACCCTCTTTTAATTTTACATTGTATTGGTGTAGCAACTAAAAAATATGTTTGTTTGTTTTTTAAATGGACCAGGCCAGCATGTCCTATAGTGTTTTTTGTTTCTGTCAAATGTGTTTGTGGCAATTTAATAATTGCAGATCTGTGTTTTAGGTTACGCTCTTCTTCCTCTCAGGCGCAGGTCTGGGCCTGTGTGATACTCTGTCTGTTTTCAGTGTATGGCCTGCACGGTGTGACACTTTATAAGGGTATGCTAAATATCTCACTGTTATTTTCTAGAGGTTGTGGTTTAAGTATTGCATGCTTTTGTTATTTTTGATGTGTGGCTTCTCTTGTTTGTTTTTGTCCTTCCCAGTTAGCAAGCACTGTGACCCAGCGGACCAGACCTGCCCACCTGAGGAGGGTAGCTTACTGTACTGTATGTAGCCTTGTGAATTATATTAGCCTTTTACCCATTAACAGCTGATGAAATTGACATTGTAACCATGTTTTAATATTTGTTAAATAAAGCTGGATTATATTTTGGGAATTCATGCCTCTGTCCTAATTGTACATGTTAAGGGAAGCCTTAAAATTGGTTACCACGATCAACATAAATTGAGTGTCCACGGGTTCCTCCTGCCCCTTAGCTGGAGGTGACATTGTCAGTTTAAATGTAAAGGTAAAGTCACGGTTACCACATGTTGTTGAGATATTTCAGGATAGTTAAAGAGTCGAACAGACTGACTTCCTTTCTCTAATGTCGCTAAAGATGCATAAGTATTGTCAGGTGTCGTTCTGAATTTTAACACTTTGTTCTCATTTCATACATTTGACCTAATCTAAGCTGACACTGACTTGTGGATTGCTTTAAAATTCAAAAAGACCCCATGAGAATGAAATGATGCTGAACTAAACACTGCATGCCTACAACTAAAATCTGCCCTTATCTGTTAAGCCTATTTCCTCTCTTAATGGTACCCTTATCCCCTGAAGGTGATGTTCTGTAGTAGTGACAAGCTAGTGGTATTGCACCTCACCTCACCAAGGTTAAGTCAGATCTTATCACAGCGCAGGTGCGAGAGTGATACTGTTTTGCAGGCAGTTGGAGTGAAACGAAGAGGGTAGGCAAAGGTTGGGGGATAATGCACTGATGACCTGCAGCCCGACTCGCTGACTCACTGCCAGCTTTTTTCTCCTTTATGTGCTCCTGTATAAATAAATATAAGGTGTTTGTGTGTAATGTTGAACTAGCTCAGGGTGGCTCATGTTTTTGGGGGGTCAGGGGAGCATGGTATTACATCGGTCAGGGGTAAAGGTTACATTCTCAGTGTTTGCAGCTATGGAACTATAAGGAATGCCGATATTACTGTAATCTGCGACATTTAGTTCTACCAAAAAAGGCCACTGACATTTAATGGACTTCAATAAAACAAGCCTACTGGAAAAGTTAATTGATGCATGGCTTGTAGCTGCTGTAAAACATTAGTTTAACTGTGTGAGCGTGTGAAAAACAACACTAAATTGCATGTCTTTCTGTATTATAAATACCCCCAAATTACGTGTTTGTTTGAGCTGAACCAGGGGCTGCAAATTGACTTCTGTGAGACTATACAACAGTGTAAATAGATTTTACGCTCATATATTATAATTTAAAGGGTGTGGGTTTAACTTGTTACAATTGGTGTTGTGTTTTATGACAAAAACAAGGTTTTAAAGATTATACAACAGCTGTAATTCTTCTGCCCTGACCTGTAGTGGAAACAATAATCGTTAGTTATGTTTATTTCTTGAGGCAGTAGTACCCAACAGATGGATTTGCATTCACAAATCTATTTGTTGCGATGTCCATGCATGACTGAGACAGACAGAATGTGACAAACATGATTGGGAAAATATAAACACAAGTTTATAAAACAGCATTTTTAAAATCATCCCTAACTGGTAGACATGACCAGCAGGTGTGGGCGCAGATTGCTCAATCACACTTTGTTCCACTTATAGTAGGCAACATTATGAATCCATCTGAGCCCACCCAAAATTATTTTAACCAAGCTTTGCTGTAAATATCTACTTCATTGCTATCATGACAACCAAGCATTGTGAGAAGATCCTGTTTTTATGCATACATGTCTATCATTGGGTTGTTGGGTATTTTTTCTGAGGGACTTTCACACCTTCGCCCACCTGAATGTCCTTTCAGGCTGCTGCTATAGATATCCACAGCGAGGAGGAGAAGGCAACGACGAGATGCAGCAAAAAAGAGACAGAGTCAGGAAGCAGAGAGAGCTTAGAGAGAGTGAAACAGTGAAGACACCAAATGTGGAACAATAATCCAGCTGCTTAGTGAGTTTATCAAGAGTGAGAGAATGTGCGTGAGAAGTGAAAAGAGTGAATGATGACAGGGGAAGAGCAAGGAAAATGAGCTCCCTACCTGCAAGTGCATCAAAGCCTTGTCATGTCATATACTCACCGCTCACACACCCACTCAGCACCTCAATGCCTCAACCTAATGAGCCAAGTGCCGCTCAATGGCTGCTGTATACACCAGCACCCTCACGCAGCCATTATAAGGCTGTGTTACAGACAATTTATCGCCCCGTACATCACTGCTTCTATTTCCATTCGCTGTTGTCACAGCCTGCCCCCTTCACACTGTCATGTTACCTGCTCACTGACTTTCTCCATGGACAAATCTTTACTCATCCCACAGTATATGACATTGGATGAGTGGTTTCTATCCATTTCACCCAACATTTACAAGAGTGACCACTTAAGTAGATTGGTAGTTTAAAGGGAGCTGATACCGTTAGCTTGTTAAAACAATCTCCAAGTGACATGTGTGTGGCAGGCATTGAGTAATGACAGCATCTCATTTTTCTATTTCTGCTCCCACCGATGCAATAGAAACATTCCAATGCTTTCCCTGTGCATTCACTCCTGTGTGAGGATCTGTTCATTATTCAGATAATGTAACCAGATCGGGTTTTAATGCCAGGTGTTTTCAGATGTTGTTTCATTGTACCAATACATTATTCCCTTTTCAATCTTTGTGTTTGACAGGTTCAATATAAACTTGTCTTGCATCGTTATTTATGCATCGCGAGCTTGACAACAATTGTTTGAAAAAAAGAGCATCGCACAGATCAATGTGGTTCTCCAGATGTCATAATATTGGTTACCAAATAGAAAAGTTAAGACACCAAACAAAACGATTTCATGTGTGCATGTTATTATGTAATATGTGTTTCTAGTAAACAATGCCAGTCTTATTAAAACACAAGGGAAATTAAGGATACATAAAGACTTTGCTCTCACTAAATGCAATAAGTTCCAGAGAGGGAATGGTTTTAAAGTATTTGGCAGTGTTTGCTATTTTCTGCAGTGTGAAACTGATCATAATGATTGAGTTTAGGTAACGTAAAATAGTGTGTTTGTTTGACCAATACACCTTCACTCTGTCAACAGACTTTTGCAGCATTACTAATACTGTTACTCTGAGTATCTAATATTGATAGCATGGGTTTATCTTGGATATACCATGCAGCCTGGTGCCTGCATTGATGTCAAGAACCCAAAAACCTCTAGCCAAGCATTGTATTCGAAGCCCTATGAGACCAGGCTGCACTGTCAATCCAAAGGCACTATTTTTCCTTCCTAGCCAATATTTTTCAAAGGAACTGAAAAACTGTTATTATAATTTCAGATATTACAGTCAGAAACATCTTGGCCACTCTAATAATCTAACACCTTGTGCAAACAACTGTGAAATTCTCATTATCCTTTTTTGTTATTCCTTTTAAATGGCTAAATTAGCCTGATAGTTTGTTGGATAACCAAGCTTAGTGTATCTGGGTCAGGAGCTACTGAAAATGTTAATGATCATCCATTTAAATGCTTTAACTTGTACAGGCAAGTTCTCTTTGCCATGTGTCTGCTCTTATCACTGAGAATTATCGAGTATGCAGGTGCGATTATGACCCTCTGTTCCTAAGGGTACCATTTGTATTACAGGTAAATTAAGTGGTAAACACAAAAAGTCAAAACAATATGAATGAAAATCGAATTTTGCTCAGAGCTTTTAAAAGGCTGCAACTTCAATGTTGTTTTTAATCCCATCATATTTTCAGCTCTCCATCTCTCTGGATGCTTTCAAAACACTCTTGTTTACGACTGGTTTGCATCAAAGATCCCAAACTTTCGCTGCACAGCAGAACCACAGTAATGATGGATTAAGTGAAAATGGTTTAAACAATATGCTCAGTCTCATTATGTGCACTGTCACTCATTGGCTTATGTTTATTATGCAATGTGTAAGCTTCCGTTCAGCAAAATTCAGCAGTGTTATCTTCAACTCAGTGATGCAAAGTTCTCCAAAGTTCTAATGCCAGGCTGTATTTTCCGAATGTCTGTAACTTAGACACTCTTAGTTTATTAAGATTGATTGATCCCAGATGCAAGTATCACGTACTATAGAAAGGTAAGGAAATTATACATGAATTTGCATTAAATTCATTCATTCTTTGTTTCTCTATCTCTGTTTCTTATCCTATATCTAATAGAACTGCTCGGGTCTTGACAGATTGAGTGGGGAAGTTCATGAGATCTTTCTAGAGGGTTATCAAGAATAACTTTTATCCAATGACCTTTTCCCTCTCTGTCTGTGTCTGTGTATTCTCTTGTTCCGATTAACCCAGCCAAATCTTTTTTCTTGTTTATCTATATCTACGCCGGGATCCGGAGTCGAGGCTGATCCTCTTGCTGTAGTCCTGTGTCTTGGATCCTCTATCCTGAGTTCTGGATTAAGTCGTGGACTTCGGGTCGTGGCTGAACCTGTCTCTGCGGTCCTGCCTTGGGTCTCGTCATGCTGCTTCCCTGATGGCTTCCACAGGATTGTAGCGGACATCCTCGTGGATTCATCTTCTTATTACAGACACATGCATTTCCTAACATTCGGTCTATATGCTGTAAAATGTATTATCTCTTCGATTTACACACGGCATCTATTGCACGTCTGTCCGTCCTGGGAGAGGGATCCCTCCTCTGTTGCTCTCCCTGAGGTTTCTCCCATTTTTTCCCCTTAAACTGTGGGTTTTCTCTGGAAGTTTTTCCTTGTACGATGTGAGGGTCTAAGGATAGAGGGTGTCGTTTTTCTCATACTGATATTCTGAACAATCTGTGCTGTTGTATTTGCTGTAAAGTGTCTCTACTGTAGGCTATTTTTTATTATATGTACAGCACTTTGGCTCGACCAAAAATCGTTTATAAATGTGTTATATAAATAAAATTTGATTTGATTTGATTTGTTAGTACTTTTCAATGATGCTTTATAACTGATTTAGATGGTTCCCTCAGTTAATCTGGTTGTCTAATCAAGGGCCATTCAGACAGCTGGAAGATGCCATTTGGAGGACACTTTATCCAAAGCAACGCGCAGTAAGAGAAGTGCCTCTTCAGTGTGGTGACCTGCGGGGAATCGAGCCACTAACTCTTTGTAAGTAATCACTAAGCTGCTCAGAAGGCGGAATACTTACTGTGGACAACATGCATATCTGAAACACAACTGTATACAGCTGTCATGTTCACATTTTACTAAAAAACGACATCTTTCTTGTTTATTATCTTCAGAAAAAACATGTTTCTGTTCAATGATGTGTAGGATTGTTGAAAGGTGCTATATAAATAAACTTGCCTTGCCTAGGAAACGGGATGCTTACAAAGACAGAAAATAAGACACTTATCATGGTTAGAACAAGTCATCTATACTTCATTTAGCTTTTTTATTTAATATTATAACATTCATGTTTTATCTTTACAGATAACACATAAAAACTATAATTACAAGATCATGAAAGCCAACTTTTTGATCGATTTGTTGATTGTAAAATATGAGACATGTTTTATTGCAGACAATACACACCAAATATAACATAATTCAATATAGTACATGTATGGAGACCATTACTGTTAAGCTGATAATCGTGCCCACATTCAGTAGACAGGCATCAGCAGATACAATATATATACAATTGGCCTGGAACTTGGCTCTACTTTGGTACAATTAATTCCACTGTAGTGCATTATCTTTATCCCTAATCTGACTCAAAGCTCTTTAAGCGTATCATGTAGATTAAATAACACTTCTACAATCACCAATCAACGAATGGCTTCGTCCGACTTATCTTCCAGCCAGTGGCCCTTGATTGCCCGTGATCAGTATGAGGCGACTACTTTTTCTCTAATTAAACCACTCATCCAGCCACTCTGACTGGCATGGCTTTCCCACACACAGATGAACCTATTAAGGGAGAAAGAAGAGGAGTTAGAGAAATGCAGGTCAACTGAGGAGGTCAAAGTTAGAGAAGAACAACAAGGGGAGATCATTGGAATGGAAGTAGGTGATGGAAAAAAGAAGGAATGAAAAAGAAAGGGGAGAGATGTTGTGATTCAATCAAAGACAAGGAGCAGTCTCTTGTTTTTTTAAAGCAAATTGACCAGCTCCCTTATCTTTATTTAAACATTAAGGCAGCAGAGAGTCATTTTAATCAGGAAACAGGATGATGTATCAGCCCCAAAGGTGTCATACTTTATCATAACAAATGACAATATCAGGGAGCTATTTTATTTTGATACTATTGTTCTTTTTCTCTCTCTGATAGATCTATTTCATTTAATTCAATGCCATGGGGTTGGACAACGACAGGAATGCATGCTGTAGTCGAGAGTATGTGATAGCCATTTGAGATTGATAAGTTAATTGCCTCATGCCAAAATACAAATAAAATAATGCTGCTCCTCTCACTCAGCCATAAAGTGAGAAAGACTTGTATTAGAAGCCAGTGGATTTTGTTGCTATTGCCTTTTTCATAGTTAATGTAACCCTGATACATAATGTGCCTCCTGCACGCCTCCAGCTCAGGACCCTGAGGCGGGCAGGGAAGATAGTGGCCGACCCCTCCCACCCTGGACACAAACTATTCACCCCCCTCCTCTCTGGCAGGAGGCTGCGCTCCAACAGGACCAAAACCTCTCGCCACCTGAACAGTTTCTTCCCCTCCGCTACCGGCCTCTTAACCCTTCTCTTGCGTTAGCTCATACCCCCCTCCCCATGCTATTTTCACAGTGATATCTCTGGAACTCCTTATCCAATTGTGATGATTGACATCTCATTTGAACAGTCAAAGCAAGTAGAATCAAGGGATGACAGACATAATGACACCAGGGGTGAATTTCATATTATTTTTGGCAGTAAGTTCAAAGATAGTGCTTATTTTAAATTACTGTATATTATAAAAATGCTTGCCATGTAGGCTGTGTTTACTGGAGATGGAAATGATTTACTCAGTGTTGTAGCTGAGATTCTTCCCGTTCCAATGATGTATGGGATGTATTGATTTGATACAAGCAAGCCAGTATTTCATGTCATGTCACCCACCGGTGGGCCCATTAAGTTCAGCATTTACTGTGATGAATATAAAATAAGACACTGATACTGTTTTCCTCAATGAACATTTATTGAAAGAGAAATATACCATAACAGCACATGTGTGTGTGTGTGTGTGTGTGTGTGTGTGTGTGTGTGTGTGTTCACGTGTGTTCACGCACATAGTAGGCAATGCAAAATTGTGGAATGTCACCTCAGGCTCCTCTATCTCAGGGGCCTCTCCCTCAGGGGCCTCTCCCTCAGGTGCCTCTTCCTGGTCTGTTGTAGGCTCATAGTCTGGATCGATGTTGTCTTCCATTTCTGAGACATCTTCCTCTATCTCCTCTTCATCTTGTTCAATCTCCTCTTCATCTGGTTCAAAAATGTGTCCAGAGCCCCTCGTACAGAAATTCGCCTGCTCATTGTGTCAATGAGTCAAATGTGAGCAAGGCACAAATATAACTGCTTGAGAGCCAGTAAGGGAGGCGCATTTAGCGCGAGAAAGTGAGAGGTTTGTGTTTCTTGAGGGGCACAGAGCTTGCACCTGTGAGAAGGTATGATACATTGTATCATACAGCGCGAGAACGTGAGAGGTTCCCGTAATGTGTGTGTGTGTGTGTGTGTGTGTGTGTGTGTGTGTGTATAGATGTTTTCCATCTGCAGGATGAACATAATACACTCATACCCATTCATTTTCTATGGCGGTCAAATCTGACCGAAAACGTCAAGGGTGTTTCACTGTTGAATAAATCACTCAAAATGCAATGCAAGTGGTGATCATCAAGTGTATATGTTCAGAGGCCTAGTGTGGAGGATAACATAAGGTATTGAGGCAATTGGATGAAAAACACAATATTTATGATTAAAATAAAAGTAATTCGGTCACTTTTGACCCGAAACGCAAGAGAAGGGAAGGCCCGGCCCCCCCCACTGACACTTTACCTCAACCACACCGCAGACTCATATACATTATTTTGTATTACAGCTGATTTTTATTGCATATATTATTCCTCTTCATTCCATTGCAATGTAAATACTGTTATATTTTACACTATATTTTGTATTATTTTAAATATTTTTCTAGTCCTCTACCTGTGTTTTTAATTCTTGTTTTTATGCACTACGACACCAAGTCAAATTCCTCGTAAGTGTAAACCTACCTGGTGATAAACCTGTTTCTGATTCTGAAAATATCACTGCAGACAACCTACTAGCTTATAATACGTTGTAGTAGCTGGCCTTTTTTCATCACCAAGCTTCCTACTTCTTCTTCATCCTTGAAGGCGTGGCAAGGTTACAACAGACGTACAGAAGGACTCCGCTTATATTACGCCAACTGTTTTATTGATTGATTTTAAGGAACAAAACTAATATTAAATGCAATACATAGTAACCTTCAACATTGTGACAACAAGCCTGCTTGTAAAATCAAAAATGTTACCCAGTCGACTTTTTGCCCCGTAAGTCACGACCCCCTGAAGTGAGTGTCACACATTATCAAAGAAATGTCCAATTATCTAAAGTAAAGGCAGACAGGCAAAGGACAATCAAATGATCAGTCCAGGGGACTTGGATGCTTTAGTTGGTCTTAACGGTCACACATGGTCCTCTCAAGCTCAGAGGGAGAGAATGGCTTCAACACTTCCAAAGCTACCAGTCTGAACCCTGCTGGGGCCACAAATGATGAAGTTGTTAAGTAGGGTGCTTTCCAGTTATTTATTTAAGAATAATTGTTTCTTTGTTGCACAGAGACACAATTGATTTTGGTCTGCCATCTTCATAATATATTTCTTAATTTTGTTGTCATATCTTTGCATCATTTTGAACATTTAGGGTTTATTTTTATTTCATTTTGAATTGTTTGTGGCCATGAATGCTTCAAGTTGAGGAGCTTGTTTGTATTTCTTTAAACCAACTACAATCGTCTTTGGCACATGTGTGGGACACTTAAACCACAGGGTGCCCTTACAAAATATGAAATTGGCCGCCCTTGGCCCCCTTAGACTGCAACCAGTGCGTCAGACTCAATACTTATACTTGTTATGTTTAATATTTATTTGTACCGCTTGTAATACTTTGCTGTACTCATCAGTTTGAACTACTCATCAAACTGTTCAATTCTGCAAGACCACAGAACAGCATACCTCACATCTTGTTTATACCTGACATGTTTAAAAATTCATAAAACTCTTAAGAAAAAGGACTCAGGGTCAGTGGTTTGGTCCTTTGGGTGCTGCACTTGAAACATGCAGATCCATTGACCTGAAGACTCACTGGTGCCCTCGGGTGTTCGTGTTTGTCTGTTATCCCTGTGATGTATTGGCATGTCAATGACCTGTGCTATTTATCTGTCTTCTGTTTATATCCCCCCTTCCCATATCATGAATACAGATAAGTAGGAATATAAAATATATAGAAAACGTTATGGATGGAAAGCCATTCTGATGGATGACATGGATGCACTGAACATGGAACAAAAGAACCTGTGTTCTCCCACAATTAACCGCCCTTTAAAAACAAGTGCATGCATACAGAAAAAGCTTAATTTGGGCACAGGGCAACATTTCAGTTTGTCCTTGCAGAGCATCCGTGCACCAATATGGAGGAAAGCAGCCCTGCCACTTTAAAGATTTGATTAAGTAAAACCTGCAGCTGAAGTTGATTGATTAAACGCCCTCACAGTCTTTTCTTTGAGTTTCTTTCAGCAAGCAGCCAGCTGCAAAGTCGGGATGCAGAAAATACCTTATAGCTTGCTCACACATTGTGAGGAATTTAAATGCATTTGAAGATACGCCAGTTTAAAATAGGCTGTTAGTCTCAGTTTTTGACTGACCTATTGCATTAAAAGAGACATCTTCAGCAGTTTTACATTAAGATTTAGATTTTCTTTCTCTTAAATCTTTTTTCATATTCCTCTGGAGAAACAAATGTCACATAGATATTGATAACCTATATCCACTTGCTATAATCGTTTCCCAGTATATCCTTAAAGTAATGACAATACAAAAATGATCATGACAATACGTGCATGTGTTTCCATTGTAACATATTAAATGCATCCATCCTATTGGCAACAATTGCATTTCCTAACTTATTTACACTCAAAACAAGATCAATGGTAAGGGGTGTCATTTATTTGCAATGCAGTTCATGATAAACACGACAATCCTCAGCTATAACTCAGATGAGAAGATATGAAGCGTTATCTTTAAGATGCGATGGCTGGGAGGGGGAGGCTGCTTTGACTCAGTGCACGGCGTGCATTGGTGTTTTTCATCCTGCTTTACCTCCCCTTTTCTCCCGGGTAAAGGCAGGCTGGCGATGCTACTGGACGATACCTTCACTGAGGCGTGGGGGGGGGGGGGGGGCGTGACTTCATCACGTCAAGTGGAGCACTGTAAAACATATCTGCAAAATCAAGAGGTGCAGCCCTGTATTTCAGCTTCAAACCTCATAAACGTATGAAAAAAGTGTTCCAAAAACAAATCTCAGAATATTATGATAAAGTAACACATTTTTATTTCAATTCTGGAAACATTCAATACAATGTTAGAATAATTTTAGCATTTCAAAACAAGATTTAAATATGCAGTGCTTGACTAAATGTATGTTGTATTGTCTTTTTTTCTGTCAAAGAAAGAAGGGTAGGCTATATGAGATGAGGGGGGAGAGAATATGGAGAAAGCCGTGAGTTGAGGGGTGGCTGGAAAGGGAGGGCCGGACGCATGACATCATTCCCTCAGCTTCCCTGCGCGGACACAGCACTTGTTTCTCCAAATGCGCACGGTGGCTGCTGCTGAGGGAGCGACTCCTCCTGCCGTACCCAGACGCGTCCTGAGCAACCTGCGCTCTTGGGGTGGATATTAAAAACATAATTTAACCCAGCAGAGGAACCCTTGAACCGCTCCTCACTGGACCTGCCGCAGGAACTCACACACTTAACAAAACCCGGGGATTATTGTTGTTTTAATGATGAAGATGTGAGGGTTTATAAGCAGAGAAGAAAGAAAGAGGAACTCCGAGGCTGAAAAAAGGTATGGTACACTTCGCTGTGTCTTTTTCCTGACTCTATCCGGCCACTTTTGTCTACCCGGTATTTCTAATACAAAATCTGCCATTTAAATTACGGCTTTTTCATGTTTTAACCGCTTGAACACAATAGTCATGTGGGCATTTGGTGTGGGAGCGCGCGAGCTGTGCGTTATTCTACGGTTTTATCACCAGCAGAGGCAAGTGCCCAAAGAGGAGCATCATTTCAAAAATACTGCAAAGAAGCTTTTTAAGCTGCAACAGAGCTGTGCGATGGAGAGAGATGCTCGGTGTAGTCCCGGACTCAGCGGGAGACCCAGTTCAGCCACCGCATAGCTGCTGCTGCTGCTGTGAGCGGAGCGTTTCTGCTGCACGAAGGATATCCATCATTCTGAACGACGGCCGTAACGGGCACGACTTCCCTTTCATTCCTCCACTGAGAGTTAATTACATTTTTAATCTGCCAAATAAAAGAAACCCGGATGGTACTGTGGCAGATAGACGGGGGAAGATTCTCAAAAATGTCTCTTATGCACTTGTATATGCCATAGATCTGGAGCCAAACGCATATTTCTGAATCATCTTTTTTTCGGGCGGATGTGTGTGTGTGAGAGAGAGTGTATGCAGGGAGTTTACGGGGGGGGGGGGGTGCTCCATCAAACAAGTGTATCTCCACAGGGGGGTGAGGCGCTTTACATTTAAAACCACTCATACGGACATGCCAGTAGATCAAGAAACATTCAGGCTTGCAGGCATCAATCGGAAATGCAATTTGTGATAGCTACCCTCTCCCTCTTCCTCTCTCTCTCTCTCTCTCTTTCTCTCTTTGTGTGGACCGGTTGTTTGTAATGTTAATCTAAAGGTACACATGTTGGACTTTCGAGAGTACTGTAGTGTTGCTCTACACCCTTGTACCGGATTTGCCTCTGCGCACCACGTTGATCCAATGTCGTGTAAATGAGTTGGGCTTATTTCGAGGTGCGCAGCTCGAGCTCTCCACAGCTACACCGAGGTGGAGTCAGCACAGCAGTGACACTGACTTTTTACAAGGGATGCCCTTGTTGAATGCTGGACGCTCCGATTTGAATTAAAACAATGTTGTGTGAAATGGTTGCAGATGTTTATGTCCAGTGAGGAGTATCAGAAAAAAAAGTCTCAGTTTCGAACTTTTAAATGTGTATTTTTTTTTTTTTAAAACTGCCTTTACTGTCTTTATTTTCGTTTACCCGGTAACCTTGGAATTACACACGTATCTGCTGTCACTTAATGCAGCTCCATTGAAATGATGAAGAAGATTTACGAGGAAGGGGAGAGCCTTAGTGCGTCCATTGTTTAAATCAATGCAGACACTTATCTTTGTTTGCATTAGAGAAGATTTCTGAAACCGAATGAGCATTTCATTTTCAGATACGTGTTTAACGTTTGCCACAAAACAATCGAGTTAATTGGTTCTACCCTGAAGTTGTGCATTTTCCATCTTGTGCCGTCCCCTGCTTCGATCGAAATGAGCGCATCTCGAGTCTACATAGCTCATAAAAGCCAGAGGAGAGAACAATATCTCGCCAGCGCCCTGGTTGTTAAAAGAAAATGGCTTTATTCATTTTTCCTTGTACCCGTGGTAACTTAGTTATAGCTTTTTTATGGTTCCTGGAAATGGCTTACGGGCTTGCTGTACAATGTAATGTAATCAAATGTATTATGTTGCTGTGTGTTACAATTCCCTGTTATGTTCCGTCACGTAGAACCCCCCGCACACACACGCACGCACACACACACACACACACACACACACACACACACACACACACACACACACACACACACACACACACACACACACACACACACACACACACACAAAAACCAGAATATGCAAGAGCTCATGAGCAAGGCAGGTAAAATCCTCCCCTGGATGTGTATGTGAGGGAGCACACACCCCTCACTTGCACCCAACCTCTCTGAAAATAGTCTACAGTCCTTTCGGAATTATATTCAGACTTATGCTAACACAGATTTATTCTGGCAACCAATCATGCTCACTTAATTTTGCCTTTCCATAGTTCATGCATATTCTTTTTTTAAAAAACAGTAGAAAGTTTGGCCTCATGCAAAAAGGCATTATAATATGTAGGAGCTGAACCACAGTGATGAAACAAATTATGTAATGCGTCAGTTGGTGTATAGTGTAACACAAAGACACGCACACCAATTTGCATGCACTCTCTGTTTGTCTTTGTAATGTCACATATTTTTATGATAGCACCCGTTGAATTTAAGGCTTCTATTTGTAAGATTTTAATATGATGTTTTAAATTATAATTTGTATCCCACTTCAGCACCAACATGTATGCTCCAGTCTGCCTCTTGATATTAAGATCTGGTGCCACCCAATGATCACTAGAGAGGCGTTCGCTCTCTGCTTAAAGGACAGGCCTGCGGAAGGAAAGCTCTTACTGGAGTCTCCCTCAGACTTAATGGGCTGGACACACTTTATGAAGCGTCTCCTCACCCAGCTTTTGCTCATGGAGCAATCAAATACCCATGTTGGACATCCAGGCCACACACTGTAAAAAGTGATGGTTCGTTGTAGGGTCTTATACGATCTTACAAGAACCAGTATGGATTTGAAGGCATTCAAAATAATGGAGAACAACCATGAAATATATGTCTATGAACAAAGAGTTCATCAAACACCATGATACAAGGGCTCATCAAAGCAAACCCTGTTTTGAAGCTGAGTAAGATAGATGATGTACAATGTGAAATCTACCACCCAAGTATTTATTTGTGACGTGAGCTTTTTCTCCCTTACCTTTCGTTCTTATCAGAGAAATTAAACATGTTATAAACACAAACCTTCATTTAGGAGCCTTTTTAATTTCTAGAGAGCTTCATAGGTCACCTTTTAGTTACATAGCTCTTAGTAATGGAGGCGTGGCAGGTTAGTTTTCTACTGTGTACACGTCTCAACTTGACATCAATCAACCAGCCTCTTTGTATGTATGAGATGGGTGATTGGATGCCATGCCCAAGCATGCGTTGTTTTCTGCTGCAGAAATGCACTTCAATCATACTCACCTGTCACCAGCTGGGCAGATACAATTCAGGCATGTGAGAGAGGACTGACACACATTGCATATGCAGAGAGTGACAGATAGGCACTTGATAAACACAAACACCTACAAATGCAATTACACTTTTATTATATTTACAAGATGAGCTTTAAGTCACAATCTGCAGTCTCATTACAAGCCACCATGCCTACGCTTGTGGCCATGTCATTAATGCAGTCAAAATGAAAACAGATGCGGATGGCTGGCGGAGCTGTTTAAGGGGACCCAAAATGTAAAGCGGGAGGAGACTGGAAGGAGAGAGGGACAAGAAAATATGTAATCATAAGCACACTTTATGGTAAGCTTCGCCCATGTGCACTGCACCAGTCTAATTGCCAGGATAGTGCTTGTTAGTTGTCACCTCCAGATAAACAGCGGGCTATTTTTTTCTCTCATGTTGTTCCCCAGCCTGTGGCAGAATTTGAAATTCTAAGTAGCACAATGTCAATTTCAGAGTATCCCATCTCATCTTGTGCTTACCTCCACTGCTTCATCCACAAGTATTTTTTTGTTCATACATGTCAACAGTCTGGATAACTAAAACCAGTGAATTGTTGCCATTTATAATCATAACCCCATTGTTGGCAATACAACGGTAATGAAAACTAAGTAAATCATTAAATAAAGGAAGGGTTGTTTAATGTGAAAGAGCATCTCTCATCCTTCTGTCTAACGTTTCCATATTGTAGTAAATCTTGTCAGAAAACATATGGTCCTCAAATGCTGGAAGAGCTGGAATATTCTAACAGCAGAGAAAAAAAATTGTCCATCTTTTTAACACTGGCTTGTCATTTCAAATGACTAAGAGATAAGCTCTTTAGTGAAAGTCTTGACTGCCCGAATGAGGGCAAAAAAAGCACTATATTTACAAGTTTTCATGAACATTCTGACCTGTTTTAAGCCTACTGTGGAGTTTGACACTTTAATGGCTTTGATATGTACACATTTTCCTGGAACACGCCAAGATGTCAGGAAAGAGAAGATGGGCGGTCCTGGAGAAATGCAAGAGTTTTCCTCTATCCCAAGGAAGGAGAGGAGGACCACTCACATGTAAAGGATGGGGTAAAAGCCTCAGGGCCTCTCTCTCCCTGTCAAATATGTTAAGCTTAATTTCAAAACACCATTCCATAAAGCAATGTCTATTCATGTCTGCCAGCCACAATCACAATCAAAACAAAGTGGGTTGAAGTAGCAGGGGGTAACAGAGCTTGTGTGGAAGGTTTGATTATGTTGTTTTCACAGTAATCAGAAAAGTGTGTACATTAAGGGTAAACATAACCTTATCAGTTTTTTATTTAATTGGTGAGAGGAACACATCATAGTCACTGATGGAGTCTTTGTGCAGGTTAAAGCAGCATGTAAGACATTCAAAGGCTCTTTACTCAAGGATAATATAGACATGTTTAGACAACCTGAGAATATAACAAACATATAACTAGTAATTTATCCACATTTAGTCAAAAATATACAGTAAAAGTGAACATATTAGTAAAGGAGCTTAACTGTTGGGAAGAATACATTATTTCCCATTTATTCAAACTGTAACCTATTTTAAAATGATACACACGTTGCTCTGCACTCACCCAGCACCTTTAAACGTTGACAAACATTTTTATACAAAAGGAACATAGTTAATATTGAGTTAATACTAATTTATGTTGTCACTCTTGTTATGCCAATTTCGTTTTTTTCATTAAATGAAGGGAAAATCGCTAGTTTTCCATCCACCCACAATGCTTTGGGAAATATACACAGGAAGTATGGTGTCACATAGATCCATGAGGTCATAGGGCAAGTTCTTGAGCCTTCGTCTTTAAAAGCTGTATTTGATTAGACCTCGGCAAATTCGCTGCATTCAGACGATGCCGAATTATATATGTTCTGTTTTGGAGATATTATGTGGAAGTACAGTGACTACAGTCATGTATCACCGTACTACTTTGATACTGGATACACTTTTAGAACGATCGTTTTAAGGCAAGCTCCGTATTTACACAGCAAGGAGCGTCTTTTTTCTTCTTTTTCTAAGTGGATCTATGGACGTTAATGCGCAATGGACAACAGAGATAAATATATCCCAGGAAAATGTAAGTCACCATTTTTCCAAAGACAAGTGTTACTTATATTTTGTCTAGATGTGGCTTAAATCTCGCCAATGAGTAACATTGTAAATGTTGGCGCAAATTAAAGCATTTGGCCACCTTACCTCAGCAAAAATGACCTGAAACACATAAACACTAAAACCACTACTTAAAGAAACACGTTTCATTCCTTTTTACAAATGTTTACATTCAGGTAGCAAGAGGAGATGTAGCCTATTGTTTAATGGACACTGAACAATTACGTTTTGTTTGAAATGTGTGTTTTTTTATATAAATAGGACATTAAGTAAATGTACATAATGCATTTTCAGAGTGTAACTCTATAGAACTTGATCTGTAATGTGCATTTACACATAGCAGGAAGCCAAGGATGTTAATGAATGATGCTTTGATCTGTACTACAGCTCCATTGCTGCTGCACTTTATGGTGATGAAAATAAATATGCAACAAAAGTCCCATGTCCTGCAACTACAGTCAATTACTTGGTAACTATGTTTTCTGGATTGGGTGTTTCTTGCCATGCTTTGGAGGCAACATTAATAATATTAATTGTTGTGGCATTGCAAATTATGAGGATTGGGTTAGGTGTGAGTTAGAAAGTAGAATTGCCCGTAGTTTTGGAATAGTACGATATCCTTGTCTTCATTAACCACGTGTAGCCAGTAGATCTGAATAACTAACAAGCTGTCTGTGTTTGCCAGCTTGGCAGGATGTTTTCCGGTAAGCAGACAATTAGGAAAGCTCTCACTGGATGAGGCAGATGTAAATCTCCTCAGGGAGAGAAGCTTACAGAGGGTTATTCACCACTGCAGCCACCACTCGCCCCTGAGGGTCATAACTCTGAAGGTCACGGTAGCATGTCACGCCCTCCCCCCTTTTTTCATTTTTTTTACCCATGTCAACTCCAGTGGGTATCGCCGGATGTTTCCCGCCATGCTGGTGAGCGGATGCTGGAGGTGGTGGATGTCTATGAGGATGATGCGTCTCGACAATGGAATAACAAAACCCTGTCTCGCCTGTTTACTACTAGCCTGCATCACAGTCAAAGGCATCATAAAGAATGAATGATTCATACACTGTCTTGGATAGACATTTATGTTTAATTCAGAACTGTACTGTAAGAGGTCGGCCACGGTCTTCATGTGGCGGGACGGGGTCATTGACGGGAGTGGATGGGTATTGCACACGAAGCAAAAGAGGAGGTGTGTAGGTAGTCACGCTAGAGTGGGGCAGAATTAAGACAGAGTGAGGAGAGCATTGACGGTGGCCTTGTTCGTTTCATCTGCAGGCCTTAATAAAACCCTCACAGGCCGGCATTGATCTCTCCCAGAATAATCCATTTAGACTGAGCGTGCCTGGCCATGTGGGGCCTCTTCAATTATTTATGGCAGAATGCTGTGCAAGCTTCCGTTGGGATGCAACAATGTGCCCTGGGAAACCTGTGAACTGCAGGAGGGCAAGGAAGACACAGAAGGTGGAAAAGGAGAAATGGTAGATGTTTTGAGAGAGCTGTGTGGAAGGAGAGGGAGGAGAGGTGGAGGGCAGGTAAATTAAACTAAGGGTTGCAGAGGCGAGTGTTTAGGAGAAGGTGACAGGGAGAAAGGAAGGAGCAGAATTAATAGATGGAAGTGAAATTGAGAAGGAAAGTTGCAGGAAATCAGAAAGGGAAGAAAACAGAGAGTTATGAGATTTAAGGAACATATGTATGAACCTAGAAGTAAGTAAGTAGGTGAAGAAGGAAAGGGAGGCAGGAAAGTAGATATTAGCTAGACGAGGTCAGGAAGCATCAGAGGAAGCAAGGTGGAATTATAGATGAGAGGGAGAGTAAGGGATGACTGGAAAAGAGGCAGTAATGGAGGAAGACTGTGGATAATGGGACCTTTTTTAAAGCAAGTCATGAACAACTATTGATCATGACTGGTTTCTGGCTGCTATCATTTGGTAAGTGTGTAGATGGAAACATGTCAGCTTGACTGAATGTTTAGTTGACCATTATTTGTGCTTCACCCACTTTTGCATTACAAAAAAATCCTATAACATCTACAAAGCAAGTCACTCTGCCGGTTTCAAAAGGCCATAAGAAATCAATATGATTTGGACAATATCATTTCATCCCCCCTGGCATATTTTGTTTTGTTTTATAAACTGTACGTTCAGAGCTACATATCACTGTTTGCCTATAGTCTGCCATTAGCAGCTCACACGCTGCTCTCTTAAATCCAGGCAGATTTTTCTTTCCTGATTCCTCCGGCATTCTCCATCAAGCTCTTCTCCTTTTGCTGCGATTCCTTGTACATTAGGCTTTCCGCACATCCCTCAGAATCCTGATTTCTAATCCAGCGGAAGACAACTGGAATTTAATCTTCCATTGGTTAGATTGAGTGATTATATCTGTCAAATTTTGAGCGGATATACTCTTATTTCACAAGGGTTATAACCCTTTTGACCTCTTTAAATCATTTGCTGAAACAACAGGCGCTTTTAGTCAAATGTCACCGTTTTTACTTGTGCTTTTCTAACTCATGCAGTAATAGTGATTGTACAAATACCTCCATAATTCATTAAGTATACTTTTGCATACTGTATCCAGTATTAGTTATTTTCCCTGTACAGTACATTTATTTGACCTACATTACAGTAACCCTTTAGAGACATTTCATTTGTTAATGCTATTTATTCATAACAGCAGTATGAAGCAGTGGCAGAATGGCAAGCATGCAGTAACAACAAAGGGAAAAAAAGTACTTACTTTGCCAAGGCTATTACATTGGATGTGTCAAACTGCCTAATCAGATGGGCTAAACGGTGTAGCGGCAGAGCTAATAGCTAACGATAGCATAACAGCAGGTCTCTGTTTAATTAGAAGAAGCCCATTTCCCACCACTTGTCATTGTCTGAAGCGGCCACCAAGGATTTATTGTTTGTCTACCAACATTGATTATAGGATTCTAGTAATTGTTTTGTCTTCGCTTGATTAACAAACCTGTGTTTCACCAAAGGACCGCTCAATAGCAGCCTTTAATGGCAGCCAAACTCCAATCGCTAACAGGGTGCTCACTACAGTAGCGGTGCAGAATCATTCTCTCGTTTTTGTGGTGCAGAATTGTTTCACACCAACTAGACAGTTTATTATCCAAAGGTGCCAAAGCTTAGCAAATGGTTCCCTAGATCAGTGTATGGGTGGCCCCTCTGCTCATGCATCCAGGTGCACTGTGCTTTGTGATTCCTGTCCAGCAGTGAGCAGGATGATTGATGATAGATGTGTGGCATTACTGGCATGTTAGGAATTTGCATAGCTGGCCTCTTGTTCTTTTTTTATTTGGCAAATACTAGAGTGTATCACAGCTGTGGAGGAGTAGACCTAATGAGGAGGCAGAGGAGTAGGAGGAATGATGGAGAGTTTTTGGAGCAACTTCAGGTCATACTTTGGAGCTCGGGGGTTTGGAGGAAGTGAGGGGATAGGGGGTGGGATGTAAGCGTACTTGTGTATTACTCATATATCTCCTTTCATAAGCTGTGACTCAAGACAGAACGTAACCTTTTCATTAGGTGCCTTTCACAGATGTAGTGCTGAGAACCTAGCATTCCATCCCCTCTCCCACGACACCATGTCTGAACTCTGACTCTTTATCCCAAGAGAAAATGCTTGGAAAAATCAATTTGTTCTCTTTAGCTGTCATTACAAGCAAGGCTCTAGTTCCTGGAAGGGTGGGAACATTTAGTTTCTAATAATAATGTGTTTAGTTGTTCACCCAGAAAGATTCTGCATGACATTTCTTTTTATATAACACAGGGCCATCTTCATTGTGCCGTGTTCTCAGAAGGATGTTGCCCACCTTCAGCTTACTGTCCTCGTTGGTGATTCATTCCTGCTTTTGCTTTCAGCTTGAGAACGTCTTGCCAAGAAGTACAACACCTTGCCAAAGTATTCTCGTTACACACCTGACTCCATTTGTTTTCCCTTGTAGCTTTCTTCTTTGCCCTTACATGTTTTGATCATTTTATGGTCACAGATGTTTATTGTCAGGCCACTGCTTGCTTGTTTGTCGATGTAAGAAAATCAAGCTAATCCCTCTTCTCTTTGAAACTCCTCCAATAAGGACTGACTGGCTAAATACCATTCTAAAAGAAGCAATGACGCAGGATTAAACAGGGAGGGGGATTTTCTTTTCAGCTGCCATTGTAACAACTACCTTAGGGCGAAAGTCTTCTACCTGACTTTTACCTTTTCGCTGTCCATCAGTTTGCGCCGACAGCTACAGGATGCTGAGGGAAGGGACGAGCGAGGTCTACTTAAAGGTAATTTATTTCTGCTGTCGCTTTGTTGGGTGAAGAGGAAGTGACACACGTGAGCTGGTTGTTTATGAGGGCTGGCTAAGTGCTGGCAGGGCTGCTTTCCTCTGAGGGAGTTGGCTCTCTGTTTAATTCATGTCCTTGGGAGGTGCATTGCTTCGTGGCATACTGTGTGGCAGGCGAGCTAATGAGAGGTGAACCTATCTGCTTCTTATTCTCCATCTGCTCCCTGCTTTCTCCTACTTTTTGCCCCTGTCCCGCTCACTTTACTTTCCTTCAACACTCGTCTGACCTGTTTTACCTCCCACGTTTTCTTTTCTTTCCCCATCCATCCCTTTCCTTTTCTTTACAACAGTCCTGGAGTCAGAAAAGCAGGAAGTGTACACAGCATCTACCTTCAATCACCCTTAGCTTGCCCTGCTTGTCTGGAATGGAAACACCGAATCGGAGAAGACTCCCGTCCATCACCTCACGCCAAATAAATCAGTCAGACCTTTGACAAACCCCAAATAGGACTGCCGATTTTTCAAAACTGCCCCGTTCATCAGTTTGATTCATCTTCCCAGCGATGGGAGGCATGTTTTCCTCCCATGTCATCTTTTTTTTCCCTCCTTCGTTTACGGTCAGTGAGTTAGCGGAAAAGGCTAGGTCACTCCTTTCAGTCTTCAGGGTTTGGAAAGGAAAGCAGTTCAGTGCAGCACCAGTGGCCAGGCTGTGAGCTCCAAAACACTCAGTAAGACGGACAGCAGGAGGACAGGGTGGGCAGACGCCGAACATCCACATCCTCTGCCCTTTCCTCCTCCTCCTGTGTACCTTTGTAAAGTGCTGTTTTAATTGACACAAAGAAAAAAGCTTTCTGGTTTCATGTCAATTAAGTTAATTCTATCCCTCTTGTTCCTTGTCCGTCATCCCCCTTCTCTGTGTCTTTGACTTTTAATCTCTCCACTATGCTCTGGGCTTGTTTCTCTCTGCCTCTTTCTTTCTCTTTCCTGAAACTATCTCTCTGCCTCTCCTTCAGATCAAAAACCATCCCGTTCCCCGCTGATTGTTGTGTTGTTTCTCCTTTCCTCTTCTCTCCATGTCTAGTTATTTACATCTTCCTCTTGTCTCCCCTGCGCTGCTCTCTCCCCGGCTCAGACTTTAAAAGTTTTAGACGTTTGCTAAATTATGAAAGGAAGATCTCAACTGAACAATAGAGTCTCGGTTTGGAAAACAAAAGTGTTAAAGTTTATCTAAAGACTTGCACATTTCTCAAGAAAAAATGCATGTTGAATAACTTACATTTTGTACAAAAACTATTAAATGTGTGATTTGGGTTTGCTATCCTGGCTCCAAGATGGTGGAATGAGCTCCCCATTGACATCAGGACAGCAGATAGCTTGCCCATCTTCCGGCGCAGACTGAAAACTCATCTCTTTCGACTCCACTTCGAGCGATAGAACTATTAACAAAGCACTTATATACTAATAAAGGACTGGCTTATCTATAGCCAGTTGACTAGCACTTGAAATGTTTGGCTCTATGAAACCTGATGTACTTCTATGATTCTGTTTTCTTCAAGGTTGTGTCTTCCTGGTCGAATGTACTTATTGTAAGTCGCTTTGGATAAAAGCGTCAGCTAAATACAATGTAATGTAATGTAATTTAATGTTCATATTTCATTAGTTGAATATTAAAATGAAGATCTTAGGTATCAATTAAGTGTACATTTTTAGTGACCTTATTTACTGTCGATAAAACAAGGCACTGATGGTGGTGATAATGTTTTGTAACAGAATATTTCATAAGGTGCATAATAAGTACAGTTTACTGATTTAAAAATGCAGAAACACATGTAATGATTCCATTAATTGCGTCTCATAATTTATTGATAGTATTTGTTTCTACAGCAAACCTTACATCTTTAAATTATTTGCGCATTATGTTTAACATCACTAATAATAATCACTTACAAATATTGTGTTATGGTTTAGAAATGACTTACAACAATATTAATGAAAGCTCAACACCATATTTTCAATTATGCACAAGTCTATATACATCATCTTTAATTATTAATTACACAATGTTTAATAGATAACTAACAATGGATCCCACCACATTACACCGCCTCAGCAACATCAGTGCCGCGTGACTTTCTGAAAGCCTACAAACCAGTAGAAGCAACTGTACCTGCCCAGCTTTAGCTCCTAACATCCATCTGACATCACAGAGGTGTACTTGGCTCTGGAAATATCTCCTCTCCTCTGCCACACATGAAGAGTTTTATTTGACAGAGACTTCTGAATGTGCCTCCCATGTTCAGGCCCTTCGGCTGGAAATGAAAGTAATACATGTTCACATGATCTGTTAGGATATCTACCTGAAACATACTTCTCTGCCTCCATACGATGGGATTTGTATCCCTTTCAGGTTGGTGATGAGCTGGTGAATCTCACCCATGACTGCAGGCATATTTCACCCTGCGATACGAGGCAGGACTGACAGAAGACAGATACATGGCATATGTATGTTTTTTTTCATGTGCCACAAACCAAATGTCCTTGAGGTTAATTGGTTCAGACATATTCACTGTATGCCTGTCACCAACAAATCTTTACAAATTATTAATTTAATATATGGGTCCCACTGGGGATAATCGCAAAATGTTGTTTTCAGTTCTGAAACCTTTTTTAGTACCGCCAATGGTAATATGCAGCAGCAGTATATATATATGAACTGGCCAAAAATCTACTGTACAGTATATGAGTTGAATACATTTTTCCTTGAAAACGTTAAAAATATTACAATCACATTTCATAGCTTAACTTCGCATATTTACAATACAGTTCTTTCTACGTGTATATATACCTTACTTTATGTCATATTCAGAAAATAGCTCTTAAGTGCAGCCCGTCATCATGGGATACAGTACAAAGGACAGTCTCACTTAAAATGGATAGTCACCCGTTGTGTATTTTTAATGTCTCTCCCTTTTCTTTCCCCTCCCTCCCTCCCTCCCTCCCTCTCCTCCCCTCCCGCTAAGCAGTCTGTTCTGTCACACTGAGCTGTGGCTTTAACCTCTGATGCAGTTTTTCACTGATGTCCTTTGTTTTCATCTATTGTTCTTAAAAGCAATTATGACCATCAGACAGGCCCATTAAATATTTAGCTGCTGCATTCGCTCGCTTCACAGGAACACACACCACAGATGTTCAAAGTGTCTTTCTCTGCAGCAAGGATGTGCACAGAAATTTAGAGGGGCAGTTGCTCAATTACATAAAAGCGGCATTTGACACTGGGCTCGGTGTGTGTACTTGAAGGTCAATGATTATGCATGTGTGTTCCTTTGTCCTTTAGATACTGACACACAGATATGTGTTTTTATGCGAGCATGTGCATGGCGTTTTAGCTCTTTGTGGTCTGTATGGCTATAATTATTTCTGATGTGTGTGTGTATTATTCAGTAGCTGCTTCTTAGTTTACTTTCCAATATTAGAACATGAATTCACACGTCAATCTTCCATTTCCATTGCAGGGAAAATAGGAATGTGCAGTTGCTTGGGCACAATAAATAATCTCCTGTGCTATTGACTCATCTACAGACACTTTGGGACAATAGCTTCACAAAGTATATCTCCTTTCACTGCTACATTTCAGAGTGAAATGGAAATCTAAGAGATTGCATTTTATGCAGCGCTTTATTATTATTCCAAAATCAATTGTTGCTTATTTGCCGTTTCTCTTCCTGCTATGTTTTTAACAGTTAAGGTTAAGCACAATTTTACGGCACCTACTGTACATGAGATTTAATTCATTTTTGATTAAAATTATTTCAAGTTAGTGTTTTCAACTTATGTTCAGCGTTGAAGTGTTACATTATTTTATCAAGAGATCCGGTAAAATAGAGAGTACAGGTTGAAAAGATGTGGGATTCATTGTGGATCTCATCCTGTCCTTGCAGCATAGCAGAGCTTTGTTGTCTCAGCTGTTTAATTTTTGAACAGCGTTAACGGCCAAGGGTCCGGTGTCTTGCTCAAGGATGTTTTGACTATTCTAATAATGAAACATAATGGGCCAGTTGTGAGACGTCCACCCTGCCAATTCATACTGTTATTTAATATGAACTACTTCTACGCTCAATCCAAACATACGAATCTGGTCATGATTATGAAGGCCTCTACGGGTCGTTGTCACTTGAATATTGACAAATGTGGTTTTGAGACATTGGCTGTTCTGTAATCTAACGATCTGAATTATGAAATGCTTTGTCTGGCCTTTCATTTTTTTGCCCTGTGAAAGTGGTGACCTGTCTAGGATGTACCTTGCGTTTGGCCCATTGTGCGATAGGCTCCAGCAGTTCATAAAACAGATAGATGGAAGAAATTGTAGTTTTACTGGAAATGTGTTCACCATTTCTGGTTAGTTCCTCACGAGGTTTAGGTTTAACATATCCATGTTCAAGTCATTGGTTGTAATAGTTTCAATGGATCATTGACTTTACTATTTAGACGATATGCATCTCATCTCAAAGAGGCTTCATGAAAAATGAAGTCATAACTGAACTCAGAATATGTGAATGTCCCCCCTCTTAGTGGTTGGTGTGGTAGAGACAGATGAGGGCTTGTCTATCCTCTCTGGTTTGGAGTTCCCTTGTATTGCTTGTGTCACTTCCTGCATGATAAGATTTCTTACCAGAAGATACTCCGTGAACCCTGTTTTCTGCCTGTGGCTGAATGCACAGGAGCATGATCTTTGACGGTTTTGGCATAAATACTCAACTGCCCCAACTAAAGCCGGATAAATGATATCAACTAATATCTAGTGTATATTTAAGTCTCAGTAGAGGATTAAATCACAGGCTGACATTTTTTGCAAGGAAGATACTAATTTCAAAGACAGTGAAGAACATATTCATACGTATGAGCAAGTGAGCTATGCTAATTGATGAAAGTCCTTGGTTTTAATGGCTGTGGGCAGAGAAGAAAGTGACAGGCTATGATATGTGCTTGTATGGGCCAGCCAGCTAACCCTCTCTTGCTTCCCCACTCTCTGAGTCTGTGCCTAATGGCTGATAATGAAGAGGGCATCTTTGCAGAGATGACATGTGCATGTCGCCCACTGGACACACACACACACACACACACACACACACACACACACACACACACACACACACACACACACACACACACACACACACACACACACACACACACACACACACACACACACACACACACACATACACACACCCTCTTAAACGTGAACTCACTTACACAGGCACGCACACAGAGGCTGGGCTCGCTGCCCTTCAGAATACCAGCCCTGACATTAATCTTTAAATGACTGTTGCTTCTTCCCCAAGACTTTCAATCCATTAGTGGCCACATCTTGGATGGAGAGAGATTGCCATAAAGGAGAAGGCAGGGAGGATGCAGGCAGCGTCTGGGTGTATGTGTGTATGTGTATGTATGTGTGTGTGCTGCGGGTGGGATGGGACGGCGGAGAGAGCGCGACAGACAGGATGATGTCAATGATAATGGAGGATGAGGACAGAGAGAGAGAATAAAAGAGAGACAGCGACACAGAGGTATCAGTGAGAGAGAGAGAGAGAGAGAGAGAGAGGATTGAGGGATCAATGTAAACACTTCTACCACAGTTGGTTTGGTTAGAAGATAGAATGGTGAATGTGAATAACTTTAAAGAATGACCAAGTTACTCTTTGTCCTTTTCTTTTTTATGTTCTCAATTTCTTTAGGTCTAGTACTTTTATGTCTCTTGAGGGAGGAATGGGATGGAAAGTAGATGAGGAGTTAATAGGGTATTTACTTTTTTATGGTGAATGTTTGAATAAACACTGAATTACAAAACAAAGTGGAGTTGTTTTATTCCCACGTTGCTTTTTTTCTATCTCCACTAATCCAAATCCATCTCTTATTTTCTTCCTTATTGCTCTTCCTATTATTTCCCTCGCTGTCCTCCTCTACTGTCCTCCAGTGTCTCTCCTACTGTACCTTCCTCCCTGATCTGATCAGTTCTCCCTCCTAAACCCTGTTCTCTTCCCCATCCCACATCTTCGTCTCACCTCGTCTCCCTTCCTCTGCTCCCCAACAGTGAGCTATAGTGACTCTGACATCATTACCCTTGTTGTGACAGGTTTCATTTGTACCCTGTGGACCTATACATCAGCCTGAGTGATAGTCCAGGGCCCGGGGCCAGCGGAGCCCCGCCCACAACGGGACAGAGTAACAGACAGAACGGTCCTTAAAACCACTCCAGCTCGGGTACCACTGGATATTTTTTTATTACCCGTTCAGATATGTCAAACTCAATGCCTGTTCAAACCACTCCCCAACCTTCAGTTTGCTGGAAGTAACAATTTTAGACAGTTTCCTTTAGATAAATATTAACTCTGGCTGACAAAGGAAGTAGAGCAAATCCAAAGGAGAATATGTCAAAGTAGAACTTTCATTATTTGATTGACAGATGATCTCTGAAAAGTGGTTTGCATAAAACATAAGAAGTACTTAGCACCAAGTATGGAAACAAAAAGGAAGTCATTACATTTGACATTTAGTCTTAAAATAACATTATTCTTTATGCAAAAGTAAATGTCTTATGCACAGGTTTTGTAAATGTGATAGTTTGTTTTGATTAAATTACTCACAAAATGGAATCTTGTTTTAACAGGCTTTTAATCATGAGAGCCTTATAATGCGGTCTTAATGATTTGTATTGATTCTGATTCTGTTTCAAGGTTATCTTAACAATATCTCTAAACCAAACGAGCAAATATAATCAACAATTCAGTCCTACAAATCAAGTCAAAACATCACGCATATGGGTGACTCTTCTGCATAAATGTCAGGAATAAACATTGCATGAAAAGCAGCATTAAAACAATATATCACAGTTAGACAAAAATAATTAGTAATAAATAGAATGGGTTTCATTTATTTTATTTAGATTCTGTTACACAGATGATGCGATGTTCCGCATCAATAAAGCATGAATGAAAAATAACAAATAATCTCCTCCACACTGTAGACTTATAACATTGGTTAATACATTTAATTAACTCTAATTCAACAGTTTCCTTTGTGAGGCATTTTCCATGACATCATTCAAACATAGCGTGTCCCATTTAAAGATTTTTCTTATATTGTCCGTTGTCTTTTTGTTTTCATTGTTGATTTCAGATTAAAACATTTGCAGAAATAAGTAATTACAATAACGTAAGACAGGTCCAATACAATTTTAGTGATCATCCCTTCTGTGATAAATCAATTCTGGTGAATTTATGTCTAAAATGAAAGCCTTTAATCCACGCTATGTCTTTCTGTGTTCCATAAATTGTTCCTGTTAGTTAGCACTACCAGAGCTTTAGAGGTCTTCCAGTCAGCGCTCACCAGTATAAATCTCTGCAGCCCCGTAAATCTAGCCAATACATCAGCAATACCTTCAGACTGCTCACAGCCTCATTGATCTGTGGTCATATTAATGTGTGGCTTATGAGCTCGCCAGCATCCTTTGTGGCCAGACAAAACTGAATCCACTTGAGTGTGGAGCTTTTAATGGCCAAACTACCCTGTTCTTGCACAATGGAACAGACCCCCATTGTATTCATGCAGTTGTACAGAATAGAAAAGCTTGAAAAAGGACCATTAAGCAATAATCACAGGCGCCTGGACCTTCACAAATGTAAAATGGAAGTAGAGGAATTGTGGGAGAGTGGAGAAAAGTGGTGTAAATGATCTGAAATCCTGCATCACAATATTGATTGATATTACAAGATCTGATTTTCTGGTTTTCTCTTATTTCTTTTGTTGATTCCTTATAAATAACCTTGAGATGAGTTGTGTTTTTGTCTGTGGAAAATTGTAAATCATGTTTTTCTAAAATCTTCTTTCACTTTATCAATTAACTTCCAACAACCATTTTAAAAGCCCTTTACTTGTTCATGTTCCTACCCAGTAAGTGAGAACACCTGCTGATGAGTTATGGTTAGCTGTGGTGATGGGAGTTATTGTGAGTCGAGTGTTTTCAGATGGCAGTGTGTGCTCATCGTGCTGTGAGGCTTTCTGTTGGCTCAGCAGGGGCGTTTATTAATAAAATATGTCTGTCTCTTTCTTTAGTCAATATTCCTCCATTCACCACTGAGGTTAGACGAGAAAAAGAGTTGAGCTTGGGCAATTTTCATCTACTATCCTCTGGTATGTGTGTGTCCATGTGCTTACTTCTGCTCATGTGCAAACAACTGCGTAGGTTGGTGTACGTGTAAATGTCAATTTCTGTGTGAGAGTACACATCTGAGCCTCTGCTTGTGTGTATGTGCTGGAGAAAGAGAGTGACCACACCGAAGGCACATTAATCATCCCGGGTTTTTCCCTCTCTCTGCCTCATGTAGTGTGAGTTGAGGCCTGATTGATGGCTCGTGTCTCAGCCTTGATTTCCAACAGAAATGCTGTAGCCTATTGCCAGGACAGAGACCCCTTGGGGAGTCCCCAGCTTATCCTACAGCCCATACGTCTCCTGACACTGACTGTGGCTCTTGCTTATTTGTTCCACAGATGGCGGATACACTGTCCGTTTTCTTAAAGCTCCAAAAGGGCAGCGCGTTCTGTTTTAGGAATCATTTAATTAAAGTAAAAGCTGATATGTAGGTTCTCATACTCGTGAGATCAGATTTATCTGGACAGAGATCACTGCTGTTTAGGAAACAATCTAAATTGCTCATTGATTTGTATTGGTTTTGTTATCACATACCATACCAGGATTTGATGTAAGCAAAATTGGCGAGTCCACAGCATCTGAGCTCTCTAGTGCAGCTTTACTTTGAGACAAATTAGACTATTGGTCAATTTTTCCCAGTAGAGTTTACATGGGGGGCAAGATACAATTCATAGTTTATGCTAGCTTTTATGTATTTGGTAAGAGCTTCTAGACCACCTACCTGACTCCATACCACACATTCTTCTGACATGTGATAGGGGAGATGACCAGTGTCTGTATTTCACAGAAACTAAGTAAAAAAAACAACGATTTACTATGACTAATACAAAAAGAATTGTCAGCTGTAAAATAAGATATCATTTGTATTTCCTGCATTGTTATATTTGCATTAATATAAAAGGAATATACATTTGTTTTAAACCAGTTTGAAAACCAGATTATGTGGTTTTTTGGGCAATATTTAACAGCACAATTAGCCTGCCCACAATTCCCTCTTGAATAACTAACCCAGATACGCCATCATTAACATTTAGTCTTTTGTAGTAACGAAAGTTTGTGTCGTAAAGAAACACATTTTGTCCATCACTCTGTCACTTTCCTCTTTTTCTTAATAATGCTTTCATTTTAGTTTTTATGTTGAAATCTTCTTGTTGTATGGATAAATGGAGAGTATGGAAAATGTCCACGTCAGCTTCTACTTTTCCAGTCAGTCCTCCCATAGACCTTAAGTATTACATGACCACTGGACATGTTTATATTGTATGGGAAATAGTTGATGTTGTAGGAATTTCAGGCCCCTACAGACATTGTAAAATCAATCCAGGAAAGAACATCGGCTAGTTTTCTTGAATGCAAAATGTCTTTGGCCCTCAAAGACAATACAGATAATCTATACAGTAGGTCATGATGCTGATGTCCTCTATCACTGTTGGCTCTGCCCTGAAATCATTATATATCTTAGTAATAATAAATATATCTTTGTTAGCTGTGGTCCTCTTAAAACTCATCTTAAAAGAGTCATTTTGAAAGACGCTTGCACACGTGTGAATGACTTTTGATGTTTGATGAAAATGTGAACTTTTGCTCCTTTCAACCACAGCAAAGTAGCAAGATTTCTGTGTTGTGATCTCAAGGATTTTACGGCAGTATTGCCCGGTAGTGGAGATATTTTGTCCATCCTCCCTCCATCTTTTCTCTGCGTCTCTCCTCAAAAAAAGAGGGCAGCTGAGTGTGATTTCTGTGCTTGCCAATACTCCTGTTTGACCTTCGTTTGGAATTCTGCAGCACCTTGTTGTCTGATGATTAATAATGCAGACACAGCATTAGTTCACCTCTTTTTAGTTAAGTGTAAGAAAGAGACGGGGGAAGGAAGGTTGAGCGGGAAGAGGAGCATTGTTTTTGTTTTGCGAGTGTTTTGAGAATCACAATGAGAACAACTATAAAAAGACAGAGAAAGGGAACACCTTAGGGAAAATTGCAGAAGCAAAAATATTTGGCTAGGATTTCTAGAAAAAATTGAAGTCAATAGTGCCATGAAAAAAGAAAGCAAATATACAGTCAGACGTGACTGAAGCTTGCCTTTCCTGTTTTCATTCCCTCTATGGCTGTCTGCTCTGTCGTGTCTCAGTAACTCAGCGTTGTCATTCACCTAACCTTGGTGGCAGAGAGGAAGGTTTCTTTGCGCCTGCCAGTCGTTCTTGGCACGGCAACGCGAGGGAATGAACCTCAACGCTTTCATGATGAGGCGATTAGCAGATGTCTGAAGAACAGCTCGACGAAACTTTGATATCCCAAGGACACAGCACCTTTGGGATCTGCGATGGGATGGATATGAGTGAGAAAAATCCGATTTCGAAATAATAAATCATATTAGAATTTAAAATATATTTGGCTTAGTGGCCCCAGTGCAGAGAGACAACAATGTAACTCGCAGGAAATAGAAATACAGTGCAATATGACACACAACAGGACATGTAACATGCTAACATTTACACACAGGCTTCAAAGCCAGCATTTATATCAGTTGAAGTTGATATTTTTTTTATCATTAAAATCATATCATTTAAGGTGCATTTATGCAGACATAAAAGGACAACATTTAACATTTTTGACTGCTTTGACTTTTGAATGGATTTACTTTTTGGGTTTGTTCTGGGAAGAAGGTTTGAAAAAAGTTAGTTTTGATCCTTCAGACCATTAATGCAACATGTAGCACCTAAAAGCAGAAAATGGGCTTATTTTTTTCACGTAATATTATTCTATGCAATTTACGTAATAATAATGTGGATTTTCCTAAAAAAGTAAAACCCATTAGTAGCCTTATTTTCTCTTCTGTGTATTTACTATTGCTCCTTAAGAAAGCAAAACATAATTGTTTGATTAATCGATTGATAAGTCTGTAGGATACTCAATCATGAAAACAATTGATGCCTGCAATCCAAGTGTGTACTCATGTATTCAGCTCACTGTAACCCAAAAGAGCATGAGACATAACGCATACTTTATGGCCTATGTGTGTATGGTCATAACTACATAGAGAAGTCAAATATTTACATTTGTACTGTGTCCTGCCTTCATTGTACAGGTAAATGGACGGTGACAGACGCTTGTGTCAATGCATGCTGTCACAATTGACTGTGACGGTCTGAGTCGACGTGTCCTGTGAGCAAAGTAACAACCGTCTAGATTTCCAGGAGGAGATGAAGAATTTTACCCCCGGGATGTCTCAGCCTTGAACATAATCAAGCCTGTCCACTGCCAAGGTAGATGGACTGCTCCAAAGAGAGCGGAATAAAGGTTAGAATGTGGATTGCATACCAATTGTAAACGGCACTGTATGCAAGGAGGCGTACCATAACGCCATCATGTTAACTGTTGTTATTGCCTAAATAGTTTCAAGAAAAAAGAGGGAACAAAAGAGTTAATTATTTGTACATAAATATTTCTAAATATAGCATTTTTGGTATTTTGTTATTGCAAGAGCTTTTCGAAATGGTAACTTGTCAAGATAAGCAGATATAGCCACCCTATACTCGTATGTATAACATAATGAATGTGATACAAAATGTCGAGATCCCATTATTCCATGACATTTGAATGCCCATGTATCACAATCCCTACCATAACTACATGATTAGATTACAAGGTTGTTCAATAGTCTCCACCCTTAATAATCCCTGAAACAGTCTTTCAAGCGGAAGTCTTTCAAGTGGCTCTGTGTGCATTTTGGAGTATTTGGCAAGCCTCTTGCTGGGGTTAAATACCTTCTTCCTCCATTGATCTTTTTTTCATGTTTCACTGGCATTGGTGGGGCCCACAAATTAACTTGATTGAAATGTGGTAGCTGGTACAAGAGGTCAGAAACGGGGTTAACAGCTATCGTGATTAAGCCTCCTTCTCACCCAGCGTGCCACTCCACAAGAATCACACAAACGTATCCCACCAGGTATGAGGTGACGAGTATGCAACATGCTTAAACAGCCTCTCATCCAGGCATTTCCACTCTGAGTCAGGCTCTCACTCCCAACTGTATCAGCATGAGAGGAGAGGGGAACTCAAGCATTGACACATACAAGTGTACACAAGCAGTACACGCACACACCTATCTCAGCCTCAAGGTCAGGCAGTATTGGCAAATGGTAAGATAAAAACAGCTCTGGCAGCCATGGAGTAGTCTGAGATAACATCACCTTGAGCACTACATGACACCGAAAAGCATCTATGTATTTGGCTATGTATTTATTTATATATTGGTGCTTTTTCCTTTTTAAAGATCCTGTCTTCTTTTCATGATATTGAGACAAATTGCATCGTGGCCATGACAGCTACTCTGCTGATTAACTCTTCTCGGATGGCTTTTTATCTCTTGGTATTTGATATACGACATCTTTGTAAGGGCTACGGTCGAATGCAATCACGGGCCCTTTCATTGCAGGGGCTCCCCTTGGATTGCCAGCTAGTTCTCGAGGGAGGCCATCCCTCAGAAAATATTGACTGTTGGACAGTGAGCGCCTGTGTGTGTATCAGGACAGGCTGCTTTAGAGAGAAATTGCAAATGTCTTTGTGTGTGAGTGTACGTGTGTTGTGCCTGTCTGTCTCCATGTACTAATGGAGAAATAGGAGGACAGAGCCACACAGAGGGCAAAGGTCAGTCGTCTTGTGGAAGGGAGAGAGGAAAATTCCCTTTTCCTCGATGCATTGCTCCCAAATGCACCCGCTCTCCAGTCTGTTTTCCCTCACTGTTGATAGCCTACACTTCCAGATGTGTGAGGAGCTCCCAATATTTCAAAGAGTTACAGCTCACCTTCTGCATTCTTATCCTTCAGCAAATGTCTCTTTTACCGACCAAGCAGGCCTTTCCAATCCTTTTAACATGCCTCATTCATGGAAACTGCATTAACATTGTCATGGGAAAGATGGAACTTAACCACATTTAAAACAAGGCCTCATTCTTGTTCTCATCCACCATTTTCTGTGAGTTTTTCTTTTTCTAATTTTCTGAGAAGTGTCAGGGTTGCTTGACTGAGGGCTACTTTCAAAAAACAAAGCATAGCGTCCCCAGGGTGAATGTTTATACTCTTGCCTGCTGTTTATGTCTTAAAACAGTAATGTGCAAGATAAAGTGTATTGAGTAGTTTTAATATGCCTGTTACCGAATATAATAAAACAGCACCAGTGGGACTGAAATATTTCCCTCAAAGACATTTCCAACATGGTGAAAGGTTATGCTCTGTCACCCAAAAGTCACCCAGCTTCCAGAAGGATGCCTAGTGGGATGTGGACCTTTTGACTACCTTTATAGGTCACACTTGTCATGCACAATCCCATGCTGATACTGAACTGAATATCAAGTGACAGTCATATGAGGAGTGTCAAGGGTTAATCTATCATTTGGGTTCATGTTAAAAAAGGGTCAGCTTAAGGTTGTGGTAATGCAGAAAAAATAGATCCCCTGTTTGACTAATGACCAGGTTTATTGGTTTGCAACAATGCGGCAACATAGTACAGGCACGTTTGTACATTCATATGTTGGAGCATGGACAACAAGATGATTGGCTTCTTATTTAGATCTTGCGTTTTAGGAGCTGCATTTGCAGGTTGTCTTCAGAAAAAAACGAATAGTTAGCTTGGGTCAAAATCCAAGTAACTTGGACTCGTTAAACCGCTGTTCATCTTGTTGATGGACATCTGATCATTGGTCGTTTTAAAAGGCAATGTCCAATAGCATCTTTTTTAGTTTACTTTTTTTGTTTAATAATCGTTCAACTTTCTGTTAAAGGCCTGTTTTGCACATATAAGTATAGTATGTGAGAACAGGGTGTTATAATTGTTCAAATATGTTGCATGAAAGACACCAAAGCCCCTGCATCCACAAATGGATTGAACCACCACCTATACACAACAGGAAAATGCTTGTAAAGCCACACTTAATATGTTATTGTATGGTTCAGGGGATATTTAAACATGCACAACTGCTCCTCAATCAGGAGTATGATGCTCTACCTGCTTGTTCAGTGTACATTTATCAGGTCAAGAACATCAGCATATTGCCAAAACAGTGAAACTCAAAGGAGCTGTTAGGATACACATGGGGCTGGGGCATGCAAGTGGCCAAGAGGTAAATGCGGTTGAATTGAAGTGGAAAAACAGTTGTATTTGCTTAAATTAAGACTCAGACAGCTGGTGACACAGTCACTAGCTAACACACATTAATCCCCACCAGTGTGATGAGCTTTCTGCTGGAATGACAGTAATTATCGCTTCAGTCTTGACGTGGAGACACCAACACTCTTGATGTCTTTGTTGAAACTGAAGTGAGAGCCCTTTATCAATCGCCCACACAAACCCTACACTGCACAACACACTTGTCGTGCTAGATGTGCATTTCATTGCATTTTTGTGTTAACTCGACATTAATGAGAGATCATTTATAGGAGTTATCTAATAACATATATAGATAGAGATATAGCGTATACCAGTGTTTGAGTCTGGCACTGACTTTCCTAATATTTCTATATACTGAGTATAACTCTTTTACACTGACATAATTCTGTCTGACAAGTATTGCATAACTGTCAAGCCTTTAGGAAGCAGGATTTAACTTCTGAGGTATCCATGTCAAACACTTTTAAAATATGTTTTTTTATGTCCTGATTTATAGAACAAAAACCTCTTTCGACCCAAAAAGATCAGTCAAAAGAAATCCTCACATAGTTGAAAGCACACTTAACCCCACATATCAAACCAGATATCAGGTCCATCCATCTGGTGTCTCTGGAGGAAGGTTAGAGGAAGGCTGGACAGGAGAGTAAGGTCACACCTCCTATTATTACTTGGGAGCTTGGGCTAAAAACATCTCTTTGCCCTGTGCAGAGTGGGATAGTATGTCATGTAGCGACTCTGCCTCACTCAAGCGATGGGAGCATGTTCGGGAAAAAATCAAGGTCTTGCCCTTTTCAACCATGTTCCTCTGCTCCTGGGTAGCAGCCCCTGGGGTAGATAATAATGGAGTAATCCTCGTATCTGTTGCTGCTTCCCTCACCCTCACAGATCATTTTTCTTCTGCTCTAGTGTATCATTCCATACTGAGCTGGCACAGTACTGAATGTTTTCCCATTTGACTTTTGTGCACAGTTTGGCTCAGTTCAGATTACAATCCTGACATTCTATGAAAATGAGAATTTATGCATCCATTTTCAGAGAAAAGTCAGATTATATTATTACTGTACCATACCAAGAGAATTCGTAAATACAATTTTTAATTGAATGAAAAGTGCAACATTAGATGTCTGTGAACACTAAAAATAAACTAAATCATTTAAACAGAGAAACATTTTCTCCCTTTTCCTGTATGGAAAAAAGGTGATTATATGGTCGATAACATAACACCATAATTATCATGACAGAAAATCACTGGCACACAGACATGCACTTAGTAGTAGCTTACACCATACCCTACAAAGCTACACACATTGGCACACATATTGTGTGTGTGTGAAAAGGTGCCCTGCTGTGTGGTTAGTGACAAAGACTATTTCTGTACTCGCTCTCAGACAGAGAGACAAACAGGATGTGAAGGAGATGAACTCTCATCACACTGTGCTAAATAGCACCATGGGGCACACACCACACCTAACATTAGCATGCTCCTTTCTAAAGCTGGCATACCTTTGGGCCACCCGTCTGCAGCCACTGAAAGGTCATGTAGGACCCACGGGTACATGTGCAAGTCTTAAAAGCTGATGCATAGGATTTTTGTTTCATCTTTTTCTTTTTCTGGGAAGGTCAATTTAGTGTAAATGTTCTTTTTCAGCAATAATTAATACCAAAATATCAAATGTTGTATCAGACTTCTTTAATGGACCAGTAAATGACTAAATGCTGTTCAGGCATGAGATTCAATTTCGAAGTTCTCTTAACCTGGCAGTTGAGAGGTGTATTATTACATTTAAAAAACAGTTGTAGGTGATGCCAGCTCATTATTTCATCGTTAAAGTTATTTCTTGTACTTTACATTATTGTGTTGTGCTGAAAAAGTGTTGTCCAATATAATGATTCTCCCATGTCTGTCATGTATTGTAGATATTCATTTCAGCTGCTCCTACTTTCCATTCTCCTGTCCTGTTCAACAAAAAAGTGTTCAACAAATCACCTTCTTAGCCAGCTGACTGTTAAATAAATATGGCATGAACTTATTTTGTCTTAATGTAAACAAGTTGTAAATATTACCTCACTGTGATGATGGGTTGTAGAGAAAACTACCCTGCGGTGTTGATAGCTTTCAAGCTAATGGCAACACCAGCTCTGCATCTTTCCTTCTGTACCATGATATGTGTATGTATTTTAATGTTTACTATGTTTGTATATGTACATGTATGCGGAACTGCGGGATGGAGTCCAGAACAGATTTCCTTACGGGACAATAAAGTATATCGTATCGTATCGTACGTTCTAAGTGTGTGAAAACCCAGCTAAAAAAGGAATCTCAGAGGTCTTCCTCAACGGTGAATTCAGCTGCCTCTGACAAGTGCTGAGTAATTATGTTCTGATATACACATTTGAAATAGGTTGGAAAAGTGGAGATTTTTTTCATATATTCACCATTCACCGATTAACAGAAAACAGTGTGTTTTGGTTAACGGTGCCAAATCGCCCTACCTTGTCAACCCTGTTGGGGTTCCACAAGGTTCCAATTTTTGGACCATTACTGTTTTCACTGTACATACATTACTTGCCTAATGTATGTCCTGAGTTGAATGTGCAAATGCATGCCGATGATGCGGTAATCTTTGTACACGGGAAGAACACTGAAATTATCTCATCTTGTCTCACAAAAGCTTTGGACAAGGTTCAACACTGGCTGAACAACATTTGCTTACAGTTCAACGTAAAAAAAAACAGTATGCATGATGTTCAGTAACCGACCAGTCAAAATCGAAGGATCCAAATCTAAACGGAGCAGAAATAGAACTAGTCTCCCAGTTCAAGTATCTTGGAGTCATACTGGACTCGAGCTTGACTTTTAAGAAACGTATCAAGAAAGTATCAAATACCATTAAATTCAACTTGCAACATTTTAAACAAATTAGACCTTTCTTAACTGTCAATGCTGCAAAGTCATACCTCCACTGCATGATTATATCCTTTATTCAATACTGTTTTACAAACTGGTCGTTTGCTTGCGCCACAAACCTGAAACCAATAGAACAGCTGTACAAGAGAGCTATCAAGGTATTTGACAGAAAGTCACATTCATACCACCACTGTACCATCTTTGAGAAACACAATTTCTTGAGTTTTGAAAATGTTAAGTCTTTTAAAAGTATGTGTTTTTTTTATAAATGTTTTCATGGACTGCCCCCCCCTCCCTTAGGGGAATTAATCCACAAAAAACACACTGGACGCTGTACCAGGTCAGAAACCAGAGGAGACTGTGAGTTCCACTGTAGACGGACCACTTTTGGACAACATGTCCTCTCCATTAAAGGCAGCTCATTCTGGAATAGCATCCCAACTGAGATATGGGATTGTCCCACTCTCAATAGCTTCAAAGATCAACTCAAAGAATGGTTGAGAAACAAACAAGGCAAGGCAAGGCAAGTTTATTTATATAGCACCTTTCAACACAAGGCAATTCAAAGTGCTTTATAAAAAACGAAAGACATTAAGAAAATGGCATTTACAATCAGTCATTAAATAGAAAAGATAATAAAATAAACATTAAAAGAAAAAATACATGGATAAAAGTTACAGTGCAGTTTAAGATGTGAATAGTTCAATTAAAAACAGATGTGCAATCACTGCTAAATGCACTTTAACACAGGGGTATCTCCTCTTGCACTTTAGGTAGCTCTTGTATCTTCTCTTGCACTTTATATGTCGTTGCTGCTATAATGTATTACCATGTCATAAATACTTGTATATGCTGCTCTTGCTCTTTTGCACTTTTTGCATATCATGTATTTTGTTTTTGCTATGTTTGTAAAATGTACATTTGTAAAATGTTTTATGTGAGGGACTGCGGATGGAAATAAGCTCAAAGCTAAATCTGGCACTGTTACGCTTGATACATTTTAATGTTTTAATTAATAATAATTCCTTACATTTATTATAGCGCTTTTCCAGATGCTCAAAGCGCTTTACAAATACACATTACACATATCATATGGTCATGTACTGTGGACAATACCCACAGGAGCAAGTTCAGGTGAAGTGTCTTGCCCAAGGACACAACGGCTTTACAGACGCAGCAGCGGCGGGTTTCATCCCTTGATCTGATGATCATTGCACAGCGCACTGCGCCACACCGTCCATCTTCACGCCTCGAAGTCATCGAGGCGCTTTTACAAGTACACATTAGTATCATACATGTACTGTGGACATTACCCACCGGAGCAAATCCGGGTGAAGTGTCTTGCCCAAGGACACAACGGCCTGACGCAGTGGCGGCAGGAGCGGGTTTCGAACTGGAGTTCCCCAGCACCCCCCTTGATCTGATGATCAGATGCACAGAACACTGCGCCACCCGTCCCAAGTGTTCATTACTGTGCATTGTCCCTGCCAAATAAACGATTAAAAAATAAATAAATAGGCATAAACTTGGCTCAACACTGCCTTGCTATAGAGTGGTGCAGTGACGAGTCCTAAAACCTGGAAGTGAGTTAGCATTTTACCACTACCGGTTCCCTCGTCTCAGAGTCAAAGGGATTTCTCAATAGGATTTGGGAAAATAGCTCGAAATAAGGTCTGTGGTTGAGACACATTGAAGAGACGGATCACATTTTGTTCTACAACATTAAATACATCAGCAATGACCCCACTGGTGATGTTTGAAGAGTTTACGTGTCTGAAAAACGATGTTTGTTAACAAATGGCTGAATAGGACTACAGAAGTTGACGAGGACATAGTACGTCATTACACCAACACGTAAACACTCCCACTAAGTTTGTTTCCCCTGTGCTGCTTGAAAGCAAGTACCTGCGCTCCTGCAAATTGTTAAAACAAAAGCTTCAACTTGTACAATTTTGAATCTGTATTTTTGAATATCGATCCTAAGTTGGCGTGACGTTGAAGCAGCATCCCTGCTGTAGTTCGTTTATAGCATAACGTTAGCATTTTGCTTCTGGCGATTAGATTTATGATTCGAAAATTAGGATAGACATGTGGATATTATCCGGCTGAACAAAACGTGCATTTATTAAATGGGTTCGCTTTCCACAGACCTTATTTCGAGCTATTTTCCAAAATCCTATGGAGAAATCCCATTGCTTTTTTGTGGAGGGAACCCATGCACAGCTTATTTCCGGGTAAATACGTCATCCCTGCACCACTCTATAGAGTCCTCTTAACATAGGTTTGAAAAAGGTTTAACAATGTTATCTTAACTAACTTACTGCAAATGCAAATAACGCTTGACATTTATGTTGAAAACTGTGTATTGTAAACATCCATTGGCGTTTGCGTTCTTCCTGTTCCATCTTTGACCAGTTATTATCTTGGTATTCACTGCCATATTCCCCAAAGTTAGTGAGTAAATGATTCCACTCTTATTCGACTATGTGTTCACTTGTAATTCTATCTCCTTCAGACTCTAAATGTGTGTTCATCAGGTCACTGAGTCTTCATTTCTAAGCAATGAAAACGTAATTCAAAGTGACAGGAATGACGTCTACCTCCCATTTGTTGTGGACATTTTGGATCTCTATTCTCCTTACCATAGCACAGGATCTTCATACCATACCCACAATGCCATTCTATCCCTCCAGCACTTGGTTGTACTCAGCCAGAATGTAATATCCTATCACAGAAAATAATCTGAAAGAGGTGGGTGATGGGGGGGGACATAAAGAGATAAAGTGTTATTTGGAGGAGGAAGAGTGGGGCCCATTTGTCAAGTTGTTATCAGTAGCATCCCAGAATATATCAGAGTCAATAACAAAACTGGCTGTACATTGACAGAGAAGCCTCTAATGTGAATCTGTAATTTTCCCACCAGACATCAATGTCTGTGCATCAGTTCTAAATATATTATGGCTTCCTTTTGGCAAGTATTAGGGAGACACAGAGGGGACACCAGCAACAGGAGTGGAATACCAACTAAGTGGAGCCCGGATGCATCAATTGCAAGAGAGTTTAGACACAACAGAGTGTTTGAAGAACCATTATTGAATTTGGAGATAATGTGGCGAAGATGAAACACTGGCTGATCAGACGGCTATTAGGTGGATCCTGACGCTACCTGTTTAAAGTGCTTTTTCGCTCAGCTCTCCTCTCACATGTTCTTTTAAGTGTATTCATATTGAATGTTGGGAGATACACATCTTTAAATAGAACAGTGTGTGTAGGAAGGGCACTTGTGAAGGAGGGCTGTGGAGAAAAACAAGTTGATCTTTGATGTTTGTATTTTACTTAACCCTGCAAAATAAGCCTTGACAAGATTCCAGGATCGATAAATCTTCAGGGAGAACAAAAGATCAAATATGGGCCCGTGCTTTCGCTCACTTCCACTTTTTTCATTCTTTTTCACAATCCCACAATGGCGCTCCCATATGTGCGCCTGTGAAGCCCCAAGGACTGTAAGCCTCTGCTCATTGGCTCCTGTTGCATTTTCAACCATGCCCGGCAGCCGCTTCCATAACATAATGATTACTGTTTGAGAAAAGTGTCTCCTGGGGATGGGGAAGCAAAGCTGCGGTTGAAAAATGATGTTCCCACACAATTATAAGAGGATGGTGTAGGATCCCTCCCCCTTCCCTCTTCTCTGCATCCCTTGGTCAGCTGACAAAAGGAAGGTGAAACATGCTTGCTGTTAGCAGTAGATTCAAAGTTGTGGTTGGAGTCAGCAAGGTGTGCCAAGTATCACAGCTGCATCCTGCAATCGATGACCTGGCTACCAGAGAGCTGGGATCAATACTGGCTTCCCTGTTTACACTGCAGGCTTCTCTTGCTTTTTCCTCATGGGCGACAGTCCTGTTTTTTCTCTTTGCTGAGGTGTTGGGATTAGTTGCAGCATAATTTAAGACAGAGACGGATAAGTATTATCTTTTATTTATTTATTCAATGCAGATTGACTGCAAATACCTTTTTTCTGTCAGCCATATTTTCAAGGGCTGCTCATGAACATGTGGTCACAGGCTTAAAAAATAAAGCGTCTGGCCTTCTCACAGATTTGATCCTTTATTACAGGGTTAGGCAAACATGGCACAGCGAGAGCTAATTTCTGCTGGTTTCGAGGGCAATCGGCTCACCACGTCTTTAAATCCCTGCAAGGAAGGAGGATTGTACTTAATAGTGGCTGATAATCTGATGCCTGTTGTGTTGAAGATGCTAAAATCACAGCTGAGTGTTTAGTTGAGATTTAGCATGCATGCAAGGCATTGTTGAAAGGGATCTGCTGGGTGGAGCCTGCTCCTCAGATACGTTTTGAAGATGCTACAATCTTTTCAAGATGAAGTCGATTATACCAACCCAACATACATGTCCCTTGTCTTGCCTGATACGCCTCCAGTAGAGCAGAAATGCAGGACTTTAGCTCTTAATGATAATGAGACGGTTGCAAGAGGGGCCCAGTTTCAAAAAGTCAGATGGGGTAAGCTGGGAGCTTCTAATTCCGCTCTGTCGCTGAGGTTTTTTTGGCAAGCAGAGAGGTTGTGGGAACGCCGTCTCCGTACTCTGGATCCTAATTCTGCTGCCCGGCACCGGCGGATAAAGGGGCCACCAATGTTTCAAGTCTGATTAATCCTCTGATTGGGTTAATCCAGCAATGCTTCAATGGTGGGAAGACGACCCCCACTGGAAAGTCTTCGGCTCCCAAAGAGACTTTATATTTTCCCCCTCGTCTTCTGTTTCTACTATCTTTGTTAGAGGTGTTGCTCTTTTCCACACACCTCACCTTACAACATCAAGGTTTGTTTTTCTCTCTGAATCTTTGCTAGATCGCCTCTTCATTTCTGTTAGTTGGGTCCTCCAAAGACAAATACCTTCTAAAACCTGTGTTTGATTAAGGCTCTGCTTATTTTTTAAAGAGACAAAGGCTAATGAAAGTCAGGTACCGGGATATGCTTTACTGCATGCCACTGAAAGATACAATAGGAGCCCTTTCCTGATGTATCACCAGAATTGGAGCAATGAATAGAAGATGTTAATGAAGGTCAAATGACAAAACACTTTCTCTGGGTTCATAGTGAGGTTGGGTCTATTAAATGCTCCAACCCCTCCCCTCCAAGAATGCACACACACCCAAACTAATTCATTTAGTCCTCTGCTGCTTAATGATCAGAGGACATTGACTTCACACAGTGTCTCCTGTTCTACTGGATTATGTTTTTGTAAAGAGTTCCCACCTAATTAGCTTTTAAGGTCCTCGGCCATCCCTAAAATACAAGATAAATAGGATGTGCTTTGATGATTTGCAAACCTCCAAAGCAATCCTATGGTGTATTCAACACTGTAGGCTATTTATTTTTAATAATCAAGCATTACAGATTGGTAGCAATCCCATTTCTGTTGTCATGCTGCCATTGTCTTTGGAAGGACACATGAATTAATTTAGATTATGAATTGATTCGAGCGATTATAATTGCTGTAATTATTTGGTATTATTTCTCCTGATTTCTTTAAATCATTTTATTCTCAAACATGACAATTGGAGCTCAGAAAAAAACATTTAGATCTGTGGACTTACTTCTACGTTCTGAGTTAAAAGTCTGTACAGCTTTGGATGTTTATTACGATTCGTAAAATATATTCCAGCTCATCTTGGTATAAGCTAAGTTGAGCAACTCAAGCCCACATTTCTACCATTCGTCACGTGACCAAGGTCATTGTTTCAATTTCCTGTTGTTTGTCTTGTCTTACCCCGGCTGATACTTCACTAAATCCACTGTTTTCATTTGTAAGGTAAAATTGTAAATGTAAATTGTAAATCTGTAACCCTGTAAGGTGTCCTTGGGTGTTATGAAAGGCGCCCCCCAAAATAAATGTATTATTATTATTATTATTATTATTAACTTTACAAGTATGTGTGTGACTTTGATAAGAAAAAAGGCTGGTTGAAAATAAAACTGGCACATTGTTCAATCATCCTCCAAGATGAGCCTTTGAAGTTATGTTTAATTTGAGGCGGTCAAACGGAGAGAGCATCTCTCACTATAGTGCCTTGACGCGATACGTAGCTTCGGGTAGAAACACTGTTGTGTTGTGCGATCAAGCTTGTGACCTTTTAGTTACACGATATATTCTCTCTCTCGCATCAAGGCCACCCTGCTTCCTCTCCGGATGCAGGGCCCCAGAGCAACAAGCATCACTTCTAAGTACTGCTGCAACATAACTCTGGCTGGATATCGCCCCTTGCAACCACACTGCTTCAAGTTACACTGAGCACCAACCTAAATGGGTTTAAATGTTTAATTTGCACTGGAGAACAGAGATCACATCTTGGGAGGATAGCATATCTGTAATTTATTTAAGAACACCACACAGGGACAGTTATTTCGGAGGCAGAGGGCTGGAAAGGAAGTATCCGTGTGGCAGTTTTTGTTCAGCCCAAGGGGCTTGTAGGTAGACTCCACTCAGCAGTGACCTTCTCAGCGATTCAGAGGAGCGCTGAGGAAGAACATTCTATTTATGTTGCAATCCTGGGGTAAAAACTGTTGGGAGCAGAAACAATTTCTTCTCTATCCTGAGGAACAATAAAAGTGCTTGAATAATTGATTTGAAGTTTTGCTAAAACTCTGAATCCTTTTACATTTTACCAGAGAAAAGGGATTCACCAGCTCTGTCACCCCGCAGCTTGTGTCATCTTCAATTCCTCGTCCGTTTGAAGACACACTTCTCTGAAGAGTGGAGTGAAGAGTGCTCAACTTCCCTCGGTCAAACGCACGTCACCTGAAATAAAAGCTTTGTCGCTTTTAATTAAGCCGGGCCTGATTACTGCTGACAGGTATGGCAGGTGTTCTGTTTACATAAGTAGCGGCAACAAACATGCATGCAACAATCTGCAGTAATTTATTAAATTCACCATTAAAGCTGCCACTTATCCACGGTGGTGGGGTGAGTGTGTACGCGGGTGAAAGTGGGGTAAAGAGGGGGGGGAATGGAGTCTGCTGGTGGTAGCACGCTATCATGGAGTTCATCCTTAATGAGTGTGGATTAGTGGGGATGATCCGGGCTTTGCAAAACCCCTGGTCCAGGGTGTGTGTGTGTGTGTGTGTGTGTGTGTGTGTGTGTGTGTGTCCCACTTTGCTTGCCCTGACCTCCCCATTTTTGGTATCACTCCTCACCCAGAATTATCCACAATGACTGTAATAATACATTGGATGATTTGTGTGTGTGTGTGTGTGCGTGTGTGTGTCACTCTCCCCGCCAATCACCATGCAGTGCATGAGCCGCCTCCTCCCTCGCAGATGAGCATGAGAGCTGATTAATATTTCTCCGCAGTGATTTATTCATTCATTTAATTATTTGCGAGCTGTTGCCTGCGAGGTGATTTGTGTTTAATAATCTTTTTTTTCTTTAATTTCTCAACATTGTATAAAGAAGGAGCATATAGACATGGGATATGGGAATTAAAATGTAATGATTTTTTTTATTATAGACTTTTTGATCATTTGTTGACGATGCTAACCTCTGACGGCATGAATTTCCATGTGTGCTGAAACTGAGGCCACAAATGATACCACATCTAACACATGGTTTGGAGATGCTTGTAACTTGTGACTGTAATATCATTCGTTTGAATTTGCATGCTGCAAGTTCAGTCAACATCTGTGTGGAGGAGCATGTCAATGAGTAAAACTGCTCTCTAAGCAACTCTTGATGAGTTTTTCTTTATATCTGCAATTTAACCAGCTGTTCAAAGGCCAGAAGAGTGTGTGTACTGGGAAGTGACTTGGAAGAATCACACGCAACTATGTGGCAACGAAGCAGGGCAGATTGAAACGAAAACTTATTATGCAAAATATTGAAACGTTGGCCTCTAAAAAAAAGCAGACTTTTCAAACAGCCCATAGTCTCAACAGTCATCGCTTTCAGCTAGTTGCTAATCTGGTGATTTGCAGCAGCTGAATAAAGACTTAACAATGATATGTTTGCTGTCAGAATGAAATAGTGGCAATTGTCACAAAATAGCAAAGCCTTTCTTCTTACTCAACCCTAGCCCTCTTTAGTCGAATACAATGCAGTTTACGAGATGGAAATCGCATAGTCAGGCAACAGTTTGAGTAGCAGCCATAAACATGTGGCCTGGGAGACGATTTATAATAATTAATCCGCTGTGTCCAATACCAACAGCCTCCCACTCTAACCCCCAACCAATCCACACACACACACACACACACACACAGCCTCCCCACCCCCTAGCCAGCCAGGCTTGGGAACACAGCTGTGACCAGCTCGGCGCCTTTCCAAACCAATGTCACCAACGTCCCTATCGAAGGACATGGAAGGGGATTTAGTCTGTCTATATCTCTCACTCTCTGTCCCTGTTATATCCCAGCTCCTTCACAATAGAACACGCACTGTACTTTATCATGGCCACCATATCATGGACCATTAACATGAGGGCCTACAATAACATTATTTATGGAGGCGTTAATATTAATATCGACCTGTGTGCTGTCAGACGGGCTGATTTACGGAGCGCTGGAATGCCAGGCCATGTAGGGGTGGCAGGTGCACTAATTGAATATCGGTCACTGCATACAGCATGCCGATAGGCACTTACTCACCATTGAATAAGAACACACACAGAATTGTCCAATCCATACATGCAAAATAACTTACACGCATGACCTCACACTAAATATAAGAAAGCTCTACCTTGCATGTGCAGGTGTTCTTCACACAGGTCACCACATAGACTTTTTAACCATGGCAGTTATTATGACTGGGGCTCTGCTGAGGGGACGTTTGTATAATGGGTACATTTGCACTTATCTGCACAAAACAGGCCCCACTAATGAAACTTCAGTCAGAGTGGCTCATTGCTGGAGTGTTTCATCTGAGAATGGTGGTATTTGAGTGTGTGGAGGTTCTCCGACAGAGCACCGAGGTACGGGATTAGTTTGCAGTCGTAGAGAATAATGAGGTTGCAGGACAAAGGCTCTCTTGTTGAGTGTGAGTTTTTTTCTGAAGGCTACTCTTGTCAATGTCACTTATTTTGTTACACAAAGGCATTCAGCAAACTATTTCACAGGAAACTAGATTTTATATTTTGACCTTTCTATTTAACATTTGTGTAACCATAATTATTCATCCATATTACAAGGGTAGTCTGAAGACCGCAGGATACAACAGTTTCATATGAAATAACAAACATTTCAGTGGTCAGGAAGTCATTAACCCTGTTTTTATAATCCATGATAATACAATAGAGTTTAAATAGTTTTTAGTGCATCTTCCAGCAGTGTTGCAGATGAATCAGGTGTTCCTTAGTTCAACAGCAGACTGAAAGGAAAAAAGGGGACTGGAACACACTGATAGACTTGCAGCTTTTAATTGTGCAAACTCATTCTTATTTGCTCACTTGCTTTATCTAAAGACTTGTACTGGACATTTATGCGTTCGTCAGCACATTTTGAATAAATAAAAACTGGTAATACAGGGAAAGTCTGTTGGTTTAATAACCTCTACCGCCCTGCTTTCATTGCAAGGACAAAATCATTTTCCTGATGTATGAACAAATGTATGAGAAATTAGATCAATCTCTTCAATAACCTAAAATGGGCTCACAGGGTTTATTAAACAATTTCTTTGCAGAAAAGATGATGACTGGAATAATAGTTATTACAGTTATCTTAGATGGCATACACAATGTGCATTAAACTCCCTCTCTGCACGTTTATTCTAGTACCAATTCAGCATTTACTTTATTCTAACTGCTGTGAAATTGATAAAGTCAACAAAGTGCTCATTCAGACACAAGACCAACACTTTAAACTAAGGTCAGATTAACTTTAAGGGGCTTAAGTGAAGGCCTTGTAACTATAGCGACAATAACCAAACACTTTCGCCAATTTAACGTGCCTTAATACATCCATTACATAGACCTTTTAAACCAATGTCATGCTTGCTTGGTGTATACGTAATGATATAAAACAAAGGAAGAGTACAAGCAAGACATGTAGGCATTTGGTCATTTGCAGGCCTTTATGGGTCAGAATGTTGCCTGGAGTACATTGGTATGCATTGGAATGTCTAAAGGAGGTTATTATTCAATGAATGTCTCATTATTTCTTTGTCAGCTCCAAAGGGGCCTCGGCTGGTGCCTCAGTGTCTTGCTAAATGGCTTTGAATTGAAACAGTAATTTCCATGAAGTCGATTTTGCTTCTTCACATTTGCATTTTTCCGCATTAAGCCGATGCACTTAACCAGAGCAGTTTAAAGTTAAGGATCAGGTAGAGGCTTGTTCAAGGACATACAGGAGAAACAGATGTTGACAGCTGCACAGTGTGACCACTGAATGAATAAGAACGCAAAAGGTCATACACAAATGCATACATTGAAAGATTGTATGCTATCATAGAAAATGCAGCTTAACCCAGTGCAATGCACTGTAAGGGGTAAGGTGATTTTATTAATACATTAAGTACATTCCAAGTGCATCTCTCTTTGATAATGGTCGAGAAAGGAAGGCTTGGGCCATAAGAAAAATCGGCCAATTTGTTCTGTTGTATGAATTAAATGAAATTAATTGATGCTATTTAATCTTTGATATGAGCAAAGATGCTTCAATCATATAATTGTTCTTTCTCTGACTTTGTTTCTGTATTGAATGACGAGAGACTTTCAGACATTGCCATATAATTGTGAAATCCTTTCGAGGTAAATAGTGTCAAAGAGATGTAATTGTATCACTTCTTCATCCCTGATGTTTTTTCCGGAAGGAAGGAAGGAATGATAACATTCCATGCTCATATCAGTTTCCTAGAAAACCAGTCTAGTGTTTTTAGTCTACCAAGGTCCTAAAGATCCTATCTTTTCAGAAAAGAATATAACTTCATTTGTTGGCATTTCTTTAAGCAAAAGGATTAAAGTCAATAAATTATTGTATTTGGATTTACAAGTGTGTACCCAGCTGCCAAGAGCTTAAAATCTCTATTAGTCACATATACAGAAGCAGTATCTAAGCTTTATTGTTTCCTCATTTCCCTTCGACTTCCTTCCTCTCTTCCGTTTCCTGATCTTATATCTCGACTTGTCATTTCCTTTCTATCCCATTCTCTTCCTCTTGGCTCGTTCTCTCGTCACCACTCCCATTATCTCCTCTCTTGTCTTTTCCTCTCTGCTCATCCTTACCATTCTCCAAGTTTCTCCCTGCCTGTCTTCTCTTCCGTATTTTCCCTTGGCTTGTGTTCACCTGTCGTTTCCTCACTGCTTTCCTCTCGTTCAACTTGTCCCTTCTTGACTCCTCCTCTCTCCTCTTGACTTATCTTCTCCTTTCCTGTCACTGTCCGCTCTCCTCTCGCTGAACTCGTCCTCCTTCAGCTTTTCCTCTCGTTTTTCTCCCTGACACTTCCCTTCCTATTGATTTCCTCAACTTCACAATGCCCCCTTTCCATTCCACCCACCTTTTCTCTGTGCCTCAAACCTATTTATTTGTTCCCCCTATTCTCTTGTCATCTGCTCTGTACTCTTCTCTTCCCTTTACTCCAATGAAGATGGGGTTTTGAATTGCTTTTGGGCCTATCAGTCCTTTTATAGAACAATGTAGAGCAAGGAGGTACATGGGTGAGAGTGAGGATAGGAAAGGAAGACAGTTGGTACCATGGCAACATTCTCATTTAAAGAGAAAAATGTCATTTTATTTTTCTCATATTAAAGCAGAAACTGTGTTTCATTTCATCATCCAAGGTTTCTTTCTACTTCTCCAGTTGCAGACCCGTTGACATTTGCACAGAGTAGGTCAGCCTTGTGTTTTCTTACATTTGGCTTTTATTTGTTGTCCTGAATGTACCCTATGTGGTCACGTTGCTGGAGAGAAAAGACGTGGACACATTTCTAAGCACGCATGTTTTCATTTCCAATTTTGCCATGCACCATGATGCTCGGCCATCTGTCTTAGCACGGTTACTAAACTCCATGCCAATATGTTGCAGGGTCATGAGAAAACAAACCGGAGCTGCTTTCCACATGAGTGGACCAAGCATAACTTAACCCCCCGATCCGCGTCAAAAAAACACAAAGCATCCCGCTCTCACCTGCATGCTATTGTGAGGATATCAGGCAATATATATATTATCTTGTTTATCTAAGATGCATTTTAGTTTCCGTGCTGTTTCGCCTACCCTTCATTCCGGCTTATTGATGGCGACTCGCCCAGCCAAGGGAGTGTCTCATGCGACGCAGGAAGCGGTAGTGCAACAGCGTGTGTACAGTGAATAAATGCTGTACATTAAACAAATTCCCCCACGCTCGTCTTGGCAGCCAGGCGTGTGGGAGGAGGAAGTATTGCAGAATCTGCCTCACTTTCCCCCTTCTTTCTCCCACTGATATATATGCATGCCTGCTCAGGTGTATTCAGGGACATGTGCATTTATTTCTAGACATGTTTTAAAGGTGCATGAGAGGTGCATTTGTCCTCATGTGCCCTATAACATATTCACAAACTCTTGTAGTAATACACACATACACTACCTACTCTACCCCGTGCTGCAGTGTATCAGGGGATCCTTCTGCAGCCAGCCTGTTAGCTGACACTGATTGGCTAGCGCGGGCCGACCTGACCCCAGTGGCCTACCAGAATAAAGGATCATGTTGACCGTCAGCCGTCGAGGTAATAATGCCCATAGAGGATGCTGGGAGACTGTCTACAAGCAGCGGGCAGTTCATAAGCCAAAGACGGAGCGAGAGGAGGAGAGAAGCCAATAACATCAGGCTGAGGAAAGATAGGAGTCAGTGGAAGTTGTCTTTTCTGCTGCCAAACTTTTCAATTGTTCACCATGCAACACATCATAGTTGTCTTATCAAAATACATTTTGAAAGGACCGGTTGAGAAAGTAGTTAATTTGATCTGCAAGTGGAAGTTATATTCCAAAATGATTAAGATTGGTCAAAGAATCAAAGCACTTTTTAAGCATATTCAATAACACGCAAACAAACAGTGAGCCCACGTTGTGCCTGGTGGATATCACAACATCGGCATTGCATTTGCACTTGTTATGAATTATGTGTTCTCATTACTTGCACTCTCTCTGCATACTGATGTGATGTTGCTATGCATACCTTTGCATAAATATTGTATTTCACTCAAACTGCCTTTTTTCAACATATACTTACATTTAAAACTCTGTATTTTCACATCTTGACCGCAACAGGCCATGTAGTGCTCTCCTGTAGAAGCCATAGTATCCATATTAATTGATCATGCCTCTGTCGTGCATTCAAGCAATGATATTCATATCGTTATCTAGAAGGAGACTCAAGGCGCAGAGTAATGATGAGCTCCTCTGACCTTTCACTGGAGATAACCTTCCTCTGCTGCTAAGTGGAAGCTCCTTAGGGTGGACTCATGACTGCCCACAGCTGCAAACCTGACCGAGAGTATTGACTGAATATCGAGTGAGGGTACGGTGCAGTACACATGAAAACTCACACAAGCACATTTACCATTACCTGTACAAACACGAAATGTAAGTCGATATACAGTATGCCTCATACTTCTTGTTGGTATTACAGAATAACTACAAACTAACTTGAATGCACACTCAAACATATATTTATATATATATATATATATATATATATATATATCCCTCCACAATGATATACAAACCATAAACCTATGGATCTGTCGATGCAGTACATGGCTGAATATCCAAACATGCTCATGAGCACACCCACACACACACCCACAGATTTTGACCAGGCTCATTAGAGATGTGAAGGAGAAAATGATCAAAAAAATCCAAGAGGGATTTCATGAAGATTCGCACTCCACCGCTCTCAGGCAATCAGCGACAAGCCTCCTCGTCGGCCAAGAAATGTCGTCCTGCGGTCACAAAGGGCAAGAAGGAACGAGGGAGAGAGGAGGGGGAGGGGGTGGGAGACTCATCTCAGCTTTTGGCGGTTTCCCCCCACCCTGCCACTTGAGGAGGCAGTTCATTTTGTAGTCCCTTTCATTAATGTTTCTCTTTCATTTTCCCCTCTTTCTCTTTTTCTCCCTCTCCCCCTCTTCCCCTCTACTTTAAAGGTACAAGTGAGCAAGTAACGAGAAGAAAAAAGAAGAAGCCGCTGGAGCAGATGAAGATATGAAGCTCAAAAGGTTTTGAAAACAACCCAGTGGTAAGTGGGCCCCATTGTATTCTTGTTTCGCACAGTGCACCGCCATATTAGGAGAGTCATTTTGTCTTCTAGCGAGTCTCCGTGCTGAATAATAACTTATTTTACATCGTGGGGCACAAACATATGCTTTATAATATTCTAGAGGTCGGTGTGATTTTTGTACCCCATATTGCCTTCTCCTTTATTAATTTCTTCCTCCTCCTTCCCATCTTTATATATCTGTGTTTGGTTGCATATTGTTCTTTTGTGCCATAATGTGAATATTATTTGCTATCTTTATCCTCCTTGGAATAATCGTCGGAAGCAACCTTATACTACTACATTGTTGTGTTGTTTTTCCAATGACCATTTTTATTCAAATAAGCAGCCTTCTTTGTAATTCACAAAGTGGGGCTGTGACAGAGCATCTTATCTCACCCCAGGACCCCCCCCCCCCCACCCCACCCCCCAATCCCCCCTTAATTGAGAAGCTGCAGATAACTCGCATTTGTCTAATAAATAATTTCTAGCTATCACTAATGAACTCTCACACAGTGCACGGGAAGCAATTAGTCAAAACAGTGGAGATAAATATGGAGAACGCTGGATATTTTCAACAATAGATTTATCTGCTGAGTCGCCAAAGTTTCTGCATTGAATCCATACTGAATGAAAATTGTGCACTGATGTAAACGATTTTCGGTGAATACGTGCATAAACTTTATTTCAGTTTTGTTGAAAAGTAGCAGGACCGTTGTCCTTATTTCCCCTTCTCGTGATCCCATAACATGACACTTTGTAAACTTTCCTCCTCCACCACGTATCTTTTTCTCCCGGTGCTAAACCCATCCATCCATATTGACAGCTGAGAGAGCGAGAGAGCCATCATCTAGCTGTCACAGCGAGCTGGCACTGAGGAGCTCCTCCTGTACCTCTGCCATTCTGTCATTCAATAAAACCGCATTTGGGATTTTCAGACCTGGAAACTATCGCGCATTAGTTTAGAAGTGTAATGTTCCCAGTTGCACTAACTTTTTTCAGGTTCATTCTTATTCACCCCTCTCCACGTTGGTGCCTACCACTAGTATACAGTAGGTGCATACTTCCTTTCCCCACACACTCCCTTTCAAATTGATTAACTAATTATTTTTGTACTTTAGGCTTCCTAAGATTCCTAGATTAGTAGCCTTGTAAAATAACATCCTAGGCTTTCCTTAATTGAAATCGCCTCCCGATTTTAATTGTTTATTTATTTTACCTTTATTGTACTGGAATAGTCTCTTGAGAATATAATCTGTCATTTAGGGAATTCCTTGACAACATGACAAGCCAACATACAAAAAGAAAGAGGCAGATGAGTAAGAAGTTAAACAGCAACATTAAAGAAAGACTAATTAAAAGTTACTCAATCTATCACTCATCTCAAACGCACATCACACATAAAGAGATATCATCTCCAAGATCAAATGCTGTAAAACATAAATGCACACAAAAAGACAACCTATTCTTACAAACTGGAAACATTCTACAGACTATTATAGTTTCTAAAAACTTCTGTTTTGTTGACATTATCAATTTTCAAATCAAACCCCACCTTGATATTTTTACATGTATGCACTGTATGACCACGTGCATGATTCTTATTCATCCAGATGTTACACCATCAGGTCAGAATTTAATCTCTCGGTTGTCTGGCAAAATGTCCTCATTTCCAAAGCTAGTTTAATTTATTTCAGAAATATCTACTGTAGTTGACTGTCATTACATACTCTGCACATCCCATTCTCATTTCCATATCATAACTTGATTATTAGTGCTGCTGGCAGAGCGGCAGACATGCAAAAACTGCGGATGAGTGTGAGCTAATGGGTGTCAGAGCAGATGCACCAGACATCCCCTCTCCACGTGCGAGGGGGCCTGCTTCTCGTCACCTCTCCGCCGGAGGCCCCCAGCCTGATATTAACAGCTGTATTTTGCATATTGGGCTGCAATGATAGTGAGGACTCGGTGACCTGCAACATTTGACTACAGAAATGCTGGAGAGGCGAGATACACCACATCTGGACCCCCCACTAAGGGCAAGCTGGAAACTGAAAAGGACAGGGATAGCTTTAATCGCATGACTGTGTGTCATTTACACATCAGCCAAGGGATTTTAGAGGATTTTCCTCCATTTAAAAATGTTATTCTCTGAATAGACTTGATTTGTTTATTAAATGATTTATTCACATGTATCCCTGTTTTCTTAAACGCAGTAAGCACCACATTATTCTGAGGCATAACAACAATTCATTCATTTAAACAAATAATGCAATAAAACCAAAGTACATTTAGCATTAAGAAAAATGTGTTATACCAACTATGAAATGACACCCACTATGCACATTAAAATAGGACTGGTTCCTTTCCTTCTTGCTTACCGTGTTCACATGTCTAAAAGATGCCATCTTGGGTATAATTCTAGAAAGAAGGATAACAATTTAGTTTTGCTGCTTCAGGGTTTTCTACAGACCTCCATTAAGCCTCCTGTGAGGATACCTAGGCTGGTACACTGATACAAGTTAATTTGTGTAAAGTTGCATTTTGCCAGCAGATGTAATTTGTTTTAGGTAAAGGTACGTTTTTTGGAGAAGGGAAAAAAAACATCTAACCGGAGGAAATATTATTAAGTTTAGTGTTTCACTCCACAGAAACTGCTCTCATTGCTGTCACGGAGGAACTGCACACTGCCAAAACTGCATCCCTCTCCTCTGTCATCATCCTGTTGGACCTGTCTGCTGAATTCGACACGGTGAATCATCAGATCCTCCTTCGCACTCTCCAAAAACTTGGAGTTTCTGGCTCTGCACTTTCCCTCCTCACCTCATACCTGAAAGACCGTACCTACAGGGTGACTTGGAGAGGGTCTGAGTCCGACCCTTGTCAATTAACTACGGGGGTCCCTCAGGGCTCTGTTCTTGGTCCCCTCCTCTTCTCCTTGTACACAAACTCGCTCGGATCAGTCATTAGCCCGCATGGTTTTTCTTACCACTGCTACGCTGACGACACCCAATTAATTCTGTCCTTTCCCCGCTCAGAGACCCAGGTCGTCGCACGCATCTCTGCTTGTCTAGCTGACATCTCTCAGTGGATGTCTGCTCACCACCTCAAACTCAACCTTGACAAGACTGAGCTGCTCTTCCTCCCGGGAAAAGATTGTCCAACTCTTGACCTGACAATCAACATCGGCACCTCTGTTGTTTCCCCGACTCAGACTGCAAGGAATCTGGGTGTGACCCTAGATAACAACCTGTCCTTCACTGCAAACATCGCTGCTACAACCCGCTGCTGCAGATACACGCTTTACAACATCAGGAAGATACGTCCCCAGCTGACTCAGAAAGCGACTCAGGTTCTGGTCCAGGCTCTCGTCATCTCACGCCTAGACTACTGCAACTCCCTCCTGGCTGGTCTACCTGCATGTGCCATCCGACCTCTGCAGCTCATCCAGAATGCAGCGGCTCGTCTGGTTTTCAACCTTCCTAAATTCTCCCACACCACTCCGCTCCTCCGCTCCCTTCACTGGCTTCCGGTAACTGCTAGAATCCACTTCAAGACACTGGTACTTGCTTACCGTGCTGCGAATGGATCTGGCCCTTCCTACATCCAGGACATGGTTAAACCGTACACCCCAGCGCGTGCACTACGCTCTGCATCAGCCAAACGACTCGTTGCGCCCTCGCTGCGAGGGGGACCCAAGTTCCCATCGGCGAAAACACGTGGGTTTGCTATCCTGGCTCCAAGATGGTGGAATGAGCTCCCCATTGACATCAGGACGGCAGATAGCTTGCACATCTTCCGGCGCAAACTGAAAACTCATCTCTTTCGACTCCACTTCGAGCGTTAGAACGATTAACGAAGCACTTTTATACTAATAAAGGACTGGATTACCTAAAGCCAGTTGAGTAGCACTTGAAATGTTTGGCTCTATGAAACCTGATATACTTATATGATTCTGTTTTCTTCAAGGTTGTGTCTTCCTGGTCGAATGTACTTATTGTAAGTCGCTTTGGACAAAAGCGTCAGCTAAATGCAATGTAATGTAATGTAATGTAATGTAATGTTTAATCTTGTTTATTCCAACTTGTGAGAAGATTGTTTGGTTTAAATATTGGCAATTTAAGTCAGTTGGTAGAATTGTCACTGATTCAGTTGGGTGGGAACATGGCCTCTAGGAGCTGCTAGCGGGCCCTGTGGATGATTTCTTGGTTTAAAATTGCATAATCAACATTTGGCAGTTGAATACAAACATCTATAAAAGAAACCCTTTATTCATCCACCCACAAAGATTTGTTATTCATCGGTCTGTAGGTGGTGTGAAAATCCACCTTGAATTTGGTCTCGCTTTTATGCTTACCTGTGCAATGTTGCAATTGTCTGAGCGTACATGACTTGGCCAAATCCCTTACGCATTTGCACCTTAAAGCACAGTTAGTGGCAACTGTTGGCTGAGCTTTAAAGACCGTTTCTAAGAAAAAGAGAGCAGCAGCTTTTAAGTGGCTCCTAGGATGTTAGCAGCACAATTAAACAAAGCTCTGTTAATCTTTACAGCTGGCGTCAAGAGGCACTGTGTTCTCGCAGAGCGCTGTTATCCGTGGCATGGCACTGGGAGGCTGACAGGCTGGATAATGTGCCCTGCGCGCTGCCACCACCCTCCTCACAGCAGTGCTTTCCCTGCACACGTACTGAACATACAACAACCCTAATATACAACGAGAAGACAGAAAACACAGCTATAAATTAGCATTATTCAATTATATACGTTTATATTTGTAGTGGCATTTAAAGAAATGTAAATGGAAGTGAAGTTTGGAGGTAATGAGTTTGATTATGCCGACGCATGTTATTTCATAGCATTTGGAAAGGATACATGTTTTACTTATTGTGCTTACCTCACAGTGATGATGGGCTACGCAGTGTGATACATATCCCCTTTCTGTTTTCATGACTGAATACATGACACATTTTCCATTTTATTTCTTTGGAACGTGGAATACATCCAAGCTTAATTGATGTCTTTGCTTGTTCAATGCAGCTCAACCATCAATTCTGACAACCTGTTACAAGTCGTGAGTAAGAACTTGTGTTTACACTGCACTTTTTACCAGCTGCAGGGCTTTGGTTGACCCTGCAGACACACATAACTTAACACTTAGATTCCAAGTGGTTCATAAACTATCCCGCTAAAGTTTAGGGAAGCTGATGGATGAAAATAAACAACCTGCTGATGTGTCCTAATATGAAAAACTTGCAGAGATATTTTTAGGGTGGGCTGGAGAGATGCTATCTTAGGTCTATTAATGCAGTCACTGCTATGATGCCCCAGGCCATGGGGCCTAATCCAGAGGAGTGAGAGTGAATGGGACTGTGGCTCGGGCTTGCCAGACCTACTTAGGTTCTGGTTGAGAGCACAGTGCTGTGTGGGCGAATCTATTCTGTCCTGGGCAGGGCACAGCATAAACATTGCCCAGGGAACGCAGGCAGGCAAGCAGGCAGGCATGCAGGGCAGGCATTCAAGCGGACAAGAGAAAAACTATAAGGATGGTTGCCTTTAATTTCCTTCCCACCGACTCCCCTCAACTGTCCACGGCCTGAGAGCAGAACAGGGGAAATAGAGAACACAGTGTGTATGTGTGTGTAAATTACCTGTAGAGGCTATCTTTTTTTACAGGGCTTCACCAAAGTATGTACTGTTATCCACCCTTCTCTATCACATACACACAAATACACTCACACACACTCCATCACACTTGTTCACGGCAAATTTGCCCCGATCTATCCCGTTGACGGCCGTGGAGCAATGACTCGTTCGCTCTTTTACTGTCTTGAAGTGATCTGTGTTTGCTCCATGGCACTCTGGCGCTATGACCTCCTGACCCTGCGTGTAAACAGAGCACCGCTACTCCACCATCCACTCCCCTGCCGCCACCATCCCCCACTACCAAATAAGGAAGAAGGAGCCACTGAGAGCCAGCAAGTCGGTCAGCCAACCCACTGAGGAAGCCATTAGTGCGCCAGCAAGCCAGCAGAGGGGTAGGTCGAAAAACCACCTCTGGCATCACTCATCACTCCTGGCCTCACCCGCCTCTTCGCGGTGTAGGAATGCACTACACACGTACGCCATGTGCACAAACACTAGCTGAAAGGCACACTTGCATCTTCAGACAGCACCACGCGCACAGTGACCCGAAAGCGTTAAAGGCACTCAAATGCACATGCATACAGCACACTGTATACAATGACACACATTGAAAGGCACATATGCTTGAACATACACACAGTGAAGGACACATATGCACACACAGCACATAAAAAGTCCCTCAGAGGCACACACACTTACAAAAGGCATATTCACAGGACGCTGCATACAAACATATACACAGAGTAATGATGTATTACTGCATACAAACACCCCTACTCACAGCATAAATGATACCCTGGGTTGTTCCAGCCTAACAATCAAAGATATGTTTCTAAATTTGCTGAAAGATGGATTCATATGGTGACATACCATTACAGGTAGTTATTGCTCAGTAAAAGTGCTTATTACCACACTAACAACAAGCCAGCACAGAAAACATTGAGCTTAAAAAGCAATGGGACTTTCATAGGTCTGTTAGCAGACATTTCGTTTTTTACATCAACGATCTTACTATTTTTAAATGTTTTTACTTTTAGCAATTTCATCAAGAACATGCTATGCTTTCATACCCCCTAAATTCAGTGATATTTTATTTTTATTTTAATGAATTGATTTACAAAAAAGGAAAGGGATTCATAAAATCAAATCTGCTTTCATATTCCACAGACTTTTCTACCACATAAAGTAGCTGCAGTCACAGTGAAATATTAACATCAACGATTGACATAACTATTTGCTATACAGTGTGTAATGAAAAGCAAATAATGGTCTAACTCTACACAGTGGAGAACATATTAAACCTTCACTAGTTTACAACATTCAGTTCAACTAGCTGTCCGCTCAGTCAAGGAACATGGAAATGAAAATGTTCTGCAGCAGTAGGCACCATATAAAACAACACGTGTCAGTTTAACAGTATTCACATGACACACAGTTAAACACAGTCATACAAAACACTCCCTCTCTGTCATTGTTTGTGTCTTCCTCTGTCCTCACCCTTTCTTCTGAAATGCTTTAGTTTATTTAACTGCACTCTTTCACCTGCCTCCAAATGTCAGCTGAGTTCAACAGAGCTGGAGGCAAAACACTCAGAAAAAGCCATATTGAGAGTGAGCCGGGTAAAATAAATGCAGGAGACTTTAAGGAGAAAGAGAGTTATCAAGTGAGTGTGGTGATATACAAGTCCTCCAAGAGGGTACTGACTCTAATTCAATATACTAACAAATAGCAGCCTATAATTTAGGCATTTAGCTGATGTCCTCTCCACAAAAGTCATCACCCAATCATGCCAAATTGCATGTCATTAAAGTCACCAAAATAGGAGTGACCAATGAGCAACAGCTTTAAAGATGTCAACAAAATCAAGAAATGAACGCGAGTCACATGTGCTAGATTACTTAATTGTTACGTAATTTAAACTGAATTTAAAATAATATGAAGTGATGCTTTATTCAGCACCATAAAACACAATCTCTAATAAAAAAACGCATTTGTGTTATCGGAAAAAAATCTATTATTAACATAAAATCTAAATTAATGAATTGATAAATTGAAATATGCCGTGAACAAAAACCTTTATTTGAACATATTGTAAAAACTAAAACATTAAATATTCCAACCAACACTGTAATAATATTGTACCGTAGTCAAAGTCTAGATAGGGAGAGTACATGTAACTAATGTAACATGGCACTAGAAGATCTGAAAAATTACTAAAATCCAACAAGTGCGAACAGATTTCTTCTCTACCCAGCAGCGTGTAATTCGCGGCATTCCCATCCCTGCCCCTCCCAGTACACCTACCATGCTCCCATCTCCATTCTCAAACTGCTGTCTATCGCAGTGCTCACTTGTGTATCAAGGTAATGAATTCATAATCTCTCTCAAGCTCTTTGTAGATCTCTATCATGGTGGGAGATAAGCGGGAGCATCGTTGCACTCTAATAGCCGTCAGTCTGCCTGTGTTCCTGCTTTCTGTGTGTGTGTTTTTGTGTGTGTGTACAGTATGTGTGTTTGTTATGCACATTACCAATCACCACATACCCTATCACACTATCCTCCATTATTTGCTTATAGGAGGGAAAATAAAATCTAGCCCACGGCGCAGTTGCTTATCAGCTAATTATTGAAGCTACATGTATGCCAAAGGCGGACTGGCTTGCCACTCTGCTCTCTGAGATTGGTAATCACTGGGCGCTGGTCCACTTTCCCTCGTTCTTCCAGTGTCTCGTTCACCCTGAAATGCCACGAGTGCTACAGTATGTGGCGTTTCATCTTAGCTGACAAACACTCAACCACACTGGAAGTAAATATCTGAGAGGGTGATGCAGGCTCAGAGTAACTAAACTCACAACTGGGGGTGGCTCTTGAGGGCCGCCAACTACCACTTTCACATTTTTAATTGTGTTTTTGGTGGGGTGATGAAATGTCCTCCATTTGAGCGTGAGTTGGCAGTAAGTAGGCTGTCGCCTTCAGGGACAGAGTGAGCGATGGCCCGCTGCTGTCGGAGGTGATTGTGCCTCAACCCCTAGGGGTGATGAGCAGAGGGGAGAACTAAGACAATAAGGAAAGAGACAACATGCTTTTTTTTAACAATCTCACATTGAGTTAAAAAACAAGACAGCAAGCAAGAAATAATTGCAGGTCTGCATGCAAATATGGAAAGGCTAGACCAGGAATCACCAACTACATTTGTCCAAGGGCCAAAATGTATCCAATGGAGAGGCGAAGTCCCGCCCATCTACTTCCGACCCATGGGACCTTATTTCGGAAAAATTATGTATTTAAGTCAATGGGGAGAGAAAACGTATCTTTCGATCCCATTTGAATTGTGCCACAAATTACACATATGATGTTTGTCAATCTTAAAAAATAATTTCCATGTCAAAAAAGTCACAGTTTGTCATAAAACTGTTGAAATATAAGACCATGAAATATACGCAACTAGAAAGACTACAAATCCCAGAATCCCGTTCCTGCATGCTGGCTCTTACTGAACCGACTAACTCCCCTTTTGTGTATGTACACAAAAGGCGGGGTGCTAGTGGAGCACGCTCAGGTACTGCGGAGTGCATAAAGCTTAGCAGACTCTTCACGCTAACGGAGGATCACTTCCGCAGCTCCTGCCTCTCTGTTGGACTCTGTCGCTGCGGGGCTACTGCTGCGGAGCGCATAAAGCAGACTTTTCACAACGAAGGATCACTTCTTCTTCAAGACAGGGAAGACTACGCAGTACGCAGTCTACTGTCCCGCAGCTTCTGCCTCTCTGTTGGACTCCGGCACTGCACATTACTCACGAGACGTTGTAAAAGAAAAAAATGAGTGGGGGGCAAACGCACTAACCACTCCGCCAACGCCACAGTCACCCCAGTCGTGCGGGCCGGATGTGGCCCGCGGGCCACCAGTTGATGGTCACTGGGCTAGACCTTGGTATGGACACATTTGTAGGCCTACACATCACTAATTTGTTCGTTTTTTAGTTGAACGCCTCTAAGAGAAAAAGTAAGCATATGCCTTAACCTAATTTATTCACCTTTCTGTTTACAAGATACAGTTTTCTGACCTTTATATGATGGTGGGTGACATACATATTTTGTCCGTGCATGGAATATGAAAAAAGCTAAGTAGCCTATATGAAGAGCTTTTTCTTGCACACTAGTGTTTTCTGTCGGAAATCATTGATAAGCAGACATTGTTGTGAAGATCACCTTCACTTTAAAACTAACAGCTGATTTAAGAAGACTGGCACTTTCCACAAGGTTCACTGGTCGTTAGGAGCATCTTCACATCTTACATGTTGTTACACGATTGGCTAACAAGACGCAAGCGATTAAGCGCTATCCCACGAGCACTCGCAACATCTTCCGCTCCTCGCATTTACATAGCGTTTATGAACACTCACAAAGAAAACAAAAAGGGGATAGGGAAAGCCGGGGAAGAGAGATCCTAGTGTGGAGGAGTCTCATTATTCTGTTATGGATTGCACATGTCAGGCGGTAAGTGCTCTTTTTATCCTTCTAAAGCACTAGCCTCGGCCACTGAGCGCATTTCCCTACCCGGGTGAAATGTACCATGTTAAGGCTCACGCCACCAGGGGAATGGCGGTGAGAGCTCTGCGTTGCCACTAAGATTTACCGGCATGATTAAATAAGGGTCTGTAGTGTGACCAAAGAGGCCAAGGGAGAAATCTACGTAACATAAATGCATGATTTTTTACTCACCAGTTAAATTGATTAGACCCCCCCCACATGACCCTTTACACCTCTTTATGGTGTGTTACATGCAGGGGCGGATCTAGAAAAAATATTCATGGGTGGCAGGAGAATTTGAGGGGTGGCAGAAGTATATGCTGATTTAATCGCAGTCATATCAATCAATGTTAACTTGGAAAGCCACAATATTGATATTTTAACTCAATAACATTAGGTGACATTATTGTGGCACATCAGTAAAGCCATACATATACATATATAAGGTGGCAGACATCATTTAATGAATTTTAATTGAATGAGTTGGTTTCACTCTTAGACCAGCAGGGGTACCAAATATATGCAGACTGCTGCAATACGTACATTAATTAACTATCTCATCGATGTTTGTCTGTATGAATATGATAATATTAACAATCATATTATTCCTATCAGCTGTCAATCACTGTTACGATTCACATATTCAGTGTTATTATTAAATAAACTATATTTTTTGGAGGAGTTAATGATGAATGTTCCTCAAGATGCTGCTCACCCTCCTTCAAATTTGAAAGACAAGTAATTACTATCATAAATCAAAAGAATCAAAAGAACAGTTCAGCGCCCCACAACTTCATTGCAAACAGTTACAACCTTGACTTTACATCAGAAAGAACAAACATTAAAGAAGTGACTAACTGCATCAGTTAGGGTTAAAAAACGTGTATTCAGCTAAAACATAAACATCGCTGCAGTTGTTATCCAGTAGAAAGTCCTTACCTACTGGCCTAGTTAAATCAAAGTGGTTACTATTTTTTGGCTGGGCAGTGAAGTTTTACTCACCGTCTTATTTGACTTTCTCAGGACTTGAAACAGTTTTTTGGGGGCAGAACCCCACAAAGAAGACAAATATATTTACACACGTAAGGTCATCATCTTAACAGTTTATTATTCTCATCGACTCATCCGTGAGCAGAGCATCAAGTTGGCATGCCTATTACAGCTGAATGTGGCGATTACCATCTTGATCAGCAAAACGCCTCACAAACGATTTAAAGCTATGGTGCGTTTTGATTCAATGCTGAGTACAGCCAAACTTGACAGGCTCTTCTCTGTCATTGTAGACCGCAAACAGTGGCGGCGCCAGAGTATTTGTGTTGGGTAATCTATGGTAGAGCCAACCCATACAGTGGTGGGGCTCAAGTCAGTATTTGCAATGTAATTACATACACGCTCCCCTTGACAGTGAAACGCCACGCGTGAGGTTTAGATTATTTCCCTGTCTCAATCCAAATTTAACTGTATGAAATAAAAAGGCACATTTGTCTTGTAGTAAATAAAAAGGGCGACCTGGAGCCAATCCTGCAATTTACCCACAGGTAAAGAGTTGACATGCTGAAAACCCAACCCCTGCAGGGGGGTCTGTGATTTTTTGAAATACTAACATAAAATACACATTCTGGTAGTCTCTTGAGAAGAAAAATAAATAAATCTCCACGACATATTTAAAAAAATGAATGCCATTTTAGTTTTTTGTTATTTTGTTCTGAAAGCTGAACCTGCTGCTCCTCACAGAGAGAAGAGGGAAGAGGCTGTGTGAATTACTTTACAGTGTGGATAGCCCCCATTGTTCTGTGTCAAAATGAAAGACAGCCCACACACCTATCAATCATCAAACCGTGGGGTCTTATTTCATTACGTGTTGATTTCTATCAACACGTAATTTTGTATCGATGTATAGAGATGTACTACCGCAAAAGTATTCTCCGTCGGGACTTCCTGCAACAACACCACACCGTTATCGTGATTCTGATTGGTCAGAAGACATTATCAAAGATGTTCTATTGAGAAGACGGCTACTGAAATCAATCTTACTAACTGCTGTCTGTGCAATTTACTCCGAGTTGGCGGACTTTATTTTGCTTACTTTAACATCATTGTTCATGGTGGGGCTAAGCAATTTCTTGGTATGGCTGTAGCCTACCCCAGCCATACCCTGACCGCAAATACCTAAGTCCTTCCGTCTACTTGGATCCGAAATGCTTCCCGTTTTGCGCTGTCCCCCACGTTCAAAGGAAATCGCCGCCAATCATATTTCCAAGCTCGCGCCAGGGGGGGAGGGGTTACAAGGCTCGCGTCTTGTGCTGCATTCACTTGCACTCGGACATTAGATATTTTCTCTCATAAATGTCCGATGAGCCACAACTTTTCTTTCACAACAAAGCTGCCAACTGGGGTGGCAGCTGGGGTGGCAAGGCATTTTTCTGAGGTGGCAGCTGCCACCCCGTGCCACCCCGTAAAACCGCCACTGGTTACATGTCACACTGGGTTTTAAACAAAGAGCAGAGAGAGGGCAGTGGAGGATTGCTTGTAGCTCAGATTGGCTTTTTGCCAACAGAAGATAGGTCTTTTTAGAAGGGCTTGTTGCTATCCAGTGCCGCTCACTAAGTTGCTGCCGGAGCCTGAGAAACTCCACCGGCGGTCATACGATGGCTTAAGATGCCCTCACGAATGGCCCGATGTTGCTACGATCACAGCCGAATTTGAACATTTCCTTTATCGTGTGTCCATCGGGTGTCAATTTCGGGACAGTGTGACAGGGCCTTTACTGCCTGCATAACTTGAAAAGTTCACACAGAATATATTGCTACTCTCCTCCCAATAGGGCAGGCGAGGCCTTTCACTTGATGCACTGTGCCTCAAAACTGTTAGTCCCCTTCCAAAGTCTGCCCAATTCAATCTCATTTCCATCAATTATCAATCATACACCCTGGTTCTAAATGCTACAGTAAGGTCATTTGACGTAGCAAGCTACTGAAATGTTTAATCTGAGCAGTTGTAGCTGTGCTAAGGGACAAGGGAACTTCTGAGCCAGAAAGTATTTAGAATTTTGAAAATAAACATGGTTTAGCCTTGGAAGTAACATTTGGCTGCATGCTGGCTGGTGGTAACTGACTGTGGGCCAGTGGATTGATGTCAGTTCAGTTTATGTCTCGCCTCCTGCTGGACAAAGTGGAGCCCAGCTGTCCCTATTCAAATTTGAATTCTACCATCCAATCAGAGTTTTTGTTTCCCCTGAAAGCCAATGTGAATGGGTAAAATCAAGTCCAATTCCCTCCTCATTTAAATGAAAAGAATGGGGTGACAAAGGGATAACTTGGCACCAATGGTTGATAATCAACTTATTATTGTATTATATCCATATTATATATAATATGGATGTAATATATGTCTATTTTTTAATTAAGACCTTATTTTATTGCAGCTTATTGTTTTGTTGTTTAGCACATTCAAATAGGTTACTTTTATTGTCACTGACTATTAAAGCAATTCAAACGTAATTTGATTAGTATTAACATTTTAATGGGAAAAGGGACATAACCGACAAAACATGGATATTTCATCACAGCTTGTCGATTGAATATTAATAATTACTGGATGTTTTCTTGCTAAATCTACAGTAGTAGTAGTTCATTTTGACAATTAAAGTTTATTTATGAACTTCACATGTTGCATTTGTACCAACATTTTTGTCCCAATGACTTATTGCATCTCTCACCTCTCAAGTTACATAATTCGTATATTTGTTAGGAGTATGAAAATATGCTTCTTTATCACTTACTGTAAGAACATGTTAACTATCTTTACCAACGATTTTCTCTTTTAAGTAATTTTCCGTCAATGCACCATTGCTCTGCATTTGTCTCGTAGTCATTCTGCCGACGCAGCCGAGCTATATCAACTAAATAAGATCAGCCTTACAGTTGCCTAATAAGCTGTTTCGTTCGGCCCCCATTGTGTTGGGTTTTTTCGACTAAACGTGCTTGAACGCACCAAGTGGTAGGATTTACGACTCAGGAGAAGTCAAGACACGAAGTTTATGAGGGGACATTGAACGCATCACACAGCTCCGTATTTTTTCACTGCAATCGAGGGGAGGGAGAAGGGGGGTATTTGACTCCTGTCTCCCCACCCCCAGTCCGTATGAGGTGGATTTAGGAAGAAAGGAACCAAAACCTGGGACGCAGAGATAACGAGAGACACCAATAAAGAGAGATATCCTACATTTGGAGATCCGCGCGCGGCGGTGTCGCGCACGGATTATTATAGGGTATTTACTTTTTCTTTCACAGACTCACCGAGATTCTAGCTCGGAGCGTCTGATCTTGGGGAAAGGAATACAAACGTACAGGGAATAATAGAGGTATTTTATACTCGCTCCCTCCAATAACAAGTGACTGCTCTGCTGCTCAACAAAGTGGAATATAGCGGTTTTTTCACCGTCGGGAATGTGAAGTAACATTTTTTTTCTCCGGGAATACGACCTCTCATCCACAACGAATTTGGATTTTAAAATCTGCCCCCGTAAACCAACTAGGGGGTAGTCTCAGAAATACTTTTCTCACGCGGTAAAAGTAAGTGCGTGCAACTTTTCTTCTCTGATCTCTCGAAATCATTGATATGCGCTTAAAGAGCAGTTCAATATGTTATGTGATAAGAATGAGGAAAAAAGTTACTCCTCTTTAACTCTCCTTCAACTCTGGCATAATGCTGGACCGTTTTATCTACTGGGTGTCTATTTTCATCCTTTCTTTCCAGTCTGCTAGGGGGCATAAATAAAGAGGTATGTTTTTTTGTTCTCTCGCACGAATGTGTTTCAAAGGAAACGTTATTGCAAAAATAAGTTCTGGCTTTTTTTCAGTAAACTTCATTTTTTCTCATTTTGCACTGAGTCAGCGCCTTAAAGCAAAGGTGTCCCCCGGACCCCCCCCCCCCCCCCCAAACACACAGGTCTAACACTGAGCCTGCATTCTGTTGAGAGTTTGAACAAAATGCTCACATAACATTGCATTTGAAAACATCAAGGCAAGCATTTTTTAGCCATTATGTGCATGGTTCTGCTAATGTGAAGCAGGCTGAACTTTCATTACTTTTATCAGGGCTAAGCAAAAGCCTACAAATGTCAATGAAACAACTGATGTGACTATTGATAAGGGGATATTAATTTACTGAATCACTATACAATTTATATTGATTATTTTTGTTCCATCCTGTCTAACACGATAGATAACAATGGTGTAGAAGTAGCATATTTACTTGTAATGTGTCTGGACTGCTTTTTGTAGAGTTTATTTTTAATTATTTGAGCTTTTTTGTTATCTTTTTAAACTTATAGCCAATTTAAGTTATTTATCTGTTTTTCGTACAATCAATAACCTTTCTTTTTTTTTACAATTAGCTTTCTTTGTTCTAAAGGGTTGTTGCTTTGCTTAAGAAATAACTTTTGTCTGACTCTGGCTACAAGCTTTGGCTTTTTTTCATATTTGTTTGATACAGCAAGCTACAGTAAGACAATTGAGCCTAACTTGAATTGCAGTAGATCTTAATTTTGTCAGAACACTTGAGGCAAAACCTTCCCTCCCTCCCCCTTACCTCCCACCCCAACAACAACTGCAAGCCAACAACAGATTAGTAATGCATTTAATTTACTGAAGCTTTCTGAACAGACAAGAACAAACAGTGTTGTTTTTATTACAGATCTTAATAAAATAGAGAAGTATCTAGACATTTTGAGTTTTCAGATGTCGGGGTCAAAACCAGGGAATTAAGCGGGAAATTGCACATAAAACAATTCATCTAGCTATACATCCTACATCCATTGCTTTTATACTTTTGAGGCTATTATACACCTTGGTGAACCTTAGACAATCCCCTAATGGGGAATATATTCTCCTCTATTATGCATTTTTTTAATTAAATCAACACCAATTATACCACATTTCCATTTGTAATGGTTATTCAGGTTTAACGTATGTTGTAACTCCAGATCATCAGTCTTGCAATCCAGTATTCAATCAGCCTGCTAGGCTGTATAAATAAACCCATTTGTCTTATGATGAGAGTCACATGTTGATTGTCAGTAGCAAGAAGGAGTCTTGTCCTTTGGAGTAATGGACAACACGAATACCAAGAGGCTGTGCATCAAGTTAGTGCTGTATTCTTAATGTGGCTTTAATTGAACAATTCATCACCTCCTGATCACTGTCAAATAACTGGGCAAGAAAGACAAAAGGCAATGAGAATGCCAAGTAAAAGCTGCCAGGCACAGTCGACTGAGCGTGACTGGCATGTCTGTCAGACCTGCATCAGCAAGGTGCTGTTTTATTTAATTTGACTTATTTTCTTTTTTGTCTGTGGAAATCGCAGATCGATGCGTTTGTGAGTGGCAAGCTTGTAAGCAGTTGTAATGAATAGTGGTGAAGGAGGGTGCAGTGAGAATGTTACATCCTCGAAAACTTATTTTATTGGACAAAACTTTAGATTTCTCCCCGGAGCTCCTTTCCCTACCCTTGGAAGAGAAGCTAATTGAATTGTGCCCCGGATATGATGCTTCCCCCCCCCCCCCCCCAAGAACGGAGGCCTTAAAGAAGTGTCCTCCTCAGGGTTTTGAAAATTAATTTCCTTTGCAATTATTACATTCTGAGCTGTTTTCTTTTATTTCCCCTACCTCGACAGTAGGGTGAATTCTCTTTCTCATTTTTAACGGGATCAAAGGGTGGAGAGGAGAAGGATATTGTAGATAGCTACAGGCCTCACAGAATGACTGGAGGCTATTTAACGTCATGCTACAGGAGATTTCAGATGTTGTCATGTTTCTGACTGTTGTATAGTTTGTGTTCTTTGGGGTTCTTAACATGAAGTGCATTTTGACTGTTTGAAATACAACCCAACTTAGACTATTGGATTTGTATAGAGGACAAGCAAGCAGAGCTCTTGATACTTTAAGAGCCTTTTATCATTAGAGATTTTCCAGATGTTACACTGAAACTGAAACTCACAACCAGTAAGACGTTTTCAAATGTCAAAATTAGATCCCTGCCATTTTCAAAAGTCACACATCCCAAAACACATGTACTAATGAATTAGAGGATTAGGTCTTATTAATAACGTTTATCTCTTCAATTACAGTGCCTTGGTTTTACTTGAATGAACACCATGGTTTGGTTATAAAATGTTTAATCTTTCTAATGAGAGAAAACACATTAATCAGCCAACACTACACATTTATTGCCTAGCCCTTTGTTCATCTAATTATTTATTTTCCCACCCATGTATTCCCATTCATTTTCCACTACAAATTAGTAACATTTTGGTGGCATCAAGTGCTTTACAATTAGTCACATTGCACTTGACGCAACATCACAGTTAATAACAGCTGCTCTGAAGAGTGTCGTTGCAGAGAGAAATGTGCGCTGTGCAGAGGTGCTGTTGCACTCACAGCTAATTGTGTTTATTCATTTTAATATGCTCTGAGTGCTAAATCAGTGCTCTTCTGGCGACACAAGGTGCAATTATTCTGGCTGTGAAAACAGGAGGCAGTATGTCTTGTAAAATGTCCCCTTCTCTCCGATTTGTCGATTACTAGCCTGTCATCCACATTTTGTATATAGCCACATAACCAGGGTGGGGTGAAATACTCTATTAAAGTAACATGTAAGAACTTTATAGCATAAAAGAAAACATGCTAGTTATTAAAAGATCATTCACATTATACATTTGTTTCACATGTATAAAATCTTACAGTAAAAAGTACAATGTCTCTGGATGCAGTTATGTAAGGATTAGACAACCAACATAATTATTACATTCAAATTAAGTAGGCCTACATTATTCAAGTTTACATTAACTTTGGATAATAACACGGGAGAAATTAGCGGAAGCGCTCTTTTTTCCTCTCCTCCTCTCCCCCTCTCCCTCTCCTGACAGCCTGTCAGTATCTCATGCAGCTTACTGATCCAGTAATGAGTGACCCAACAGTGAAGAATAAATATATTTATAACTAGCTTGTTCCAGAGGTAGATAAAATAGCTAGAGTGTGTTAGGTCTAACTCTTGTGTGTTTTGCTCCGCTCACTGGTCCGTCACAGCGGGTGGAGCTGCAGGATTTCTGCTTCACACACACACGTTACGTACCGCTATTTTATTGTCATTTTCGGACACCTTAAAATACTGCCAGACTGGTGAAGCCATTTTAGCGAGCTTGTTTTGCCGTGCACAGAGAAAAGTGTCGTGTATTTTACGTCATCATTTTACGTCATGCGATCGGCTCTCGCGATTGGCATTTTTAGAGAGGACCGATCGATCGGCAGAGAGTGAGTATCGGCCAATATCGATCGGAGCATCCCTACTATACAGAGATGATGTATGAGAAACCAATATGAGTTTGGAAAATTGCACAATATAAATCTATTCTAGTAGACCTTAACAATGGAATCATTATCAGTAGAAATGGCCATGACATGGGACCTTTAAAGTCTCTGGAGCCTTTCATTTTGAATATGCAAGCTCAGCACTGTAATGCACTTTGGAGAAAATGTCAGAATGTTTACACCTGGAGTAGTGTTAATTGTCTTTACAGAAAGAATAGCCAAGTGGTGGAAGAGAAAAACCAGAACATTGCAGTCAAGACAATTTAAAAACATCATCAAGATTAAATCTACGAAGGCTGGTGTGTCCTTTTCACTCCATAGGCCTACACTTTTACCCTGGCCATAGGGGTAGAAACATGAGATGGGAGCCATGCAGAGGATTTATTGACCACTCATTCCGACACCCATGCTGGTTGCCATGGTTCTAAAACTGGTAGCGCTGTCCTCAGCAGACCTTGTTGGAGTTGAGAAATGGCCACGATCCTCCTGGCAGCACCTACAAATCATATTTAAACACCAACTGTCCTGAACTCAAAAGGTCAGTTCTGCAAAACAACACAGGAATGGTTTTTGAGATGACTCGCGTTGAGAGGTACATATAAGATAAGCTAGGATAAGGTGTCTAAAGTCAGCAGGACTCATCGATTGCGAGCTGATTCCTAAATCCAACACTTTCTCTATATTCCTGTGTATGAACCCAGATTGGATACATATACAATCCTTTTTTTGTCAATCTAAATCGCTTTTTTTCCCTTTCCTAGAATGGATTGTAGACATTTCATTTCTAACGTTGTGAGAGTGAGAGACATAAAAATGTGTCTTTACTGCATTTTAGTGCTTTTATCACCTCAGATGTGCTAGGTGGAAAAAGGAGTCTTAAATAGAGTATTTTCGCTTGTCAAGTTATTGTGTGCAGAAGTGAAGGTACACATGGACTGCACTAATCCCTGCCAGAATATCTGGTAAAGCCTTTGGGAATACATCGACACACTGTCACCTCCCCAACCTCCTGCCCATTCCCCCGGTACCTTCAGGTTTTACAAAAATGATTCGCTCCAGCACCTTCTGATGAAGTGACAGTAATCTGCTTTTGACGACGAGCAGTAGCAAACCGGCTGTTGATGCCTGCTACCCCCTTGTTCACTGGAGTCTGCCTCCCTCAAGATACAACACAGTTGATCAAACATAGTGCATAGTCTGTTAAAGCCTGAGAGGAAACCGTACCAAACACTGCTCTACTCAGACCAACACCCATCCACGCGCCTTTCCCTCTGGCCCTGATCCCATCCTCTTTATGGTTATGGAGTTAATGTGATCTGGTGTTTCATGGTGAGAAGTAATTAACACAAGGTCTGGACTAGGCCTCAAATGCATGTGTCTGGTCCTGTCTGCTGATGCTTGCTGTTGGGCTGTTCCTATGTTTTGTGCGAATACCAGCTGGCCTCCCCCAGATTGATGCACAGAGGTTCCCCCTGGGGCGTCTGCCTCCTCCTCCCCTTGCAAACTAGGTCTGGCAGGAGGGGCTGGCCTGTGCCCTGGTAGTTTGACCCTTCTGAGGTTTTAGACACGTGGTAGTGGGGGATAAGCACCCCCATTCCCAAAGGGGTCAAACAGGTTGCATTTAGCTCATTTAAATGCAGCTCATGCAGGCCGTTAGATGCTCCTCACCAGCCTGTTGAGCCATCTGTATGAAGTGCGTACATGTGAAGTAGTACGCGTTAGGGCTGTACCGAATACCATTTTTCGGGCTCCGGATATTCGGTAGTAATCAGCAGCGAATATTCTAATATTCGTCCAGCGTGGGGTGGGGCGTAGTAATCAGCAGCGAACCGCTTCAACACGTGTATTTCGGTGTATTCACGGCATTCATTTTGTTATTCAACAGTATTGTTGTTTTATAGTTATTTGTTAATGTAACCCAATTTGTGTTCTTTGAAATTGAAAAGGATATCGCATTGTGTTTGTTACTTTCATTGCAGTTGTATATGTGTAATTTGGCTTGGCTTTCTATTTATGGACATGCTTTTATTTTGAAGGAGAGTTGGCGCAGTTGACAGGAAGTTGTTGTTGCATTGGAAACAACGTGACGGAGATTAACGGAGAAAAGTAATATCTGCTTATAAAGACGGAGAAAGTAAACGATAACATGTATGGTTAAGTGTTAGCACCCCCCGAAGAGGCACCAGCTCTTACGTTGATATTGGAGATTTCAATAAATTCAATTTGAGAAAAAAACGGGGAAAAAACAAACAAAACGAATATCCGAATAACGAAATTGAAACCCAAATAGTACTCCAACGAACGGATATTCGGGTACAGCCCTAGTACGCGTTTGTATTTATATTTACATACATATTTCCTTTTCGTTTGGGCATTATTTGAGCCTCTAAGAGTTGGATGATACAATTTTGAACACTTTGCATAAGGAAGGTCAAACATCTTGTCATTCTCATGCACTGTAATATTGGTTTTGGTTTGATACTCAACTAAGCATCTAGAATTAACAATATGATTGTGTCCTAGTTAAGTGGACAGCATGATTAAAATGAAGGTAAAATAACACTGCCACTTTTACACTATTGCCTTTGATTGTTCTACAATGTCAATAATGTATTAGGGCCCATTTACACAGGAACGCAAACGAAACGCAAACAAACCGAATTTGATATCAAAAAAGTATTCCGTTCACACGGATACGGCTCAATAAACGTGTCCCTTCACGCGAGACCGCTCGACTCGCTGGAGATGCTGCAGTACATATGCCGGGCCTGTAAGTGGTGCTGTACTTCCGCCACAAAATACACCTAAAGCAGCGAAGAAGACCCCCGAGCATGGTTGCCTGGTTACCCTTCTGTTTATTCTCCGCGGTGGATTTAGCAACATGTAGTTCATGTAGTTCTCCATGTCCACTTGTTGCTGATGGTTGTGGTAGAGGAGCTGTAGATTATGCAATAACATCTGTAGCATGGTCAGTAGCAGTAGCAGTAGCTACTGACAGTAGCTACTGACCATGCTACAGCAGTGAGCAGCAGAGGTGGGGAGAGGCGGGGCTATGGCTTCATCAAAATTATCGTATAGGACAGTGCTTCTCAAACTTTTTTCAGTAATGTACCCCCTTTGAAACATTTTCTCAGCCAAGTACCCCCTGACCGACCCCGAAAATGTTTGATCGAAAAACCCTATACAAATAATTCCAATTCCAATTCCTCAGTGTGTGATTTATTTACTCCTTCATGCATGCATTACAACAAACTAAGGATATTTTCATTTTATGCATGAAAAATAATAACATAATGAAAAAAAATGTAAACAGATTTTTCCAAGGAGTTTTTCAATTGAAGTTTAACAAACCAATGAACAAAATGATATATTATGCAAAACTATACAATACACACATTTGACATGTTTATATGAGGTGGTTCTAGGAATATTTTATATAAAATTGTGTTTTCTATTTAACTTATTGTACTAATATTATGTTTGTAATCATGCATGGTATTTTTTAAATTAACTTTTTTTAGCTTTTAAAAAAAAATCTCACGTACCCCATGGAGTACCCCTAGGGGTCCGCGTACCCCCATTTGAGAATCACTGGTATAGGACACACAGAGCCGTTTGGCCCCCCAGAGCGTTCCGTCCGCAGATCTATCCACCTTGGGACCCATTATCGTTTTAGGGTTCGTTACCGCGGTTCCGTTACGGCCTCGTGTGAACGAACGGGCTATACGAAAGAGAAAAGTAGCGGATACAACCCGTTTCGTTCCCGTGTAAACAGCACCTTAGTCTTTGTTCGGCTGATTTCTTTCAACATTGTTCTTCCCACCTTAACTCACAAGGTATTCAAACTGCAGGCGCCACTTAACAAACAAGTGGTAAACGTGGAATCAATTTCAAATGTTTCAAATACATCTTTAATAACAGTTTTGATGGATTCAGTAACTAAGTTAATTGGACGTAGGCCGTACTTAACTGCTCCAGCTTTTCAAAAACTGAATTTAAGGATGAAGAGGTAGAATTGTAGGTAGAAGCCTTTCCACAAGCTGAGTGATGTCTGACTTGTATAACAAACTGTTTATGATAAGACTAAACAAAAAAAGTCCATTAGCATTGTTTGACTGATAAGTCAAACATGAGCTTTTCCCAGTTTGCAGTTTTAGTGAGAAATTGTTATAAAATATGAGTGGTTATGTGTGTGTGTGTTCTGTTAATCTGATGGCTTGGCCCATTCAAAGAAAACCAGACACCCACCCTTCCTTTCGCCCCCTCTAATCCACCACCCTTTCCTTTTGTTACTGCCTTCTCTTCCCATGCAGAGCCTCAACAAAACTTTAGGGACATCTGGTATGAGGGGGGCTACAGAAGGGTGGGCACTGGGGGAATAGAAAGGAGGAGAAGGGGAAGGGGGACAAGTGTGTTGGGAGGTACACTCAGCTGCCCCGAGGGGTGGGAGGTGAGAGATGGGGGTCGCAAAGAAACATGTGTATGCAGCATAGCGGGGGTTGTTGTCATAGAGGGGAGAAAGGGAAGTGGGCTAGCTGAAGAGGAGCAGGCAGATAATTGATGGATGGAAGTAATTTTGTGTAATGCAAGCAAGGAAACATGGGCCTCTGGGAGGTAGAGAGATGGAGAGGGAGCCAGTGAATAGGACTAGTGAAAGGAGGGGGGGGGGGTAAAGTGAGGGTGGAGAATAATGCAGAGAGGGAGTGTGCAAGAAATAGGAGGCTAGGGAGAAAGAGAGAAATGAGGAGTGAACGAAAAAGGTACAGAAAAGAGAGGAGACAGCGAGTGAGGGAGGAAAGCAGAGGAGGAGGAAAGGGAGGGGCCCGGCTGTTCTGTTGCATCACTCAGCACTAGTCGGGGTTAAAAAGGAGTAACTACCTGCCTGTCAGGCTGATTGTGCATCCCTATGCATCAGGGGATACACGTCCTGGTTTATGAGTGATGGCGTGGAATCACTATGTGGGCCACTTAACCACAGAAAATGGCTGCCTGTGCATCTCTGGGAATACAAGCAACACTGCCGTAGGGCTGCACGATTTGGGGAAATAATCTAAATTGCAATTTTTCTGACAGATAGTGCGATTGTAATTCGATTTGCGATATTTGTTTTTAAGCGACCCAACGGAAGTTTATTGTAAAATGCAGCCATATCTCTGGCGAGGAAGGTCATATCAACGTGCTCTCGTCTCTAGCACCCCCGCAGCCCGAGCTACGAGTGAAAGAACTAAACTTACATGAAACTTCCATTGGATTCCTTTAAAGTCAAGCTTCAGTTTAAGATTCACCCTGTAATAGATGTAAAACATGTGATGGAGCATTACTAACCTGACTCAGATGGTTTGTTTCACCAACCATCTAGGAAAGCTCCATTGGAAGCCATTTGGAAAAGTATTTCAAAAATACTTGGCAGGTGATTGGATCAATCTGTCTATCACCTACTATCATGGGCCACTTCTGATTGGTTAACAATGACTGGTACATGTGGAGCACAGCACTTCTGATTGGTGTGGATGACTGACACACAAGAAGAACAAAGAAATACAAACATTTAATTATTTTTTAAAAAAGAAAAAAAAATCGTAAGCTTTGCGATTTGATAATTGCATAATTTCAAATCTCGATTTCAAATTTCGATTAATCGTTCAGCCCTACTGCCATGTTGGGCTCTGATGGTTACTTTGTATGCAGATGATGCCATCATCTCTCTTACTACAAGATGCTCGTTGTCAGACTGTTTGTAGGTGTTGTTTTCATTTTTACTGTTCCCTTCTCGTTTGCAGTCTGGCTCACTGCGATCATTCATTTGTATTAATAATTTCCCCAGCATAAGAAAAGTCCAATCATAAGTCATCCGTAGTAATTGCAGCTCCTGCAGGCTGGGCTTCTTTTTCAAATTTCAGTGAAATGGAAACAAAGCCTATGTATTCGAGGCTGGATACACAAATTACAGCGTGGCGCGTAAAATAAAAAAGTAGACAGGCACCAGAGGCAAATTGCATTGAGTTCCTTTTCACTTTCTCACTGTGCATCACAGGCTTGTCTCCCAGATGGGGAAGAAAGGTTTGTCAAGCGCATCACAGTGGAGAGAGTAAAACCTTCCCCAGCCCCTGGGAAGATAGAAGGTGACATTTGTATGTAAATGGTGACAGGCACTCTGCACTGTATTCCAGCTGACAGGACACAGAGTGGGCAACCTGTCGTTTTTCTTTTCTTTTGTGAGAAGTTAAAGATTTAATTGTTTCCCAGACATTTTTTTTTTCCTGAGGAAAATAAATGTGAAAAACTGCTTTACAATAGGTGGTTGTGAATGTAAGTGGATATGCTCAATACACACCAAAGTCCACACACTAGTTGTGTATGCTGTGTTGTGCGGACATATTGAGCAACGCATCAAAATGGTTGTCAGTGTGCTACCATGACGTTTTCTGATCTCTGAAGTCTTGCCTGATTGAGTGCTATAGGTTGAACAGACTGACAACAAAACAAATTAGAGCAGAAGAAGAATTAAAATAATCCTTGCTATTCCAAAAGGGCTCCATCAATTGCAATGGCTGGACCCCTAATTAACTCTCAAATCTCGGTGTCAGGGAAGATAATCCTGATTAAAAAGTGACTGAGGCTGGGGTAAGAACGACAACATAGCAATCAGAGATACCAGCCACGTTTTGGGAGATTAGCACTACCCGAGGGTGGGGGCCTTCCCCCCTTGTCACCTTTTGTTTATGGACAAAATCAATGGCAGAATAATGTTTTAAAGGAGACATGTCATGGCCATTTCCACTGATCATAATTCCATTGTTGAGGTCTAGAATATATTTATATTGTGCAATTTTCCAAACTCACATTGGTTTCTCATACAGCATCTCTGTAAACTACGTGTATTCACTGAATTCCACTCTCTGTCTTTAACGGCTCGTTGTAGCTCCAATAGCTCCAGCCCCCACCCTCCCTGTGAGCACAGTGTGCTCTGATTGGTCGGGACGTTGTGAATCGCGCTGAGCTCCGTGGAGGTGTTGTTTCCCTTGTTTAGCGATACACAGCCAAACTCATCCTGAGCACACATAAACTCACAGCCGAAGTAAAAAACAATAAATGTGGCTTGATATTGAGTAAGAAAAAGGTTGATAAACGCTGTGAGAATGGGTCTGCAGAGAGAATTTCGCCGCGATCCCAACTGGTCTGTTATCAGCCTGCAGCCAGGGAGGAGAAATCAGCAGAGCTGTGTGTGGTGTGTGTGTGTGTGTGTGTGTGTGTGTGTGTGTGTGTGTGTGTGTGTGTGTGTGTGTGTGTGTGTGTGTGTGGTGTGTGTGTGTGGTGGTGTGGTGTGTGTGTGTGTGTGTGTGTGTGTGTTGTGTGTTGTGTGTGTGTGTTTGTGTGTGTGTGTGTGTGTGTGTGTGTGTGTGTGTGTGTGTGTGTGTGTGTGTGTGTGTGTGTGTGTGTGTGTGTGTGTGTTGTGTGTGTGTGTGTGTGTGTGTGTGTGTGTGTGTGTGTGTGTGTGTGTGGTGTGTGTGTGTGTGTGTGTGTTGTGTGTGTGTGTGTGTGTGTGTGTGTGTGTGTGTGTGTGTGTGTGTTGTGTGTGTTGTGTGGTGTGTGTGTGTGTGTGTTGTGTGTGTGTGTGTGTGTGTGTGTGTGTGTGTGTGGTGTGTGTGTGTGTGTGTGTGTGTGTGTGTGTGTGTGTGTGTGTGTGAGGAAGTCCGTGGATCAAATCCGCCTGGTCATAGCTCTGGGCGTGGCTACTATCCCTACGTAGCGATACCCAGGAAGTAAACAATGGAAAATGAGAAATCAACGAGGCGTTTTGGGGAGGTATTTTCTGTGTTAGAGTTTTACTCGCTACCAGAGTTGGCAGTAACGCGTTACTGTAATAATATTACTTTTGTCGGCAAGGGAGTAGTGTAACGCGTTACTTTTATAATTTAGTAATCAGACTACAGTTACTAACATTGCCCCGACACGCGTTACTTCGTTACTTTTATAAAATAATCACACTCACTGACAGACTAGAGGGGTTTCCGCCGCAGGTAATATACATGTAGGCCTATGTAATCTGCGCGATTTGCGAGACCACATCTCCGCGTGCAGTGCTGCATACACATGGCTGAGTCTTTTCATCTGTAAACTCCCTCAACGGGGCCGCTCGCTCTCCTTTGTTGATCGCCCTCTCACGAGTGAACAGTTCAATGCCCCGCTTCATTGTAGGAATTCTGCCGTGCTCTACCACTTTAGTTTGACCATCTCTGTTACTAAGTTATGGAATACTAAATACATAAGTAATTAGATACCTTACCGTTATGCGCTCATAAAGAATGATAAGAATAATGCGTCTTGAACTGGTTTCATTAATTAGTGTCTTGACGTTTCACAGACTGTTAGTTTGGCTGGTAGCCTATTTTAGAGCATATAAAAAGAAAGACTTGTGTTATGTCTTCCTTAATGCAATAGTAATTGGGGGTGCAAGTGGAGTCTCGCAGAGGCAAAACTGTGGCGCGCACACTGTAGGTGCGCCGCAGTCTGCGTGATCTGCCTGTAGGGAGGGGCGGGCCGGCCCTGCGAGTAAAGTAACGAGTAAAGTAACGAGTTACTTTATGTAGAGAGTAACGAAGTAGTGTAATATATTACTTTTTTTTAAAGTAATATGTAATATGTAATATATTACTTTTGTTTTAGTAACGACCCCATCTCTGCTCGCTACAGGGTGTAATTTGACGGTTTGTGACTCTGCAGACTGTTTACATGCATAAAAACCTTCATAACCTTCATAACTTCTTTAAGGGTTTGATTTTTTTCCATCTGGTTTTTATTAGGGATGCTCCGATCGCCAATTTCGGGGCCGACTGCTGGAATCAGTATCGGCCGATACCGATCGCCGATCCGATCGAGTGGGCGGGACCTAAATGGAAGATTTAAACATCACTTTTAATCTTCCATTTAAAGTGATGTTTAAAACTCAGTTAATGGGGCTCATTCACTGGAGCTTCCACAAACAACAATCAACTTCATTATTACATTCAAATGATGTACATTATTCAAGTTTACATTCACTTTGGATAATAACACGGGAGAAATGAGCGGAAGCGCTCTCTTTTCCTCTCTCCCTCTCTCGCTCCCCCCTCTCTCCCCCTCTATCTCTATCCTCTCTCTCTCTCTCTCTCTCTCTCTCTCTCTGCTCTCTCTCTCTCATCTCTCTCTCTCTCTCTCTCTCTCTCTCTCTCTCTCTCTCTCTCTCTCTCTCTCTCTCCTGACAGCGTGTCAGTATCTCATGCAGCTCACTGATCCAGTAATGAGTGACCCGACAGTGAAGAATAAATATATTTATAATACCTAGTTTAGCTTGTTCCAGAGGTAGATAAAATAGCTAATTGTGTTAGGTCTAACTCTTGTGTGTTTCGTTCCGCTCACCGGTCTGGCGGGCGGAGCTGCAGGATTTCTGCTTCACACACACGTTGCATACCGCTATTTTACTGTCTTTTTCGGACACCTTAAAATAATGCCAGACCGGTGAAGCCATTTTGGCGAGCTTGTTTTGCCGCACACAGAGAAAAGTGTCATGTATTTTACGTCATGCGATCGGCTCTCGCGATCGGCATGTTTAGAGAGCACCGATCGATCGGTAGAGAGTGAGTATCGGCCGATCTCGATCGGTGACCAATCGATCGGAGCATCCCTAGTTTTTGTATAAATGGGAAGATTGTCTTTGCCACGAAACCACTTTATATTTTTGTGGATTGTCAATGTTTTTAGTGTTTTGTAACAAAAGTGAGCAGAGTAACTGTTTATCATAGGAGAACTAATTTGAAATATGTTGGAATTAAGAATTGTCCCTTCCAAGTCTTGTAATATAAAATATGCATTATTTATCGCATATTTGGCTGTAGAGATGTGTTAACCGGGTGGTCACAAAAAAATAGGGCAGCTGATTTGGCATATTTTTCAGAAATGGCAGGTCAACCGGGTTATTACTGGGTCTCATCAACCCCCTGCTGTGAAAGGGTCACGGTTACCCTGTTCATCAGCATGACATGTAACTGGCCTCGCCTATGAAACATGTCCCAAATGGCATGTTTTATGGGTGTGTAACTTAACACAGGAGTCAGTTCAGTTTATACCCCAATTTAGGAGTCACGGTTAGATGATTGAGAGATGGTCTTGTAACTATGAAGTCAGTTATCATCAAAAGCCACAAGTCTTGTGAAAATTAGAGTTTGTTATTCCTTCCAGTATGAAGTGAAAACGTAAGCAATCACCTGTTAGTCCATCCAGTGAAAGAGGGAATTGGGTAAGCAGAGAAGCAGTAAGCACATGTTTTTTTAAACGAGGCAAATAAGGTTGTTATCAGAGTCTGTCTATTTGTCGCTGATACAGGGAGATAGAGTTGACACAGAGGAAAGCGTGAGCCAGCGCCGGTGAAATTATGCTTGCAGCCTGATGCTCCCAAGTAGGAACTAAAAGAATAATGCACTTCATACACCTGGATAGAGGAGAGACTCAAGAAGCGATCATTTTACTTGACAAAACCAAGCACAGTTCCAAATGCACAAAAAACAAGTAATTCTTCTTAAATACAGTTTATCAGAAGCCCAGGATATTTGGCTGTAGTTAATATATCATATCATAGCATTGCCAAGTAGCCTATGCCCAGTGAGTGTCCTTTAGCAAAATCAAAATCTGCAGTATTTAGTCGTATGCTCATTGTAAGATATTGTCTTCTGCTGTGACTCAGTCTTATAGCCAATGTGATGGGAAGGGAGTATCTGGAGATAAATCCATCTCCCCCTAAGGCATGCCCAATAACATTTGTCATCTAACAGCCCCCCAATCTGTACTCTCAATAGGGTGGAGGTAAGTCTAAAACACAGGGACGCAGGGAAGACAAAGCAGGTCTGGCATGGAAACGGGGGTTGCTGTTTACAGCCCCAGCATTTCTGCCCTTGGGTTATTGTCGGGGCAAACAAGGGAGAGACAGAAACAATTTGAAGAAGAGACAGAGGGAGAAGAAGAAGAGCGGGCGGGGGCTGGGGGGCAGGATTGGGGACTTGCAGTTTAAAAACAGGAGGTAGATGGAAAGCAGAGGGTCTCCCTTTTTGATGGAGATAAAGGAGCGCTAATGAATTTGAACCAGTGCCCTCCAGGGATATACCATACGGGCAAAAATAGGAAAGAGCAGATTGGGGTTTAGTGGCTTTCTAAACTACAGCCAAACTGTCTTTTAAACACACACGGGTGCTCCCAATTCTGCAATCACTAAGATGGCTGTCGCACGGCTTGCCAACTGCCACGGGTGATGGCTGTGCCAGGGACTAGAGAGAGATGATGCCAGAGGAGATATGCCTAACTGGCCAGTAGGGCTGTATCCGAATATTCGTTTGTTGGAGTACTATTCGGGTTTCAATTTCGTTATTTGGATATTCGTTTTTCCGTTTTTTTTGGCAGCCGCGCTGCACTGCTGCTGCCAAATTGAATTTATTGAAAACTCCAATACCAACGTAAGAGCTTGTGCCTCTTCGGGGGGTGCTAACACTTAACCATAAAAGTTATTGTTGACTTTCTCCGTCTTTATATGTAGATATTACTTTTTCTCCGTTAATCTCCGTCACGTTGTTTCATAGCAACAACAACTTCCTGTCAACAACGCTAACTCTCCTTCAAAATAAAAGCATGTCCATACAAATTGGAAGCCAAGCCAAATTACACTTAAGACATATACAACTGCAACAAAAGTAACAAACACAATGCAATATCCTTTTAAATTTCAAAGAACACAAATTGGAAAAATGAATACACTTATATATAAAATTATAAAACAAAATGAATGCCGTGAATAAACCGAAATACACGTGTTGAAGCGATTCGCTGCAGATAACTAATAGGTACATTGCACTTAAGTGATTATGACTTAATTGTGCATAATACTTAAAACATTGTGAGTTAATGCTTTCTTCTGTAGCATATACTACCACATGGGTTCCAAGGGTCCCATTTAAAGAAATTATGGATTTTAGGTAGTATAAAATGCTTTGGATAAGTCTCCACAACATTACATTTTATATTAAATATGTATGGAGCTCTCTCAAAAGAACCCATTAAACTATCAGTTTCTATTTATACAAAGATTAAGGCCTTGTTCAACCACAAAGCTAATGTTCAGCAAAGATTTTGGAACACCAAGGACTCTGAGTTTGTCCAGAGCCTGTACTTGCATACCTTATCTATCATTTTTTACAATGTGTTGTTTTACAACACGGAGACCAACCACTGCCTATGGCATCTACCCCCATGTGGAGATAATGGTCTCACCCCCAAGCCGTGAGCCTGTGAGTTAATAATGTATTGGGCCTCTCCATTGTAAATCACAGAGGGGTCTTGATCGACTGACGCCTTTGGGAGACTTGCATGGGAATAGCATGTGTTACCATGGACAGCTTCACATAGACACTCAGAGAAACAAAGAAGGCAGCTTTACACATGATGGATGGTGGCCTTTTCTTCTGTTTGTGTTATATGGGTTCTGAATATTAAAAGGGAACTTGAAGATGAGGCATGAGCTGGGGTGTCATATTTCTGTCCAGGCAAAGACACTTTGTTATGTTTTATTTGTTTGCTCCTAAGAAAGGCTTTTGCACTTTGTAAAGCTGTTCGGGATAACTACATGTTTCTTTAAATAACTTATCTGTAAGATGTTGTTACATTATTCATTGAAAAGTTGGGCATTTAGCTGATTTGCTTATGCAGAGTGTGCATGAAAATTGTCAGAAGAAAAACAGATAATTTTAGACGACTACATATTTGGAACAAGTAAGATATCTTATAGTATGAGATTTTTTTAAATATATATTTGCTTGTCCATAAAGTTATGTATTTTTTAAATAGTGGTTAGAAGGGAAGGAAATAGGCGCTGAGGGGAACGGTAGGTTTGGGGGATGTTTTCTCTCTATGCATTAAGCAGTTACTTCAATCTATTTGAAGTTAATTTCAAGTGTAACAGTTTTGCTAAGATTTTTCTTGCAACTACTGACAGCCAACCTTAATCCTCTCAGAGTGGAGTTGAACATTGTATGTCTAAAAAGAAAAACTAGGAATCTTGAGGAACCTGGGCCTTTCTTTGATGTTAGCTATTCTTTTACTTCATATGCGTCACTCACTTCAAAACCGGAATTTCACACAAAATTCACCCTCCTTTTTTGTATTGAATTTACAGCATTTAAAGCCAGTCTGGGGATACTTTGTCAGAAGGTATCTGTAACCTAAGATGACTCCTACTGTATGTGTGTGTGAGTGCGTTTTTTGTCTCTTCGACAGCTATCGGGGGGGGCTTCATAGCTTTGTATGTGATGCTCGGTGGTGGTCTGAGGCTTTGCCTTTGTTAACGAGATGGAATCCAGAGAGCGTCAGTCACGTGTGGAGACATGGTTAGATATGTTTGACCCCTGTGGTTTATTGCTAAAGGGGGATTTCAATGTGGTTTGTGAGTAAGACTCTTCAATAGTTGTAGTCAGCAGCCTTGCCTAAAAAAAACCTGTATCTACTTCAAATTCACATTCCAAGTGGGTGAAACAAATATTTGCGTTTAACAATTTCCCATGTGCTAATGACTTTGATGTCATGAGATTAAAGGCATACATGGTGGAATGCGCCTGGCATGGCATGGAAAATGAGCTTATGTTCACAGAGTTCAGTCATGTTTGTACAGAGAGGTTTTAGTGGTTATTAGCCTGTTCAAGCACCTTTTAATTTGTTTTTGCCATGATCGTAATTGGCACCGTCTATTTGATACTTTCCACTTAAGTAACTGAAGCCAGCACTAGCCGACAAACTTGTAAACAGATGAGGGTGTCCTCTCGAGTAACCACAGCAGTGTGGTGTGTGGTGTGTGTGTGTTGTGTGTGTGTGTGTGTGTGTGTGTGTGTGTGGTGTGTGTGTGTTGTGTGGTGTGTGTGTGTGTGTGTGTGTGGTGTGTGTGTGTGTGTGTGTTGTGTGTGTGTGTGTGTGTGTGTGTGTGTGTGTGTGTATGCTCACACATTTCAAGCATACTCAACTGTCCTTGTGTGTCTCTATTAGTTAGTGATTGTCACGTAATTTGTAATAGAAACCATTAGAGCATGAAAAACTGTGTGAACAACTCACAGCTGCAAGCCTGTGTGTGAGAGTGTTTGGCTGGCAGTGAGGTGCTTTCCCTTTCCAAACATGAGCGGTGAACAATGGAGAATTGTGTCCCATTCATCTGTAGGGGTCAGAGAGTGGAGGACCAGTTTGGGGCAAGCTATCCATCAGCTTCCTGCACAATCACACATGTGATTCCCCGACAGCCCATCAGCTTCCCCCATATTCATCTAACCACCATCAAGCACAGCCGGCTGCACGGCCCCACACAAGTCTTGATCCGAAGGTGACTTTGGCCGCTTGTCCTCTCGGCTTCAATTTATCTGGTGGACAAACAACACTGTAATTGACTCTTGAATAACAAGTAGGACACTTTGCCCTTCAACAATCACACCATTTAAAATCATCTTTTGTTCATTTTTGAAAATGTAGATTGGATATGATGTGCTTAAGATGTTTTCAAGAGTTCAAATGCTGGCCCTTTGGCATCCAATGCGCTCAAACCCCCCCCCCCCCCCTTCCTCACTATGCCAATTTGTCTTTGGCTTTGAATAGCTGACAAATGCATGTGATATTTTTACCCCGAGCCCATGATCTCGCTTGATCTGAGTCAGTGCAGGTTGTTAGCTGAGGCGATTGCATGCACTTGACCTGTTGGCGCGGGGTGGCGTGGGCACACAACACTGGATGCTGAGACAAGAGGGAGGGAGGGAGGGAGGGAGAAGAAGGCCCAGATACGTATGTGTGTGTGTGCTATACAAGCAGGTTCTTTTTCTACGAGGAATGATGGAGAGAGATGGAGGCAGGGAGTAGGAGGAAGAGGCGGAAAAGGAGGAGGGGTAGATGCAAGGATTCTTCAGAGACCAAGGCTGCCAGCCTTGTCAAGGAAACACTAGAGAGGGAGGAGACTGTATAAAAACAAGAGGGGAGAAATCATGTGAGTGAGATAAAGCAAATCAGAAAGAATGCGGGAGAATAGGAATTGACAAGGAAACTTTATAACAGTGATAGTGAGCAGTTAGTTAGCAGCTGCTAGTTTGACGCTCCTAATGTTTTGACCTCATCGTTTGATGTTGGCCTCATCTGATTTGAATGATGCTCTTTGCCGGTGGGCAATTGTGTACCAGTCTCAGATTAGCATGTCAGTGTATTGCAGGGTCGTGAAGGCTTTGAAAGGACAAGGCCTGATACCCCACCAAGTGAAGCCGCCCCACTATCAACACTTTCTTTCTCCTTGTTATCCCATCCCTTCCCCTCCCTCACCATTGAGGGATGAAACATTGTGAGCAAAAAGCTATGCAGCTGTAATCTTCCCTTATGGCCTATTCAATGACAAAGTCTTTCCCCCTCATTTCAGGCCTAATGTATTACATCCACCCTTTTTTATTTTAGTAACCCCATTACTGCTTGCTGTGCCTCAATTGTAGTGTCTGCCTTTGTTGAGATCTGTTGGTGAAAATGGGCCAAATAAATAGTATTAGCTGATAAGGACAACAGGTGATCTACAGGGCTGTATGCAGTCGATGCACTGTTACCAGCCTGTTGGATTCTGTTTGAGCTCATGCTTTCAGGATGTGTTCTTATCCTTTTCTGGGGTAATGTCATGTGAGGTTGTTGACACCGGGTGAATTATCTTCCGCTATGCTTTCATCTTTAAACGGCACCATATTCATCAACTGGCACTTCACAAAAAAAGTAAATCTGATGAAACCGCTTGATGTTAACTTTAGTTTCTTCACTCCTGCCAGCAAATGTCAGCCAAGCTTTCATTCGACATGATGTGCTGCCACCGGGCTCCATCTCCCCCGCTCTCGTTCCTCTCTCAAATTGGCCTGATATGGTAACCTGCGAGTTAAGCATTACGTGTAATGTAGTTTGCATTGCGGCGCTAGTCACATCACTCCCAGTATTGACGATCCATAACGGCACACTGGCAGAGATTGTCACCTGACACTGTCATCTTGTCCTTCATACGTCAGCTCAGATTTCAAAGCAGGCCGCAGTTTTGAGAAACAGAGACATTACACTGTCAAACAAAGTCAGTCCATCAGAAAAGGCTGCTGATTGGATTAGCATCGTGACTTGGCTTTTGATGTCTTTGGGAAGAGGATGGAACCCCTTTGAAGAGGGCCAGCGCAAACAGCTGCTGACAATTTCAATTTGTGACAAGAATGTTGCTATGGTGTGGCGGTGTTTTTGCTAACCTTGCTATATTCACACCCTTGCCCGTTTCAACTTACCACATCTCTCAAAAGGCCTCTGGCACTCCGCAGCATTGTACTGTAGCATGGCATCCAAAAAGAATCGTCCCCTTTGTCACCATAGCCCTTGATGTGGCCATGTTGTTATTTGGTTTTGGTACCCCAGCTGTCACGACTTTAACCACCATCAAATGTTATTCAGATGTAGGCCTTGAAGCAAACATTATTTTTTGGGCTGTAAGAAGTGACTGAAGCGAGATATGTTTTTCTATTCAGACCTGTGGGTGTTTAAACCTGAGCTCTTTACAATCTCACACAATGTATCGCATTCTGTTTATAGTGGCTTCCCATTTGTGCACAGTCTGACAGCTATTGCTATACTCAGTCCCCATGGGCTGTGGCATTTTTCCAAAATTGTGAAAGACTTGTCTTCATTACTTTTATTAAGCTAGAAAGAGTTGCAGAGAATACAGACTGTTTTTAAGCACTGTCTGACTTCACATTTACCCAGCACCACCCACTGCCTCCTGGTAACTGCCTGTTAGATACACAGATAAGAAAACTTATCTTCATAGCCTTCACATGGGGACACCAAAAAAAAAAATGCATATCAGAGTGTGGTTAACACAAAAACAACTCTGGACACATACAATTCACCACAGACTAACAAGATGCAGCTCTAGGAACTGCCATTCTAAAATCAGAAGAGTCTATTCAGTTACATTTAGCATCCAAACTAAGAAATTAAGATATGAAGTATAGCATATATGCCAACATTGTGTGAGGCAAAAGAGCTGGGACTAGGTCTGGTGTTTTTAGGTGCCTGACCGAAAAACGCTCAAACTTAATGATTGACAGGAGGGCTTTTTTATATAAGCTATACTTTCTGCCCTCCCGGTTCTACTAATTTTTTCTGATTGTCTGTTTTATTAATTGTCTTTATTAATATTTAATTAGTAAAATACATTTTAAAAACTGCCGGTAGAAACTGCCTTGGAGCAATAAAGCTATATTTTTGGAACAATAACACCTTAAAAGGTCAGAGAAAGATTTAATGTGTTCCTATAAAAATGTCAAAGTAAAGTGTGGCGTGATGGTGAATTCAGGATAAATCTGTCTACGTTTTTATACCCTGCAGTCATAATGTTTTAATTTGGCTCCAGCCCCCCCTGTTGTGAAATTTCTGTGGCCTGCTGTCGTGTAAACAAAACACATTTAGCATAATTGCACCTTTGGTGTATGCCTCTCTTCAAGGCAAGGTATTGATTTCCTCTATCCCTCTGTCTCTCTCCCGCTTCGCTCTTTGTTTTTCTTCTGCTCAGCTTTTTTCCCCTTTTGCATTCCTTGGTCACTCGCTCGAGAAAACTCTCTCTCCGTGTCCCCTGCCCTCCCCCATCACTAGCTCTCGCTTTCGTGGACGGCACTCATGTGGAGAAATGGCAACAAGAATGCAATTCGATTACAGTAGCCAAAATAATGTTCACCTTTAATGACACAGGGCCTGACTGACAAACCAGTCGATCTCTGTTACATGTTCGAGTAGCAGGTGCTGCATTAAGTGCTGTTCTCAGTTCAGGAAGCAAAGAGAATATCATGCTAAAAAAACACTTGTAGCTGTGATTTACCGTGTTGATTTGTTAAAGGACACAATAGCAGCTCTGCAGCATGTGGGAGGAATCCTGCAGACGGCTTCCTTTCTGAAATTGGAGACGAGTGCAGCTGAGCTGTTAAGTGTCCTACTGTGCATGACGCACACAGATTGCATATACTTCCAACTGTTCATTCTATTTACCCGTATACACTTTAGTATGTTTATGAGGACATTCGTTAATGTATTCATCTGCACATTTCAAAGTGGATGCACATGCTACATGTATTAAACTTGCCATGTTTCCTCTTATCCAGCAGGCAGGTCAAACACTTGCTGCAACCCCCACCTCCCTTAACCCCCAGCTCACCAGCTGCTATCTCCCCGTTCTATCATTCCTACATGTTCCCCCTCTTTAATGAACAAGCAGAGGTAGAATCCAGAACATCTCTGACAGCTTTACACTGATTAAACAGCGGAAGCTCAGTTGTCATTCCCATCCATGTCTCTTCTCAAGTCTTCTTGCAGCTCTTATTCTAGGTTTCTCTATTGGGTGAGAAATAAACAGGGATGCTCTTAATAACCCGTTGTATTCTCTTTGCACCTTTCTTTAATCCAAATCTAGTGTTAGTCAAATAACAGAAAGGAAGATAAAGCAAGTTTTGATGGCAATTTTGTGCAAAACTAAGTTAATTTAACGTCAGAGCCACTGAGGAAACTTTGGTGTTCCTATTAAAAACCTTTGGCAAACAGAAAATGTATCCAAGCTTTACAGTACATGCAGCTTTACCTGTAATTAAGAACCAGTATTGCAGACAGTCTTTGATGGACCACAGGACCGTTTTATTCTTCTTTTTTATTTTTAAGGTATGAAAAAGTCTTATTCCAGTCCCTCAGTGCTGAAGGAAAGGTTATTTGAGTGTGTACACCCTTCTTACTGATTTCCATAGTGCACCTACCAATCTCCTGACTCTTGACTGTAAAGTGGTTGTTGAGTGGTGCCAGTGGAGGTCGAGTATTGGTTGTAGTCTTTTCGTGTAAATTGTCAGCTTCTCATGCATTTTTTATTCACTCAAAGAGCAGGATTGAGGCAAAGAGAGAGGATGTTTGTGGATATGAAATGGCTGTGTACAGGGCCTGTGCTTGTGCTGTGATCTATCATGGTATCCTTGTGTCCATTTTCACATTTCTCGAGTTGCACTACTGTGAAATGTATGAATTGAATTAAATCTGTCTTATTGGGCAAACATGCCAAAAAAGATATCCAAATATGTCAACAGATCTGTAACAGTAGCCTCCGTCTAGCTTTTGCAGTCTTTTAGCTCGGCTACCTTATACCGTATTGACCAACTGTCAAAAGATAAATCTCTGTATAGCTAGAATATCAATAGTAAGTATTTGCTTTCAAACATTTTCAACATTTGTAAAACGCAGAAAGTCTTTCAGAATAATTTTCTCGCCAATCCAAATATCGGTGAATAAGAGAAGGTTAAACGTAAAAAACACCAGAGAGACGTCTTCCCTTTCTTCTCTTCTCCCCCATACACATGTGTGTGTGTTCTGCGCTGCCTCCTTAGCTTCTAATCTGGCTGCTATTCAAGACCTCCTGCCTGGATTACCCTCCAAACAATGTAACAGAGAGGCTGGTTTCTCCCCCTGTTCCCCCCTCAGACACTCCTACACAGACACTCACATGCATATGGCCAATTATCCCCAGCCTTTTACAACCAAATGATATACCTTATGTCTGTCTTTAATACTTCATACAAAAAGGAGATCAACTCAATTATAATCAGACAACTTTCAAAGGCTCATTTCTGGCTGCACTGCCAAAGCCATGGAGTTTAAAATATTCTGAATAACCATAGAAATGTTAAAAAAATGCCATTACCTATAAACCACATGAAGTTCAAGAGGGTGACATGCGTTGACCCATTCATAATAAAGCGGCAACATTTTTGAAAGACTGATGTAAACACACATTCTGACAGGCATACACAAACACACACTTGTAATCCCTAGTCTTGTGAGATGGCTTGACACGGGGATGTTAACCCAGATTTCTTGTTACACACAGGATAGCTCATGCATCTCAAAGTTATATTTTCATGTTAACGGCCTCTAGAAAGTTAACCTAAAGCAAGTTTACAAGTAGGTTTATGTATAAATTGACGACTATTCCCTGTTCCAAACACACTCTCAAGCCTCTGAAAATCAGCACACGTGTAATATAATGTCGCCAAGTGTATTAACATATATAAGACATGCTTACAAGAGCATGCATGGATACACAGTGTACGCACACAGTCTAATGAGCCCATGTGCATACTCAAACTATCTTCTACTGCATATCTAGCTTGACACGTGTGTGTGTGTGTGATATGTGTGTGTGGGAGAGCGAGATGAAGAGAGATAGAGTGAGAAAAAGGCAGCCAGGAAGTTATTGAGGGCCCCTCAAGTGTGGTGGAATGCAGAATGAGGGGGATGGGTGAGCGAGGTTTGAACTGACTGAGAGGGAGAGTGAGAGAGACTTTGAGTGGGGTGTGGTTCTCCAACATTGAGGGACACACACACTCACACTCTGCAGCCTACAATATTTTTACAGTATGAATAGGCTCTCACAGATGTTCACTGTTTTATATGGCCCTCATCAGCTCCAATTTAACCTTCCTTCTGAGCAGCTGCACCTACACACACACACACACACACGAACACACGTATACTAACAGGCTGGAACTTGCTATTTTTAGTCACAGCCTTGGGTGGTGAAGAATCTAAGAGTGCTGCAACAGGCAGTATATAGTCTTTTCTTTTAAAAAAAACTAATTTGCAGTTTTCTCTGTTCATCTAACACCTTTCCTCCAATTCCTTCATCCTGCCTGACTGGATGTAATATGCATCCCGTAAGCCGATAGGGAAAGGGGTTCCAAAATGAGGCCCAAGCCATTCCTCACCTGGTTTGGATAACACAGTCGAGAGAGGAAAAATATCGTTCAAATCAGCATTCTTTCACACTACACACTGCAAAAATGTCTGACACTGACTTTTTACTTCTGCTTGAAAACAGTTGACAGTGACAGTCGGAGCGCAGGAGCTAATATGTATATATTTTCAATGCTGATGTCAATATCAGCGCCCTTGATTGAGAATCCATTCCATGTTTTGTTGCCCCTATAAAATGGTTGATGCCAAAACATTTCCCTGAGATGCTAAAACTCTCAGTAATAGAATGATGTTGTATTTTATATGCATCAGCATGTTGGACTAGAATCGAACCCTAGAAGGGAATGGTACAAGCTGACTGCATGAATAACATCAGCAAACGGAAAAGCCTGAAAGTGTCTGTTTTCTATGCACCCATATTATTATATTATATAATATTTGGTCGCAAGAGTAAAATGTTGAATTGGAACAAACTGCAGCTTTATAGTGTGAATCCAAAATGCAGAGGCAGTCACTAGTTGATAGTCATAGTGTAAAATCAGCTGATGTGTAGCATAATCTTCAGCTCAGAGAGTGTTCTATGTGTTATTTGTCGGCCGACATCACACTCAACAGATGCCAAAATCATTGAATCTTGTCAAGAAATAAAGATCTGGAAAATGTCTAGAATACTGAATTGGATAATGTGAAAGGAGCCCGTCCCATATTGCAAAGTCTTATAGGTATACCTTACTGCACAGACTGACCAGGAGTTGAACATGTTAACAAATGGCGACATATTAAATGCTTTTCTATGGACATGTTGCCAGTGTCCTAGTTTCTCCACCTGTGTCCAGTTATTAAGCTGTATGTCCAGAGCTTGGCAGCACTAAAGTAATAAAGAAATGTGTTTTCAGTGTTTTGAATTTCAATGAGGCTCAGATGCGTACTGATCGGAGGGGGTGGGAGCAGTGAGGGTTAGGTACAATTGATTTTCGGCTGAGTAAAAGCAGATGCATCAGAGGGAATGAGCGGGCAGGCACACACACACCACACACACACGTCAGCAAGAATACGCTGGCACATATGCACAAATCACACACACTTATACTCACCCAGTCTACTCACACACTCCTGTATTCAGGAGGAAGGTTAATTGAAGGTTATACCACAGGAGCTGAAGACGAGAGGCTTTCAGTGTGTGCGCATGTGTGTGTGTGTGTTTTACCCACTTTGCTTGCCCTGACCTCCCCACTCCCCATTTCTTACCCAATTTCTTTCTCACTCCTCATCTAAAGCCCAGTTGAAATGTGCAGCCATGCAGATACCTACAATCTCATTAATTCAACCCATCGGCTATACTGCAGTGCTAGCCCTACACCCCACCCTTTTCACATATGCAAATGCTTCCTCTAAAAGGTTAATATAATCTGCAGCTGCTGAGGTTAACTATCTGTGGATACACTCTAAGAAATGACGCGTCAACACATCTCTCTGCTTTGTATCTGTCCATGAATCTGTTCATCTAAAAATACATTATGCTAAATAATGTTCTTGCTATGTATTAGACATTGATAGATAGGTCACTCCCAAAATTCTCCAAGTGATAAAGGTTAAGATAAGGATTGAAAAAGAGGAATAGCCAAAAACAAAGCAAGTGTATTAATGTCAATAGTGCTGACACTGACTGAGGCCTCTCATATTTCTCTATTTCGGTGGTCTAGCTTAAAACTTTGCCTCAAATGGATGACCTGAGTTGAAGCTTGTTAAATCTGGGAACTTGGAAAAGCTTCCTCCCTGCCAAAGGTTTACCAATAATTGAGTCTCCAGTGGAGCTTCTCTGTAGCCGACCTATGACCTCCCTGTGGAGTGGAAATGGATACATTCCTGTTAGCATAGAAGCAAGACAACCATGTCATTATTAAATCTTCTATACACACATTGTCTTCCTGTTGGCAGGAGAAGAAAACGTTCCGGGGCGACGGCAACATCCTCAGGTGTGAAAACACAGCAGCCATTTCTTTTTTATGGTTTAGCTGCAATTTAACTGCTCACAAGTCAGTATAAAGATGCTGCATTCAGTTTGTAAGACTGGCGAGTTGTTTGAGTCGGTGATTAATAAATGATCATTATGTGGCAGTGGCACAGACTTGTGTCATTGAGGATAAAACCCTTCCGTCATTATCGAGGATTGGCTTTACGTGATAGTGAGCTTCATGACTCTGTGTGTCTGCTAATGTGCATTTTTTATGTGCATAATAGCACTTTGTATTCATGTGGGTTTGTCTGCGTATATCCATATATGTGTGTGTGTGTGTGTGAGTGTGACAGTAGCTCTTTGTAACAGTGTGTAGTAGTCTTTTTGTGCATCCATGCGCCTGTGCGTGTGTGCAGCCTTCCATCGTCACCCTCTCAGAGCCTCTCTCCCACACACACCCATTAAAATGTCATCCTAAGCAGGGCCATCTATTCTATCTGTGGAATGCAGTAGGCTGGGGGGAGTGATGCGGCAGCCATATTGAATCTCTGGTAAAAACGGAGGGGCTGTATTCCTCAAGTAAAAATGAAAATAATAATGTTCCAACTTCTGAAATGGGAGGATAGCAAACAAATCAAAATAGGCAGTTTGAACCATTAATAAGTTAAAAAAGGTTTATTGCAGGCAGCCATAATGCTCCAATAAAATAACAAGCCTAAGGGCCGCCTTTGACCGTAGAATATCTTATAGTGTTTTCTTAAAATAACCGGATAAAGACACATCAAATCGTACGGATAATATAATTGAATATACTCAGAAAAGGACAAACTGCAAAGCACAAATTAATCAACATGAATAAAACACATTTGTAGGACTATATGAGTATTGTTTTGAAACCATGGCATATAAGCAACACCTAAAGGTAGATACAGCAGCTGCTGTTAACTCACTCCATAGAGCAGATCATTCTTATAAGGTTAGCAGAGGAGCTTCTAATCAGAGCTGTTGTCAGACTCCCACTTTCTCTTGTCTCCATCTTTCCTCCCTCTCCATCCCATTTCCCCCTAACCCTCCATTTCCATTGTAAACAGACAGATGAATAATTTAATCACAATCGATTCGTTTGTTTCAGGCTCAAATGTCAGGGTGTCATTTGATAGCTCCCCCCCCCCTTCACCCACCACTCTACCGGCCTGCCCGCCTCCTCATTACTCCCGTCTGTTGGACAACACAGGCTTCCCTCCCTTTAATGATGATGAAGAGGAGGGTGCCTCCCTGTCACCAAAACATGTTTATTGAAGAAATAGCTGTTTGGGTATAGCACTGATCTGTGTGTTTCACAATTGTCTGCTACCTGTGTGTTTTTCTCTAACTAAATTTGATTGTGTTACTGTGTGCTTTCATAGAGCCTAAACAAAATGACAGTGTGTGTCTTTTCTGATCCAGATGCTGTTAGCATTACTGTGTGAAGACCAGTCACTATGTTGTTATGTTCTCCTCTTCCTCTGCACACAGTGAGAAAAGGAAGCCTGGCAGACAGGGGGTGGACGGAGCGAGAGAAATAGAACAAACAAGGAAAAAAAGCAGGCAGATGAGTGATGCTGAGATGAGAAGAAGGGAAGAGAAAGTTGAGGATTGAAAGCAGCAGGGCAAGTTTGGAAAAACTAAGGAAAACAAGTGATTGTCAAAGGAATTAAGGAAGGGCATTCAGAGCAGCGGGGGAGATTGAATGACATTTCAAGAAGAAAATAAACATGAAACAGGAATGCCTGAGGTGTACTCGATGCATTACTGCATCAAACAAAACAACATGTTTATGGAGAAATTCAAGCACATTACCGCCAGGGCCTGATTAAACTATGAATAAAATATAATTCATTTAAAACACCACATGATTGGTTGCTTTCCCAGTTGCTTTGTGCGATTGAGTCTCTGTTGTGTTAATCTAAAGCCGGTTCATTTTTTTTTTTTTTTCGTTTGATTTTGAGGTTACTAATACTCTTTGAAGGCCACATTAAGCTACAAGAAAACGACAGCAATGGATACAAGTACAGCAACCTGTCTGCTCTTTCCAGCAGACATTAGTAAGGTGGAGGGGCTCAAATTGGTAATCATTACATTCCTTAGTGCTGTCTTTACCTCTGCTCATTGGGATTCAAAGCAAAGCAAGTAATCAGAAATGCACTAATTCTTGTTTAGATTGTTATGTCAGTGTAGAAGCGTTTCTTGTGTTAAGTTTTCAGTAGCTTTTGCTTATCTGTTAAGCCAAGATTAGAAGTTATCAATTTGATCACTAAGGAAACAGAATAGAGATATCAAAGCATTACATCCTTTGCATCAGATAACTTTCCACAAAGAGAGGTGTAAGAGAGCAAGAATGTGATATATATTTGAATATCTGTCAGTTTTTGATTTTTAATTTCCAGTGTGGAGCAATACTGAAAAAACGAAATACCTTAGACTGACAGCAATGCTGATATTTCCAACCATAAACTGCATGAGAAAGTGGATGTAGGTAGGGCGAAAGAAAGAGTGGTGAAAACAGTGAGTGATGGAAGGAAGATAACAAGGCAATGAAAGAGTGTGTGTGTGCGCGTGTGATAGTGTGTATGTGCGCGTGTGTATGTTGGGGGGGGGCACAATGGCCCCTGTGTTATCTGCTGAGGATGATGAGGGGAGAGGGGGCAGCTGGTTCACATTGCCATGGTGCAGTGAGATGGCAGCCAGCTGCTATGAAGGGCCGTGTAGGCCAAAATTCAAACTCACCTCGCACACACACTACTGAAAACATCTCGCCTTGCACACACACTACTGAAATACTCTCACATTCACTACTGAACACCTCACACACACACTACTGAAAACATCTCGCCTTGCACACACACTACTGAAATCCTCTCACATTCACTACTGAACACCTCACACACACACTACTGAAAATATCTGGCCTTGCACACATACTACTGAAATCCTCTCACATTCACTACTGAACACCTCACACACACACTACTGAAAATATCTGGCCTTGCACACATACTACTGAACACCTCACACACACACTACTGAAAATATCTGGCCTTGCACACATACTACTGAAATCCTCACACGCACACTACTGAAAACATCTGGCCTTGCACACATACTACTGAAATACTCTCACATTCACTACTGAACAACTCACACACACGCTACTGAAAATTAACGTCATACACACACTATTGAAATCCTCTCACATTCATTACTGAACACCTCACACACACACTACTGAAAATTAACCTCACACACACACTCCTGAAAAACATTTTACTGAAAGGTTCTCAGTAGGGAATGTGCATGTGTTTCACCTATGTGTGTGTGAGGGGATTCTTGCTGTAACGGAAGTCATTCTTGCTGTAACGGAAGTCATTCTAATGTAACGGAAGTCATCTGCTAGTGGTCTCTTTGCTAGCCCCGTTAGCTTCATTAGCTCCAGGCTGCTACTCGGACGTGTTTGTTGTGTTGATGCCTGGTGGAGTATTCTTCATTGAAATATCGCACTTATCTTATGGCTCTGCGGTTCAAACAGACCGTCCATGAATGCAGTTTATTCGGTAAGTGAAATTCAAGCACTTTATTTCTTACTTGTCTTTTTATTCAGCTAACAAGCGAGACGAAGCTACATCTGTGCTAGCGATGCTATCCGTAGCATACAAGTTAAAACATAATAGAGAAGTGTAAAACATTAAGAAGGATTATACTGTAAAACATAAGGCTTCTCGGTGAGGTTGGTAAAATAAGGTCATGCTTGTACATTAGTTAGTTTGCTAGTTAGGTAACTGCATTGTTATTGTTAATTTAAAATAGCTATGCTCGACGATGCAGACAGCTAGCGTCACATTAGTGTTGAAGAGCAGAGTATGAGATTAACCCATAGATTAACCTCACTATAAGATCTGTGTATCTGAAAAACACGAATCTCACATTTCCAGTTGGTTCCAGAAATAACGTTGACGTAGATATTGCAATATGGTTTGTTGAGCTGGAGTTGATTGTTGAAGCTTACTGGTTAACGTTCATCATATTAAACGAACGAACCCAAACGTTGTTGTTTTTAATAATATTATTACCAATACTTACTTAGCATTTTATTATCATTACACTGGAGAAACCGACTTATTGTGGCAGCAGAACGTGAACATGTAACTTAATGCCTGCATTTGAGGACGAAAAATAGCTCAGTCAATGCTTTAGGGACAAGGAAATGATTTGTTTAAATATTAGATATGACGTTATGTGTGCTTCTGTGACAATGAAGCTTATTCATTGCATTACATTTGTTGAAGATGTTTGTCTTTTACCCTTACGTGTGTGTGGGCTTTGATATCCAGCACTTTTTTTTAAGGATAACAAAAAGATGATCACATGACATTTGCATGTAAAAACAAGTCTGTGACCAACACATTGTTACTTTACATATACATCTGTTTGTTTAAAGTTTCCAGGTGATGCAGACAGACCAGAGGATGCTGACCACGAGAGACAGACCTATTCCTAACATCAGTGAACTTCAGCATGGACTCAAAGGTACAAAGACTCCTTTCATACTGTACAAAGAATCGAGAAACGTTCTGGTTTAAATAGATAAAGTAACAACTATAATCAGTTTTCACATTTCAATGTATTTAAGGCAATTATTATTTTACATTGTGAGAATTGCTACCATTTGTCTCTACATATTGTCTGTAAAAGACGTGGTAAAAGTGGTTCTTGCAGTGAGACAACAGAGCAGTTGAATATTATTTAATAAGATATTTTAATGTTGATTAACTGCAGACTGTTCATTCATAATCTGATTATCTTTGTAGTGCAAAGTGATGAATTAAAAAAACACATTAAAATTAAAAAAATACATTATTTCTACAGCCGCTAAATAAACAAACCTTTCATAAATAACACACTTGCTCTGCAATAATGTCATATGTTTCTTGTCATTTCTGTTAGGAAAGGACATACCTGAAGGACACAACTGCCTCACCGTTTTCTCAGAGGGGCAAGAAGAAAATGAAAAGCTGATTTCAGATTAAAGACCAATACAGGACATTCACTAAGAAACTACACTTTTATTGTGAACACAAAGTCAAACAGGACCATCATTTGTTTGTGACAGCTGAGCCCAGTATGTGCTCACAGATGCAGTTAGGGGGTTTCTTCATCAGGCCTGGGCCTCCTCCATCAGGCCTGGTCCTCCTCCATCAGGCCTGGGCCTCCTCCCAGAGAAAGACCTCTCCACCTCAGTCCTCTCCAGCCAAACCCACAGACAGGACATCCGTCATGCTGAGGTTTCTCCCAAAGTCTCTGCACGCTGTCTCAATTGATCCACACTGTGAATATGAGGGGGAAATGTGTGTCATAAATGCTTTAGACAATAAGAAATATGAAGTTAACTGTAAGGAATGGCTCATTCTTTTTTAAATAGACCAAACTATTACTGTATTTCAATATCTCACGTCTGAAAGTTTAATTTAAAAGAAGAAGAGGCCCCAAAAATAAAGATTGGTATATCAATAAATGTAGTTGATTTTGTCTTTTTAATTGTTTAAAGTAGATAGAACTGGTACTTAAGAGTTTGAATACAGTCTGGTTGCGGAGGAGGCACACAGGTAAGAGCATATAGCTACCATCACATGTAACTAAGCTTGACTTGAATTTATTAAAATTAAGTAACAGCAACAAATCAATAACAAAAATCATGCAAAAATGTGAATCTTTGCTGGGTCCACTGTTGAATTGACCACATATTGTATGTTTTAGAAACCTTAAGGCATTTATAGATTTTTATGCAAGTAACATCCCAAAACTCAATACCTTAGATTATTATTGAAAGTTTTGTTGACTCACTTTGGGGTCCTTTTTATTTTAGAATCGTTTTTCATGAGACAGTCAATTTAAATATTTGTACTATGCCATATTCACATTCATTTGTAACACACACGTAAGGGTAAAAGACAAACAACTTCAACAAATGTAATGCAATGAATAAGCTTCATTGTCACAGAAGCACACATAACGTCATATCTAATATTTAAACAAATCATTTCCTTGTCCCTAAAGCATTGACTGAGCTATTTTTCGTCCTCAAATGCAGGCATTAAGTTACATGTTCACGTTCTGCTGCCACAATAAGTCGGTTTCTCCAGTGTAATGATAATAAAATGCTAAGTAAGTATTGGTAATAATATTAATAAAAACAACAACGTTTGGGTTCGTTCGTTTAATATGATGAACGTTAACCAGTAAGCTTCAACAATCAACTCCAGCTCAACAAACCATATTGCAATATCTACGTTAACGTTATTTCTGGAACCAACTGGAAATGTGAGATTCATATTTTTCAGATACACAGATCTTATAGTGAGGTTAATCTATGGGTTAATCTCATACTCTGCTCTTCAACACTAATGTGACGCTAGCTGTCTGCATCGTCGAGCATAGCTATTTTAAATTAACAATAACAATGCAGTTACCTAACTAGCAAACTAACTAATGTACAAGCATGACCTTATTTTACCAACCTCACCGAGAAGCCTTATGTTCTACAGTATAATCCTTCTTAATGTTTGACACTTCTCCATTATGTTTTAACTTGTATGCTACGGATAGCATCGCTAGCACAGATGTAGCTTCGTCTCGCTTGTTAGCTGAATAAAAAGACAAGTAAGAAATAAAGTGCTTGAATTTCACTTACCGAATAAACTGCATTCATGGACGGTCTGTTTGAACCGCAGAGCCATAAGATAAGTGCGATATTTCAATGAAGAATACTCCACCAGGCATCAACACAACAAACACGTCCGAGTAGCAGCCTGGAGCTAATGAAGCTAACGGGGCTAGCAAAGAGACCACTAGCAGATGACTTCCGTTACATTAGAATGACTTCCGTTACAGCAAGAATGACTTCCGTTACAGCAAGAATCCCCTCATACACACATAGGTGAAACACATGCACATTCCCTACTGAGAACCTTTCAGTAAAATGTTTTTCAGGAGTGTGTGTGTGAGGTTAATTTTCAGTAGTGTGTGTGTGAGGTGTTCAGTAATGAATGTGAGAGGATTTCAATAGTGTGTGTGTGAGGTTAATTTTCAGTATTGTGTGTGTGAGGTGTTCAGTAATGAATGTGAGAGGATTTCAATAGTGTGTGTGTGAGGTTAATTTTCAGTATTGTGTGTGTGAGGTGTTCAGTAGTGAATGTGAGAGGATTTTAGTAGTGTGTGTGTGAGGCTTAATTTTCAGTAGTGTGTGTGTGAGGTGTTCAGTAGTGAATGCGAGAGGATTTCAGTAGTGTGTGTGCAAGGCCAGATGTTTTCAGTAGTGTGTGCGTGAGGCTTAATTTTCAGTAGTGTGTGTGAGGTGTTCAGTAGTGAATGTGAGAGGATTTCAATAGTGTGTGTGTGAGGCATAATTTTCAGTAGTGTGTGTGTGAGGTGTTCAGTAGTGAATGTGAGAGGATTTTAGTAGTGTGTGTGTGAGGCTTAATTTTCAGTAGTGAATGCGAGAGGATTTCAGTAGTGTGTGTGCAAGGCCAGATGTTTTCAGTAGTGTGTGTGTGAGGCTTAATTTTCAGTAGTGTGTGTGAGGTGTTCAGTAGTGAATGTGAGAGGATTTCAATAGTGTGTGTGTGAGGCATAATTTTCAGTAGTGTGTGTGTGAGGTGTTCAGTAGTGAATGTGAGAGTATTTCAGTAGTGTGTGTGCAAGGCCAGATGTTTTCAGTAGTGTGTGTGTGAGGTGTTCAGTAGTGAATGTGACAGTATTTCAGTAGTGTGTGTGCAAGGCCAGATGTTTTCAGTAGTGTGTGTGCGAGGTGAGTTTGAATTTTGGCCTACACGGCCCCTCATAAGCTGCACTACAGCTCTGAAGTAGTCTTCCACACACACACACACACACACACACACACACACACACACACACACACACACACACACACACACACACACACACACACACACACACACACACACACACACACACACACACACACACACACACACACACAGTCACTCTGTTGAAAATGCTGGAGATTGCTGTTGTTGCTCTGGGTTCATTCATGAGTCGACCTGGCTACGAGCTGTGCTGTGATGCCCAGGTGACTGAGGCAGACCCATGGGGTCTTGTTAGTGACAAACACACTCGTCGTCACACACTCAATTCATCCCACATTTGATATCTAGGGCACCAAGCATCCACCAAATGACACATTTTGTCTATAAACATAGAGGATTCTTTCTGATTCTGTCATTTCATTAGAGGAGTTAACCGCCATGCTTTTTATAGTATTTAATTGGTTTGGTGGATTTTTTACATACTTTTTTTCATCACACATTTTAGGCTGCATCTTACGCAAGTCCAGGGAGTTGACGGAATTGACATGTAGTGTGTATCCAGGTCCGCTATTTTCTCAGGTTATATATGTTTTGATCCTGTTATATGGTATAAAAGCCCTTGGTAATGGATATTTGAAAGAGCAGGTTACGTTGCATTGTCATTCATCACTTTGGCTGAAACCTCTCTTCTCATGGCTTGTTAATTTATTGGAAAATATAAGTAATAGGTTGTTTTAAAATAGTCATAATTATTGATTTGATCTTTTTCACTTATTTGTGCTCACAAAATATACATTACTTTGCCAACAATTAGCCACAATGGTAAACAAATAGTGGGCTTTGGGCTTTTCCTGTTGTCTCTCCAGCCGCTCATTTTGTGTCATTTTCTCTAATTTACCTGAGGCTGTCCTGCTATCATGCAGTCAAACACAGGGCTGAAATGAGGGATGAAAGGGTAATAGAATACGGATTAATTTTATAGTACCTGTTTAAGCTGCTGCGTGTGTGTGTATTTGTGTGATTGTGTGCGTATGGGTGCAAGCAAGGGATAAGTGGATAGGTAGATTATACTCAATTTGTTTACTATACGGAACATTGCATAATACAGAGAATGGCCGCACATGTGTGCATGTGTGTGTATTCACATTGGGGCATGTGATTGTAAGCCATGCTTGTGCACACACACACACACACACACACACACACACACACACACACACAACACACAACACACACACACACACACACACACACACACACACACACACACACACACACACACACAACACAGGATTATACACGGAGAGTCTAGAGAAGACAGAGGAGGGGTGGGTTGACCAGATGGAGCAGCTCGCTTCTTGCTGAGCGAGCTTGACGACAGCTGAACAGCTTGAGGTGTACCGGAGTGGCAGGCTGCAAAAACACACGCACACACTGTCACATCTCATACATGACACGCATAATGTACGTACAAATACATGAATACACTGCCTTACACTCTCATGAAGACCTGTCATGAAGTTACACACATGGAAAGTTATGCCCACACAAACACACACACTCATTTGGTCATACTACACACTCAATACCATTCCATCATACAAGGCCTTCAATTTGGTCCAATTGATGTAATAAGCATGAGCTATATTGTCTCTGGTAGTAATGGCTTTTTGTCTGCTACCTTCCCTCCCATCATCCCTCTTTTCCTTTTTAGCTTTTCTCCCGTTTTCCTTTCTCTCCTTCTCTGTTCCTCCCTTGCCACAAATCGTGACTCTCCTCTCAGCCTATTCCCTTAGCTGTGATTAGGGGCTTTGGATTCCAGCCCGCATGCATTTCAAGGCCCAAAGGCTTTGGAAAAACCAGCCGTCTTTTTCAGTCCAATGAAGAACGGCGAGTGAGGTTGATCCAAATGTGCGACGCGAACAAGCAAACGAGTTGTACACAACTCTTACGGTGAATAAGCAAAACAAAAATAAATATAAAAAGCAAGAAAAAAAGAATTGGCCTCGTGGCTGAATGAAAGCCGCCAACAAGATGAGCAGCTTGGTGGTGGTACGGCAGCTTGGCATCTCATCATTTTATGCTCCTTCTCAATTTCTGTTCTCTCTGTCACTCTTCTCCTACGATTAATTGTCTTTGCGTTTGTGTCATTGGTACTCTTATATGCTTTTCCCACTGTTTTCTTTTAAATCTACCACCTTAATGTTTTAATTTTGTGTTGTTAAAAAGAGGCACATTTTCACTTAACAAAGCCTCCATCATTCATATCAGAAGATATCTGTTACGCTCCTCGTAAAGAGACTCAAAACTTGAACCCGCTATGCAAGAACACTTGGGACGGAGACTTAGGTGAAGTGTCAAAAAGACTGGATTTATTCAAGTCCTCAATAAACAGGCAGGAGACAAAGCAAACTCTCAACAGAGTGGGAAGAACGTGGAGCAGGGCTGAGACGGAGGTTGGGCTGGACGTGGCAGGCAGGACGGAATGGAATATGGAGTTTCTGGAACAGGCACAAAACAGAACAGGATTAGTATATGAAAAATCCAACTGGAAGAGTATACAAAAAGACTAGCAATTCTAGTCAGCCGGAACTGGAGTTTACCACTGTGAGTATACGAAGAACTGGCAAAGTCTGATGATCGAACCGGAGTTTTAAGCAGCAGCAGGTGAGTAGTGGTAATCAGTGATGATGAGAAACAGGAGCGGAGGTGAGTTGGCGGGAAACGGAAAGTAGGTCAACCACGCCCAGCCAGGAAGACAGACAAACAGAAAAAAGGAGAAGGAGATACTGCAATTCCTCACAGTACCCCCCCCCTCAATGGGAGCCACCTGGCGACCACCAGGCTTGTTTGGATGAGCCCTGTGAAAGGCCCTCACCATGATTGAGTCCAGGACACGGGAACGAGGAACCCAGCATCGCTCCTCGAGGCCATAAGCCTCCCAGTCCACCAGATACTGGAAACCCCTGCCCCGACGTCTGACGTCCAAAAGACGGTGCACCGTATAAGCAGGGTGATTGTCGAGGATACGGGCGGGAGGAGGGGGTAAGGCCGGAGGGCTCAATTCACTGGTGTGAACCTGCTTAATCTGAGACACGTGGAAAGTGGGGTGAATTCTCAGAGCTCTGGGAAGCTTTAACCGAACCGCGGAAGGGTTAATGATCCTTAGGATGGGAAAAGGACCAATGAAGCGTGGGGAAAGCTTCTTGGAATCAGAGATGAGAGGAATGTTGCGGGAGGACAACCAGACTGACTGGCCTGGGACGTATAGAGGAGCTGCCTTTCTGTGACGGTTGGCTGATCGCTGGTTCCGTGCCGAAGTCTGGAGAAGGGCAGATCGTGTATCTCTCCAGATTTTCTGACAGCGACGCACATGCTGCTGGACTGAGGTAACTGCTATGTATCGCTCCTCTTCGGGGAACAGGGGCGGCTGGTACCCTAATGAAGCCTCAAAGGGGGAGAGACCAGTAGCGGAGCAGGTAAGTGCGTTGTGGGAGTACTCAACCCAGGAGAGATGAGAGCTCCAAGTAGAGGGGTTTCGGTCGGTGATGCAGCGGAGAGCTGACTCCAGGTCCTGATTAGTTCGTTCTGTTTGGCCGTTTGATTGGGGGTGATATCCAGAAGTCAGGCTGACTGAGGCTCCTAGGGATTGACAAAACTCCCTCCAAACTCGAGAGGTGAACTGGGGACCGCGGTCTGAGACAATGTCGGCAGGGATACCATGTAACCGGAAAACATGTTCTGTGAGGAGTTGGGAGGTCTCCAGGGCTGACGGGAGTTTTGGAAGAGCAACGAAGTGAGCCGACTTGGAAAACCGGTCTACAATAGTGAGGATTGTGGTGTTGCCCTGGGAGGGGCACAGGCCGGTAACAAAATCCAGTGCGATGTGTGACCAGGGACGACTAGGGATAGGTAGGGGCTGGAGCAACCCTGCAGGAGACTGGTGGGAGGACTTACTCCTAGCACACGTGGGACAGGCAGAAACGTACTCCAGAGTGTCCCTGTTGATCGTTGGCCACCAGAAATGTCTCTTCAGGAAAGAAAGAGTGCGGTTTCCTCCGGGATGGATTGAGAACCGGGAATTGTGGACCCACTGTAGAAGATTGGAGCGGGCAGCATCAGGAACAAACCGACGGTTCGGAGGACCATTGCCTGGGTCTGGTTGCTCTCTCAATGCCTCCAGGATGGTGTTATTAATCTCCCAAGAGAGGGTGCCTACTACACAACTCTTGGGAAGGATTGAAGCATCTGGAGGATCAGGAGAGTCAGGAGAGTATAGCCTAGACAGAGCATCGGGTTTTACATTCCTGGAGCCAGGGCGGAAGGTGAGGCAAAAGTCGAAGCGACAGAAGAACAGAGCCCATCTGGCCTGTCGGGAATTCAGTCGCTTCGCCGACTGGATGTAGGAGAGATTTTTGTGGTCCGTCCAGACCAGGAAAGGCTGCTTGCTGCCTTCGAGCCAGTGTCTCCACTCCTCTAGTGTCAATTTAACAGCCAGAAGCTCCCTGTTACCAACATCATAATTCCGCTCCGCAGGAGAGAGGCGACGTGAAAAAAAAGCACAGGGATGGAGGATGTTATCAGGACCAGCCGTCTGAGACAAAACTGCTCCTACTCCAGTATCAGACGCGTCCACCTCCACAACAAACTGCTTCTCTGTGTCTGGCTGAATAAGGATGGGAGCTGAGGTGAACAAGGACTTGAGTTTGATGAAAGCTCTGTTAGCCTCTGGAGTCCAACAGAACGTGATGTTGACGGAGGTGAGTCTGGAGAGAGGTGCAGCTACCTTACTGAAGTTCCGGATGAAGTGACGGTAAAAGTTGGCAAATCCCAGAAACCTCTGGAGCTCCCTCCTTGTAGTTGGGACTGGCCACTCCACCACTGCCTTGATCTTTCCAGGGTCTGCCTCCACCTTGCCCTGGCTGATGATGTAGCCCAGGAAGCTGATCCGGTTCTGGTGGAACTCGCACTTCTCCGCCTTAACATAGAGCTTGTTCTCCAGCAGTCTCTGTAGGACCCTGCGGACATGGTCCTCGTGTTCCTCCTGATTCCTGGAGAAAATCAGGATGTCGTCTAAGTAGACAAAGACAAAGCGGTTAAGGAAGTCACACAAGACATCATTGATCATAGCCTGGAAAACTGCTGGGGCGTTAGTGAGACCAAAAGGCATGACCAGATATTCAAAATGGCCCAATGGAGTGTTAAACGCTGTCTTCCATTCATCCCCCTGGCAAATGCGGATCAGATGATAGGCGTTTCGAAGGTCAAGCTTGGTGAACAGGGTTGCCTCTTGGAGAGGTTCAAAAGCTGAGGTGAGAAGGGGTAATGGGTACTTGTTCTTGACCGTGATATTGTTTAACCCCCGAAAGTCTATGCAAGGTCGTAGCGACTTATCCTTCTTGCCTACAAAGAAGAACCGGGCACCCACAGGAGAAGAGGAGGGACAAATAATACCAGCAGCCACAGAGTCCGTGATATAAAGCTCCATAGCCTCCCTCTCAGGATGGGACAGATTGTAGAGGCGGCTGGAGGGCAGAGGAGCTCCAGAGAGCAGATCAATTGGGCAGTCGTAGGGTCGGTGGGGAGGAAGAGAGAGGGCCCTCTCTTTGCTGAAGACCCAACGCAGGTCGTGGTAAGTAGTAGGAACACCAGTCAAATCTACAGATGCATCAGGGCAGACAACAGGATTTGGGGAAACAGAAGTTGAAGGTATGGCAGAACACAGGCAGTTAGCGAGACAGTGCTGATCCCATTCAATAATCCTTCCCTTAGCCCAATCAATGTGTGGGTTGTGAGTACGTAGCCACGGTAACCCAAAACCAGAGGTGTAGAAGGAGAGGATATTACCTTAAACTGGATAAGTTCACGGTGGTTTCCGGAGGTGATTAAAGTCACAAGGGGTGACTGTGCTGTGACTGAGGAGATGATTTGTCCATTTAGAGCATAGGCAGTTAACGGTTCCTCTAGCGGCTTCAAGCAGAGTCCCAGCTGTTCAGCTAGCTCCTGGTCCAAAAAGCTATCCTCCGCACCAGAATCAATGAGAGCCTGGAGAGGCAATGTCATAGAACTAACACAGAGCTTGGCGGGAATAAGAAAACGAGTCAAGGATGGGGTTAGAGATGATTGCTGTGGACTCGTCAGAACCCCCAATCTTACTGACGAGCCTCCCAGTTTGGACGTACTGGGCAGAACTTTGGGAATGCTATGCCCAGTCTTTCCACAATACAGGCATTGGCCTGCACCTATCCGGCACTGACGCTCCTCCAGAGAAAGTCTAGCACGACCCAGTTGCATGGGCTCCTCCTGAGAAGAGGTGTGCACGCTGGACGGCGGAGGAAAAGATGGAGGTCTAGACACCGAGTGAGCAGAGTAGGAGGAAAAACTGGGCTTACTGAGTGAGACTGGTGAATCCCTCCGTGTTCGCTCAGCTCGGCGCTCCCGTAGACGACCGTCCAAACGAGACACTAAGGAGATCAGCTCTGAGAGATCCGCTGGAATGTCTCGTGCTGCCAATTCGTCCCGAAGCTGGTCACTTAATCCTCTTAAAAACACCGCCTTGAGAGCTGCCTCGTCCCATCGAGCCTCTGCAGCGAGTGTGTGAAACTCGATGGAGCAATCAGCCACTGTCCGGCTTCCTTGTTGCAGGCTAAGCAGCTTATTCTCGGCGGAGCCAGAGGAGTTGGGATGATCAAAAACAGCTGAGAACCGATCAGAGAAGCCCTCAAAACGTAGAGTGTCAAAATCCACCGAAGAGTTTAAAGCCTCTGCCCAGGTTAAAGCTCTCCCGCGGAGCAACCCCAAAACAAAATGAATCCTCGTTGCTTCAGCAGCAAAAGCAACAGGACGCTGGCGAAAAACCTTGTTACATTGAAACAAAAAACCTCTGCATTTCTCCACATCTCCGTGAAATGGCTCAGGATCGGTGATAGGAAAATCCTGGCGAGGAGGGGGCAAAGGGACTGGACTGGGAGTAGCCTGAAATGCTACCGTCGAGGTAGTGAGAGCAGAGATCTGGCACGCCAACTCGGAGACATGATGAGCCATGGACCGGTTACTATCAACCAACGCTCTGATGAGCTTTTCGTGTTCACCCAGGAGGGAACCCTGACTTGACAGGGCATGAAGGATTGGGGTAGAATCGGCTCCGGATCCTGCGGGGTTCATTCTTGGCCAGTTCTTCGGTTACGCTCCTCGTAAAGAGACTCAAAACTTGAACCCGCTATGCAAGAACACTTGGGTCGGAGACTTAGGTGAAGTGTCAAAAAGACTGGATTTATTCAAGTCCTCAAAAAACAGGCAGGAGACAAAGCAAACTCTCAACAGAGTGGGAAGAACGTGGAGCAGGGTTGAGACGGAGGTTGGGCTGGACGTGGCAGGCAGGACGGAATGGAATATGGAGTTTCTGGAACAGGCACAAAACAGAACAGGATTAGTATATGAAAAATCCAACTGGAAGAGTATACAAAAAGACTAGCAATTCTAGTCAGCCGGAACTGGAGTTTACCACTGTGAGTATACGAAGAACTGGCGAAGTCTGATGATCGAACCGGAGTTTTAAGCAGCAGCAGGTGAGTAGTGGTAATCAGTGATGATGAGAAACAGGAGCGGAGGTGAGTTGGCGGGAAACGGAAAGTAGGTCAACCACGCCCAGCCAGGAAGACAGACAAACAGAAAAAAGGAGAAGGAGATACTGCAATTCCTCACAATATCCACCAATTACACTCTTAAGATGATCCCTGACCCTGAGTGAAAGGTGTGTTAAACAAGTTCAGTTATCTATGAAACATTTTGACACAAGCATGTTTTGAAAAGCTGAGCCAACGTCGGAAAATAGTCTAGATCTAACTCTTAAGGATTCAGGAGAAATAATGTTAATAATACTTATAAAAGTATTACTTTCAATTTACACTTTTTTTCCTGCATAAAACAGCCTTTAAAATGGATACTTGGCCAGTGATGATGACTCACCATTGAATATGGCCACTGCTCATAAATGACAAGATATAGAAGAAATCCTTTTGTCCTCTCACTAGGGAACCAGCTGTGGCTTTGCATCTTCCACAGTTTAGTGTTTACTTCCTGATAGCCTCTCAAGAGACAATCCTAAAATGAGAATGCAGGCTTTGGAAAAAAAAGAGAGCTAAAAACCTAATGGATTCACCAGTGGCCAAAACCCTGTCAAAACCGTAATAGTCAAGTCCAAAACAACATATCCGTCTTGTGACTATAAACTGAGGCCAAATGTAGGCCTGTTTATGGATTACATAGTAAAACACATGTTAATCCATAACTGGATTACAACAATAAAACATGTATAGGGTTTAGTTTAGGAGCTTATACCATCCCATGCAAAGTTGTAGGCCAAGATTCTGCCGGTTGCCTCTGGCTTGTAAATCACTGAAACTGAGAGGCTTCTAGTTTAATTCTGAGACAGGAGGTTCTGTTTCAGCGGCAAGCTGCTGATTCGAGGGGAGCAGGAATTACAGCACCCACCATCAATGCAAAAGTGCTCTTGAGCTAAGTGCTCAATGCCTGAACTGCTACATGAAGCATTGACTCTGCAGTGTGAGCTATCGCAAGACTTCTCTACAAGCCTGTCTGAGTATACATTGTTCTTCTGATCACTGTCACTGGCAGTGGCTCCACCGCCTTGTCTGGGCCCTAATGATACATTAATCTGTCTCCATTAAGTCCATAAACCCTCCCATCTCAGACCTGCACCATCTCCAACCAGTCCCTCCCGTGGCTTCACCCTTGGTCTGTCTCCGACTGACTTATCTGTCGATCAGACAGGGATGTGGTGTCTCCACTTGTGTGGTTTTTTTAAATCACTTTTTGATTATATTTGCAAAACATTTTTTATTTGTGCCAGCCAAGTTTCTCTACATATGAGTACATACAGTATGTGGATGTTTGCATGTGTAAATATATGTCTCCTTGGCTGCATAAGCATGTCACATTCCTTTAAAGTTTCTTTATTTCCTTTTCTTCCACTCACTCCATGCAGCGTGGCACACAGCACAACAATACACAGCATGGGTGTGCAAAGTGGTAAAATGACAAACATACAGAGGAAATAAAAGACAGCGAGACAGAGAGAAAGGGATCTTGTTTATGCATTAGTTGTAGGACTTAAAAGCACCCCCTCCCACTCTACCACCACTTAAAATCAGTGTGGATACTGCAAGCAGAGAAACAAACAAACCCAGTACCCTCCACTCAGCCCTTCTCTACTGGGGTGTTGCTGTTTTCAATTCTGCAGAATACATTTGCTTTTGTGTTCTGATATCTCTTAAAAATATGACATTTTATATGCACACCAAAGCACGAGTGTGACTCACACACATAAAGTGTGCAAAAACCCATACATATGCTCAGAGTTAAATCAGGCTGGGATGGATGGCGACAACGGTACCCTGCTGTGAAGGAATTTGTGCTGTAGAAAATAAAAAAGAGGATTTTAAAGAGGTTTACCAGCTGTCTGACCTCTCAACTTTGAACTCAACGCCACCCCCCTTACCTCCCATCCCTCCCTGGGCCCTCAGAAATTCATTCTCAAGTCAACGGCATACAAAGTGGCTGGGTGTTGTGGGGGTGTAAAGGGATTATGTTGGAAGGTCATTGGTTGAAGTGAAAGGGTCAGTGTAGGGGGGTTCAAAAGAGTGATTGCTGACTTTGTAGACACTCTAAAGATAATTCATGAGACACTTAACACACCGCTGAAAAGCCATACATGTGTGGCAACTGTCTGTTCCTTTTTGTATGTACTAAGGTTTCGTGGAAACTCCAGCATGTTCATCATCAACGCGTGCTTCTGACTTTTGCCCACACGCATACCCGTCGTCCACAATTACCTTCTGTCTGTGGCACAAACAAACTCTTTATTCTGCTTGGCAAGAGGAGACTAGGGTCAGTTCACAACACAGGCCCTGTGTTTCAATAATTCACTGTAGAGGAATTCATTAATATGGATCATGCCACGTTATTACCTCCCACTGAATCCCCCCCACCCGTACAGCATCTGCCAACTTCTGGCTAAATGCTCCACAGGTCACATGAGGGCTTGAGCCTGAATGGTTGGCCAAAGGACACAAGACTTCTTGTACTTTGCCAGCTGATGGTTATCGAAAAAAAGGGGGATGATTTTTGTGGGAAATGTAACAGTCATGTGCTTCCAAACATCTAAAATTGTCATTTTGTACTATTATTTCAGTTAACAGTTCTTTTGATTTAAAAAAAGCTTCAAAAGGCAAGTTTCTGTATGCCAACGTGACTGTCTATTGTGACTTCCTTTATTTGTTGCGGCATGGTGCTATGATCATGAGCATCATTCTATTTAGACATTTAAAATTCAATGTAGTTCCAACATTTTGATTCCACCCTATGATGGGTTTCATAGGGTTTTGTTTGTAAGGATGTGTTTTGTTTACTTGTAATTATTTTTTGCGAAATCATTGTTTGTTTGTAGTCCTGTCTTCTGTTCTGGTTCTGGTTCTGTCTGGTTTGCTATAGCACACTCTTTTGAAAAACAGGGCTTGTTTTCTTAGGTAGAAAGTGCTGAGTCAAAGTGTTGCATTTGCTGCTGTCTGTTCCCTGTGCCTTTTTAAAAGTAGATGTCAAAAACAGTTGTCCTTCCCAGGCTTTCAGTGGCAGTGCTGGTGGTGGGACTGTGATGGTTGGACTGACAGGCAGAAAGACAGAGTGCGGGTCAACCTCGCCATCTGTCTCTGCTCTTTACAATGCTGTGTGATTGACAGGGGTACAGATACTCCCCTAACCTTCAGCCCAAACACAATCTAACCACAGTCTGCTCCACATGAAGTTGCACAACACTAATTGCCATGGTAGCATGTTTATATTCTTTCTTGCACATTGAACCATATAATCAGATCTAGTCACTTCAAACAACCACAGTGAAAATGAAGCAATTACATGCCATTTGAACATTTGTGCCGAAACATACAAACCAAAACATTTTGTATTAGAAACAAATGTCAAGTGGTGTATCTGTCTGCATCACTAGATCAATCATTTCCATGTGTATTCCTTGTTGAGGTCAATAGTAAGATACTAGCACAAAGATGTACACAATAAAATAAATAAAATACCCCATCCCCAAACATATTTGGAAAAAGTAAATCTTAGAAACTCTGGCTAGTTCAGTGAAGTAAAATAGTATTACTTAGCCCGCTGATGGGCTTTGACCCACTTTCAGAGGCAAATTACAAGGATTTGCTCCATTTTCAATGAATTACCTGAAAAGAGAAGCCTGAAGAAGATGACCCCCCTTGATGAAGAGAGGGTTTGTTATCAACAGTGCCAATAGAGTTTCCCCCTGTGTGTTCAATTGTGTGAGCTCCTCTATTGCCCCTTTCACACCAACGCGTTTTCAGCTCCGGCTCGGAGCTGGAGCCTGAAAAGTACCGGTTTTTCCTGTTCACACCGCAGAGGCGCCGCCTCTTAGCTCCGGAATCCGGTGCACTTCCAGCTCCAAAAAATTGTCGGAAGTAGATGCTGAAGACCACAAAGAAGTCTTGCATTTCGCATGTGATGTTTGTAAAGTTACAAGTAAAGTCGTCCCTTGTAAAGTCGTCCGATGCCTTCCATTTCGTTTCGTAAGAGGATAACCAAAGCGAACAGCGCTTCAATACAATCGGCCATTGTTGTTGTTGTCGATGTGAGGGATTTCCGCGCGGTTTGGATTTTATGAAGCAGGCACGTAAACGGTGACGTCATGACGCAGCAGCGGCAGCTCTGGGCGGTGTGAACAGAGCGGGAGCAGAGCGGGAGCAGAAAAGGGAAACCGGAGCTGAACCAGAAAAGCTCCCGCTCGGAGCTAGAAAGGGAAAAGCGCTGGTGTGAAAGCCGCATATCAGTGAGTCTTTGTGTGTCGATGCACTAGTTTGTGTTTGGCTCTTTCTCTTTCCCACTCTTGAGACACACATACAGGATTAATCAAAAAAGCTGCCAGGACAAAAGGGTCCTTAGATAGGAGCCTTGAAAAAGCAGCCTTGCTTCAGAAGAGGTTGCAGGCTTGTATTATATGATACTAAATGATATACCAAAGCGACTAAGAATTATATTCTGAAACCTGAAAGGGCACAAAATGAAACTAATTTAGTTTGCCTGTTGATGGCTGAGAGTCTTGTCTAAGTTTAAAAAAAATAATAAAATTGAGATTGGTAAATGGACTGCATTTATAAAGTTCCTTTTTACTTTACTCGACAAAGCTTTTTAGAATTTGCTTCAAATTCACACAAGCACACCCACATTGATAGACTGATGGTGGTGGAGCCGCCATGCAAGGTGCATGGCCTACCTGTCCGAGGCAGCTTGGGGTTCAATGTTTGCTCAAATACCCTTCCTCATGCATGCAATAGGAGTAAAGGATCAAGTTTGTAATTTAAAGGACGACCCGCTTTACCTACTCACTGAAATGTATTAAAAGATAATGATACTTCAGAGTATAGAATGTCAGTTATCTATTATTGACTCTCTTTCTAGAGGAAATATTTATCAGGTCCACATACTCTATGACCAGTCCCTAAAGTTGCACAGGAGAGTCAGCAGAAAAATCCTAAAAATATCCAGGTTTCCTTTTTTGGAATTTGCAACAATGTTAAATTCCAATATACTAGGCAGGTAAAAAAAATAAATAAAAAAACCTTAGCATTCATATTGCCCCCGATGGCTCTGTGATAGTATATCTATTTGTTTTATCATATATCATGCTGAATTCATAGTGCAAATACTATTTTTCAGCAAACACGATTTCCTTAAAAAAAATTAAAGACATCAATCCTTAAAATAAGCTCTCATGTTGTATTTTATATTTTAAAACTTTTTAAAGCAAAGGGCCAAAGATAGCGCCATTTCACTCAGTTGTAAAGTTTCTAAAATGGCAGCAGTTATGTTGTTGTGTAGGTGTAACAGTTTTTTTTAAATGGTATACTATCTCATTTTAGAAATGAGACTTCTCAAACCACACTGCAAATGTTTCACAGTGAGCCCTGCCAATTACACGGAGGAGTTTTGGAGCCATTTTCTAAACACCCTGGTCTGCCAGTCTTTCCCTCCTCCGCCTCCTCCTCGATCACTTAGAATAATCTCATTCCCCCCAACCGCAACCCACTTCCAGGATGAATATGAAACGCTCTTCCACAACTCTCCCAGCTGTCCTTCAAAAACTTCTTTCCCCCCCTGTGGTAATATTTAAAGGGCGATCAAGCCTCTGGCCAGTCAGTTCAGTGCTTGTCAGACACTATTGTCAGAAGTCCAAAAACTGATGTCACCCCTTTTACCCATCATTAAACGTATTTCGACCATCACAATCTGACACACATATACACACCACATCCCCAACCCACAGTCCCTTTATTGTCAATGACTGTCTCACATCCTCTGGCTCACCTCTCTTCTTGCAGCTATCAACAGTGACCTGTGCCGAGTCCTATAATTAAATACTTCCCCATATATAATATCCAGACTCTTCCAAGACAAGGTGATTGCTATGACAGACACCTGTAACCTTTGGCAAGTACGATCCCTGGCAGCCAGTGCTACAGACCAGGAGGGGCACAACATAAAAACAAGTGTCCTCTTTGTGTGTCAGTATGTGCGGATTCCGCCTGCCAACTTGTGGAGTCACAGTATGGCGAGGTTGCACAGGAGACAGATAGTGTGTCACCCCTCTGTGGTAAACAAATGGCTGTGCAATAAAGTCCGCATTTAGGAGGTCAGCTTGCCGTCCAAGCCTCCCAGCTGCCAATCGGTTTGCCCCCGCTGCATGACCCTGATGCTCGCTGCTGTGCAGTCAACCTCAGTCGAGGTGGATTTCAGCAAAAAGCCTCACAGCCCTAGGTGTTTATTAGAAGGACAGTGCATGCTCATAATGCTGAAAGTAAACCTATTTCCCACGATCGAAATCAGAGCAACACCTGGAGATAAACAATAGGTTGAGGGCTTCTGGTCATTTGGTCTCAAATGTTTTTCTAAACCCCTAGTTCCTTTTAGGGTGTAGTCAGACAGTCTATCATTTTTCCAATGTCTGAAGGCTGCCTGAACATTGATCAGACAACATAACAAAACACTGATGATTCACAACCTTTGAAAAGCACTTTTGAGTTTTGGACTGACTCATTAGAGGGACCCTTAGAATGCTATACTGTCATGCCGACAATCAGGCAAGAAAAGTTGGCAACTTCTACTAGATAGAAAAAAACACTAGTGATTCAAAGTTCTTTAAAGCTAAATCTATTTTTAAAATGCAAACAGGAACTTGAAAGGCTCATAAAATCTCTGAGAAAGGTTATGGTACTCCCAGGGGTATAGCAGATGGCCAACACACGGTGTCTCTGAGGTGTCAAGCACCATTTCTGGGCCTGGGAGGTTGGGAACAGTTGAGGGCAAAGGCCCATGGGAAAGCTACTCCAAGGAGAGGTTGCTAGGGCAGGGCGTTCTGCAATCTCTTAATGAGGTCACGGCGGCGCAGACCCCCTACCTATGCAAACAACCTCCACTTCAGGCAAAAAAGGGTTGCTCATGCGTTGCCTAACTGGAAATACATTTCTTATTTAATATGCTCTGAAGTTTATTCTCTGGGTACAAACGTTCAAATTATCAGTTGTTTGATTTGGTTGTCCTTGGATACTTGTCTTCCAAAGGCGTGAGAATGGAGACTCTCAATTAGATCTATCCTTTCCCTGGGATCTGATTTCTGTACCAAAAATGTCAAATATGCAACTTCAAGGAAATAGTCACATTTGTTAGACTCTGATCCATGCAGACCTAACTACCAGTTGCATTTACCGCTGTTAATATTACAGACACTATCTTGCAACACGTATTACATTACATTACATTACATTGCATTTAGCTGACGCTTTTATCCAAAGCGACTTACAATAAGTACATTCGACCAGGAAGACACAACCTTGAAGAAAACAGAATCATATAAGTACATCAGGTTTCATAGAGCCAAACATTTCAAGTGCTACTCAACTGGCTTTAGGTAAGCCAGTCCTTTATTAGTATAAAAGTGCTTCGTTAATAGTTCTAACGCTCGAAGTGGAGTATGAATATGTTTACCTCCCGTAAGCTCCCCTGTAAATTCCACTGGGGTTTCCCATACACAGGGTGACAGGTGTGCCTTGTTTTAAATTCCTCTGACATGGAAGAAGTGGATGGCAACGAAAGAGTAAAGCTAGGAGGTAGATACACACTGGAGCATTTACATAATAGTCCTGCAGTTCCATGCAAATTCATGTGATTCCCTACCAAACATCTGCAATGCAAGCATAGTTTAGTATGCATGAGTTCGAGGGGGGAAGGGAAGGAGAGAGGAAATGAGGGAGGGGAAGGGAGGGGGTTGGATGGCGAAAAAGAAAACAGAGATGGAGGATTTGAAGGACGACTAGTTTGATCAGGAGGATATATTTAGAAACCAAACACACTTTCCTACGGACACACAGCCTTTATCAAATACTGCCCATATGTTTCTCAAAATATACATAGCTTTAAGGCACCACAGGACAGGGTATGGTTTTCCCTTTTGTATCTCTCATAGTGCATTTTTCTCCAAGATGTAGCCAGTATTCTGATACAGAAAGCTACAAGGGTGCAATGAGTGAGAAAAAGAGAGGTTGGGATAGAGAGAGTGAGGGAAACTTTAGCAATGACACATGGAATCAATACTGTTATGGTTTCAGCATGGTGAAAAACAGATGGTTCCTGGAGACTTGTTTTATAACTGAGGTTGGGCTGTGTTTTTGTGTGCCTTTTTGTGTCTAGATACATCTCTGCTTCTCACAGACATACCATGTACACACATAAATAAGTTTACTCTAAATTATTAATCGTTGGAATGCCAAATGCACACATAAATTAAATAAAACATGGTATCACATGCAAATAAAAACCGCTACACATAAAGAACTATATATTTATGAACAGAAACACATGGACACAATTGTTCAAAGAGGCTGAAATAAAGAAGCAACGACACTAATGTAAACATAGAACTCATACGATTAACACATCACATATGGACACACTCTGAAACACTAAAAGGTTATGCATCATATATCTGTGTGTTGTTGGTCTTCTTGTAGGGTATGAATCAATAAAAGGCAGTACACTGGCTGAGGTAAAAGCCTGTTACTCGGGGCTGGCGCATAAAAACTTCATCAGTTGAAGGCCGAACATAAACAGCAGACAGCAGATAGCAGAGTTTAGAGAGGGCCATGAAAAAGCCAGTATTCGCTTTTAAAATAAGTATTTTTCCACCATCCTTCACCAGAAAACAGCATAGCAATGACATTATCTTGAACTAGCTTATTATCATGACAATCAGCTTAACATGACAATTAGCTACTGTGTCACCCTCATTCCCTTTGTTTTACAAAATACATTAAGAGTGATTTCATGGCATTAGTGTGGATTTTTTTGCATTTCAAAATCCACACAATATTTCCTCTGAAGAATATTTTGTTTTCCTAAAATAGTCGTTCATACTTACATCCATGTTCTGACCATGATGCTATCCAGTTAGCACACCTTTGGTATCAGAAGAACTGCAGCACTCAGAGATGTAGGGAGTGGAGCAAGTGTTGCTGGCCTGAAACATGATGCAATTAAACAGCAAACTAGACATTAACTATATGGTCATGCACAAAATATTCAGTTTTTTACCATCATTCCTCAAAGAAAATTACATGTCTAATGAATATTTATGCCACGTTACACTTTTAAAGTGTTTTACTGGTGGTAGAATTTTATGATCACTGCTTACCTCTTTTTTTCCTTTATCCCCATCCTTGAAAAGCTTGGTGCTGCAATTTTATATCAACACTATATGAACCAAAACAACCCTACCTTACTTTTCACAAACATATTAGGTGTCATAGTCCTCTACTGTTGTCATACTCTCAAGGGTGGGCACCCATTCTGATGTTTTCAAGAGTCGTTTTGGTATCGAGGAACTAATGTGTTGGAAATGTGGATTTTTCTGAAACAATACTCATAATCTTTGTATTACCATTTATGGACATATTTGCCATGACTTCCACATTATAATATAGGCATTCCTGGGGAATTATCAACATCCCGACCAGGCTGCTTCAAGGAATCGATATGTAGATGTTGTCCATAAACTCTTGTAACCAAACAATGCATGAAAACATAAAGCAGAAAGTCCAACTTTTGGGGGGCTCAACAAACAGGATATATTATTCTTTTTTAGGACATCAGACACGCCGTTTTTATCATCAAGCTCAACCAAACTAGAGGGTGTTTTGTGTGTCCGTGTGTGTATTATGTGTGCATGCCTTTGCGCCCAAGTGTGCTTACTGTTCCACCTCATGAAAGGGATTATTAATGTGGTCCCTCAGGTGATAAGTTGTTGTTTTTCTCCTTGAATATACAACTTAACATCTTTGCAGTGTGTGTATGTAAGTGTGGGTGGGTGGGGGAGGGGCTGTTTCTTATAGTGAAGTGTATAGGAGTTGATGGAAATAGCTTTGCGTCTTAAAGTCACTACTAGTCTCCTCTCTTTGCGGAAAATGGATGTATATACTTACCTGCTTCTTCCTTCCCTTTTTAAAATGCATTCTTTCTTTTTATTTGTTCTTGTCCCATTGTGGCTTGTGTGTAGATGTGCACACTTTTATATCTCTTGGTCCTTCTCTCATTTCATGCTTGTGGTGCTTATTCCCATCTCCCATTCCCTTCACTGCCGTTCTCAATCTCAGTAATCAAATGCATTAGTTTCAATATTGCATGGGGAAATGAGCTGAATTTAAAGCTTGACCATGTCAAAGTGAGAGTCCCTGATAGCCAGTGACTGCTACCACTCTTTGGAAATTGTGTTGCCATTTTGGATGTAATTACTGAAGCCTGGTGACTGTTTAATACCTGGAGTGATTGCCAGATATTAAAAGGAAGTTCGAGCTTCAATATATATTCATTGGCCATCAATGGGAATCACCTGGAATTTAATGGATAGACTTTGTCTGGGCTGTTAGTCTAAAACAAAATATGAGTAGCACCAATTTCATTCCATTCAGAAAAAAATGCTTAAAACTGTTGAAGGTGAAATACTTTTAATTCCACGTAATGTCAGAAAGGCTAGCGATAATTCTGTCTTGTTAATATGTATGACTTTTACCAAATACTGAACATTAGCTTCCCATTTGAGATGCATGTAAGTTAATGTAATTTACTAGATTTCCAGAATAAATTAGTGAATTGCTGTAGTGCTAGTCATTTTGTCACATTGAATTCGCAAAACATGACCATTAGCAGTTTCCTCATGGCCATAGCCTTTACTGTGGAAGCAGCTGAGGTAAATGGTTTATCAATCGATCGGCCTCTCTGCTAGCAAGGCCAGAATTCTAAATACTCTATCTTTCCTCGGCCCATTTCTAGAGAAAAAGTAATGCATGCTTTAAGCAACATTTGACAGGTTTTCCAATTGGGGTATTAATGACAGGAAAGTATGTTGTGTTTTCAATATCATATTTTTATTTTGAGTGAAGGACTGCTTTAGCAACATATTGGCATCTCTGTTTAGAATTGCATTTGTTGTTATTTAAAATAGAAATATAAGATATTATCCCTCAGGGAATAATGAAACATACGTGTACCTTTCATTCTACACTTCTTCATCTGGCCTGTTCTTATTTTTTCATTTACAGTTCAGAAAAGGAATCATTGAGCTGTTTGAACAGTGCCTATGGTTAACCTGGAGCCCACACTTGGCCTTGGGTTATGTTTTGGGAGGCCGTTCAACACCAATAGCTGTTTGTAATTGTGTTGTGGAGTTTGTATAGCAACCAGAGGAGGAGATAAAAAACCATGCCCTAAGGGTATGGTCATAAATCATAACCTAGGCACTTTGTGAACGTAGATAGAATAATTCCCTACAGGCATGGCAAGACTCCCTCTACCTCCACCAATGTTTACAGTCGGAACAAAAGGGGCATCATTCAGAGGTCTCCTAGATAATTTGATACTCCCCCAGTCTCGCTATTCATGTTTCTGTATTTCCCTCAGTTCCCACCAATGACATTACCTGCCAGGAAAAAGAAGGGAAAGGACACACATGTTGGTCGTGTGTCTATAATATTGTGTTGAAAGAAGAGCTGAGCTACTGAAATACTCCCACTCTCTTCTGGCATGAACGACCTATTGTTGATCCGTCCCTTTGTGTTCTTGTAAGTGCGTGCGTGTCACGTGTTCTTGAATTTTTCTATTTGTATTTTGTGGGAAAAAAATTGTAGATTTACATGTGTGCGTGGGTTTTGCTGCATGGCTGCATGGCTTTGTGGTTTTATTTTAAGTGCGCCTGCTGCTGCATGTGTCTGTCTGTTCCATTTTGCCCGTTAAAGAGACTGGTGCTGTTGCTGTGAAGGGTGGGACGCTTGTATATGCCTGCTGTCTGAGGTGCTTGGTTACACTGCAATTAGCTGTGGTGGTCCGCCTCTCACACAAGGCCACAGTCACAATGTGGCCCTGTTGAGCAGCTAAATATATGTAACTTTACACTTTAAAAGCTTCTTGACTTGGTTGATAAAGCCACTCATTTTTTTGATTAAGGTGATTTTTTTGTCTTTTTGTCGAGATATACCCACACAGTTGTTGACCGTGTACTCTCTGCACAGTTTGTATCACTGTACAGTAGTAGCCTATTCACCACCGTGTGTGCAGGTAATTAATCTCACTTCTAGAGAGTCACCCTCACCACTCGTGTGGGCTCAGCAGAGTAGCAGCATCACTGTAGCTGAGAGGAGTTCAGTGTCTTGCACAAGGACACTAAAGCAGATCAAATGCCGCCATAGGGCCCCTAACCTGGGACCTGTCATCTGGGTCCTCTAAGAAGGAACCGTTTAAAGATTGATTGCTGACACACAGTTTGCTTTTGTCAAGTGGTCGACAAACTCATTAAATTCATGACATGGATCTCGTTTACTTCTCTCTTTCTTTGTCTCTTCATTGACATCTTTTAATTAAAGCATATGGAACCTCTTGGTGGTGGCTTTGTGCTGCACCAGCCATATAAATGAGAGAAAAGTGGCGTGTAGGTGGAAGGCGTACCCAGTCTTTCTGTTTAGCTTGGGGGATTAATGGCAATTTGACTAAAACAAAGAGACGCTGCCTGGAATATCATTGGGTGCCTGTTCAATTACAAGGGCAAAGAGATAAGCAAATAACGTCAAGATCCTGTGATTAAGAAATAAAAAAAACTGTAGAAAACATTGACTCCCCCGCTAACCTAGGAGTTTCAAAGGGCCCTGGTTGAGAGATTGAGCGATTACAGGGTGTGGGGTATGTGAGCCCTTTTCACAGAGCGATCGCGCAATACTTCCATGAAGAAATGCCATTATTAATCTTGAACACATACGTTAGTTCTGTCACTACCTTCACTTCTGCGCAACTCTGTCCCCCCAGTAAGGTGAAATAACGGCGCAACTGTCCCACCTTGAACAGGTTGTGTGAAAGAAGATTTTGCCTCCAACACCATTACCCTCCTTCCATGTATGTGTCGTCAGCAGCAGTGAGATGTTGTGGAAAGCGCAGCAGAATTGCCTATAGTCTGAAAAAAAAACAGTATAAACGTTAGCCAACCCTTCTTGGGTAAAATAATGTACATTTCATTTGGGTCTAATGTTTATCCTCTCCTCCTGTTTTTTACAGAGTGCCAAACCATCCTGCGTGAAGACCCCAACCTTCCCTGCGTAGTCGGGGCCTCGGCTCTCCAGCCAGGTCAAAGATCAGTCCCACCCTACCCCTCCCTGCCCCCCCCCTTTCCCTACTGGTGCCAAGATGGCCACAAGCGGTGCCCCTCGCCTCTCCTTGACACTCCTGCTGCCTGTCACCACTCTGCTGCTATCACTGCTGCTCACCGGCTCCCACGCCTCATGTAAGTACCAGGACACTGAGTAACCATACTATTAATGATAACCTCTCGGCTTTCCTATGTAGCCTTATAGATGTCTTTTGTACATATCTGATACACTGGTTGTAAACAGAATATGGAAGGTGGCAAATATGGCGAGTAAACAAGACATTAGTGAACATTTTTCTTGCTGCTTTATGTTACTGTCCTTTCGAGTTTGCTTTAGGTCAGCATGTAAAGGCTTGTATTCGATTACTATCTGAAATAGTATCTCATCTCGGAAAAGCTGTTTTCATCTTCAACAGGCATGTTTTTTATAGGATGTCATCCTACTGTATGCCTCAGCCAAAGAAAATAAGAACTTCACCACAAGCTCAGATCTTGTTTTGACTTATAATCCTAAATGCCAATCTCACATCTGATTTAGTATTTGTATTGCACTTGGGATGAGTGAGCATGTAGGGCCTCTATGATTTTGCTCAATGGCTGAAAACAAGGACATGAAATTATTGAGCGACACATTCACTTTTAAAAAGACTGCACATGAGATTATAAGCTAATGTTTCTGTGGTACTAATCAGCCCCAATTTGGCATTTCTTTTAAATCACAGGTCTCAAAAATATTTGCCATTTAGACACTATTCATGTTTTTAAATGGTCCTCCATATCTCCCCATGTTAATACCAGAGGAACATCAGTAGCTCTTATCCCACCCGTCAACTCCTGCTTAGGATTTGTTCTGCACCATTTCCCCGTTAAGATAGGCTTAGAGTAGCATTAAGGAGACAAAACAAAGAGGAGGCGCTGTAGAGAAACGGAACAAGGGTGATGGCGAGTGTCTCCTCTAGGTTTCATTGTTTGTAAATCCTGTGTGCCTGGGTAAGTGGGATGAAATATGTATGTATGACGTCCTGAATTGTCTGCTGTAGATCAGTTAGAGCCTGTGTGTTGAAGTGTGTCAGCGACATGTTTATGCAACATGTAAATCGATATATGGCTTTGTATTGTATGTGCCTATCGAAAGTTATTTTTCTTTACCCCACTGTGTGTGTCTCTCTCTCAGTATAACAATATTTAAGGCAAAAAGATACAAAAAACAAGATTAAAGCAAATATAAAATATCATAATAAACAGCGCACCAGTGGTTCACCTGGTAAATCCCCCTTACAAATGTGTTCTTACTGAGCGGCAGTACTTGCAGCCCTTTGCTGGAAGTCATTACCCTTCTCTACTCCTTTCTCTTCACGGATGTTCAATTGAAAGGAAAACAGCCATATAAAAAAATATGTTTTGACCTTTCACAAGATAAGCAGATATAGAAATGTAACAAGAAAGGAAAACTATATTAAATCTTCCCAAAAAAATGAAGAGGGTCATTGACTTACAGCTTTTCAAACAATTGTTGTAAAATGCAATGGTCCACCATTGTAATCTAATTAGTGTAGCGTAAGCAAATATGCAGAGATACCAGATTTAAACAGATTAAATAAAAATGCAAAAATGAAATATTCAATCAGCACATCATTTAAAGGTCAATTCAGAATTTGAATTTCAAAGTTATAAATGACACTTTAGAGGTTAAACTCTTTGGTACAGCCCATAGAAAGATATTCCAAAGAAATACAGAGGAAGAGATGAACAATCTGCCGGAAAATGAGCCCTACCTGATTATCTGCCTTTCTTAGGACATTTGTGAGAGAAATCGCTTTTTTTGTCCTTGTTTCCTCTCTCTGTCTTTTCATTTGTCTGAGATCCACAAATTCAGTGAGTTTGTTCTCAGTGGTTCAAGATAGCATGAGGGGGACTTGATTGTTCTCATGTTGCAACATAGCTGTCTGCTCTTGATTGGACGGTGGTTTGAGTGTCTTGTAGCATAATTCAAGTGTCTTTCGGCTCAGCTGGCTGAAAACATCTGAAATTGCACTCAGACAGATGTCAAACAGATGTCTTTGTCTTCTTCCTCTTTGCCTTTTATGCCTCTCACATCAGGGTCACACACTCATTTTCAGGGTAAGATGAAAGCCGATGTGCAAAAGCTCCTTCTCTCAACATGTTGACTAGAAAGACGTGTGTTTTTGTTTTTTTTATCTTCTAATTCTCAGTTAATTTGCCACCGTGGAAGGACGCAGGTTTTTTTCGTCTTCTTCAACTTACTCACAGCCTCTGTTTGCTCACCCTGGTTTAAATAACATTAAGTGCAGTCTGCTTCATCTTTTGTGGAGATTAGCAATACTTCTCTCTCTCTCGACTCTTTCCCTCTCTCTCTCTCTCTCTCTCTCTCTCTCTCTCTCTCTCACACACACACACAAACACTAACAAATACACAACAGCAGGGCTCCCTCCCCATCTGTCAGTATCTGCCAGTCTTTGTCTGTCCTGCCAGTGGATATGATCGCTGCTTTTGTGGAGCTCTCCCACTCTGTGTCTCTGTCTCTTACTCATGTTCACACATGTTTTTGTTTTCTAATTTTCCGCTTCTTCTCTTTTTGGGGCCATACAGCATAGCCCTACAATTACGTCTGGAAATATATGCACACACTCAAAAAGACTACTTCATTTTGCTCCATCTGATTGTCTTTCGTACGCGCACACACACACGCACGCACGCATGCACACACACACACACACACACACACACACACACACACACACACACACACACACGCACACACACACACACACACACACAGTGGTGCAGTTGTCCAATTATATTCACTCCCACCTGGTGGACTGAGAGGATAGGGAGGGGGGGGCAAAGACACCAACCACCTCCTTTATCAACACTTTCTCTCCCTCACTTATACACACACACACGCACACGCACACACACATGCACACACACACAATGGATGCCACACTTTTGCAGAAAAGCCCAGCTGGAAGCATGATGTCATCTCCTTCTCTCACCCTCTCTCTCTCTCTCTCTTCTCTCTCTCTCTCTCTCTCTCTCTCTCTCTCTCTCTCTCTCTCTCTCTCTCTCTCTCTCTCTCTCTCTCTCTCTCTGCCTTCCATCCCTTCCATTTAAACTCATAAATCACAGTGAGAAGGAGACATTTTTAATCAAAAGAGAAAGAAAGATAGCCAATAAATCCTGCCACCCCACCCGTAATAATGCTTGGCTCCCTGTTTAAGTGTGTACGCTTATATTTGTCTGCATGTTTGCATAGCATGTGTGTGCTGGCGCGTAACACTAATGTGTGGGGTGTCTCCTGAGCTTTTTTCATAGGTGTCTATAGCAGATTGAGCAGGATGATGTTTGTTGTAGCAGAGCTATTAAACTCGATGGCAGTGTCGTGCATTCATTTTATGTGAAAAATCTAAAGTACATGTAGTAACATGTAATATTAATATATTTTTGTATTGTTTGTTAGGACCTTTTAGCTTATTGGCCTGTCATGTCAGAGTCCATACATAACAGTCATTTAAATAAACAATAAAGATAAGGAACAAACCAGCAAGCTATCAACATATGTGTGCATCCATCTTTTTTTTGGGGCCATGGATTTTGCGAGCAAACAAGTATTCTTTGTTTTTGAATAAATCATTATCAGAGAAACGTACTGTGATTGGACCAAATAGCTTTCATGCAAAATCACAACCCAGGGTGTTTTTTAGTCACGATTAAAGGGGACACACGGATTAAAACAAAGACCCAATAACACAGAAAGTAATATTATTATTATAAGTATATTAGATAAAAGTGTTTAAAATAACTGAATAAAATACAGCTCTGAAAAGATCCGTTTCATTTTAGACTTTAAACACCTATCACTGTTTTTGTGTTTCTGACGTGTTTAGGGAAGCTGATTAAAAAGTATTGGTACATATTTTAAAGTGTAGATCGTTACTCAAGTTATTAGATGTATGAATACCATTTTTTTAATATCATTTATTTTTATTTATGAGCTTTGGGGCACAGACTTGCACGCACGCACAGTTCACTGCGCGTAAAAAGGATGGGTGTAAATGGAGGAAAATCCACTCTTGTTCCCCTGCCCATGCCTGATGTTTTAATAAGTCTTCATTTTTTGCTCACTTACATTTTTGAGTTAAATTTTCCATATTTTGCTTCTTTTTTTTGTTTTTGTTAAGTGGTTCTATTTGACAATAACTGTTTGTTGACAAAAGTGATTTGTCAGCATTATTTTGTGCCTGTCACCTCCTCCTCACCTCTGACTTCTGATTTCTTTTGGCCTTTTTGAGTCCTCCTCAACAGAAGGATTCTTGACAAACTACTCCTAATAGTAATTGGCCAGAACTCACAGCGATGGGGTGAGGGTGTTCAATTATTTATATTCCTTTGAAGTTGCCAATTGAAAAAAAGTATGAAAAGCTGTTATTTTCTTGTTCTTGTTGCCTACGTCTCTGTGTCTGTGTTTCTCTCTCCTTGTTTTTCTCCGTCTTTCCTTCTCCCTCCCTCGCTCCTTATCTTTTCCGTTCAAATTATATTTGAGCCAACACTGTCAAGTTAATTCTGTCATATTCAATTTGACGTGCATCCTGCTGTTGTGTGCTTGGCCCCATGCTATCTCTATACACTGTTTTTCTCTCAAATTAGAAGAAAACAAGTTCATTTTTAATTAAGTTACAGGTAGAATCCCTGCCTCAAGTAGCCTGTTGGCAATGTCTACTTTCTGAGAATTGTTGTTGAATTCTCAGAGCTGTAAACTTACAGATGGCAGAGGGAAACAATTTAGAGGAGTGCAAGAAAACAACTTTCGTTCTTGTTAATCGTCCTTTGGAAAGACCTACAAGTTTGGCTGATAATTTGCCATTAAAATCAACAGTATGTTGTAATTGAATCAAATAGTTCCAGGTGTGAGCATTTACCATTTTAAACGTTTACAAGAATTTACAAAACCCTCGATAACAGGGCAGCTGCAGTCCATATGACTCAATACAAAGAGATACTAGGACACCATACACTCAAATTGGTTCCAAAAGATAGCATGGTATGGCGATCGTATCAGGAAGAAATTGGCATTGTAAGTTATTTTATTAAATGTACCTCTAAAAGCAACGTTTTGGTCAGCAGAATGGATCATATAGTTGTCCTCCAAATGTGCAGCCGCAGCGTTTGTGGTACTTATATCTCTTTTCTTTGCCATCTTCGCTCTTCCTCAGTTTCTTTTCATTAACATGCTTCAGTAGTTTGAGCGATGTTATATGAACTCAGTTTGACAGAACAATAGGAGTGATTGAAGTGCGTGAAGGCACTATCCCTCAGTTTTTTCCTTCAACATAGAGGTATTCAACACATCACCAAGGTGGCTTTCAAAATTGTAATGCCTTCAATGCTTTGAAGAACAATTCATATCTTCAAAGGTTTTTGAAGGCCACCAAAGAAAGTGATTCAATGCCGGGCAGTTGGTCCGATAATTTCTCATACCTCTTTTCTCAGACTACACAGTAGGGATGCACGATATTGGTTTTTTGAAACCGATACCGATACCGATAACTTCCTGCTTCTCAAGACCGATACCGATAACCGATAAAAAAAAAAAAATGTACGCCACTAATTATTTTAACGCGATTAACGCATGTGTATTTTTTTTCCTGGGCCGCCCCGTAGTTTCAGAGCGCATCGAGTTTAAAATACCATCTACAAGCTGATGCTGACAGCCCCGCTCCTGCCGCCCGCTTGTGGCAGACCAAACTTCCACGCTCACCGGCAGGCACCGACTGGCCATCTGGAGGACCGGGAGGGTGTGTGTATGTGTGGCCCGAGCGAGCGAGAGAGAGACCTTACGTGCATTGTTGTTGTTAGCATCTGGTGCTAGCTAGCTGCGCTAACGGATATACGGAGCTGTTTAAATGAAAACAGAGGAGCGACATTTCGCCACAACTACGCCGAGCACTTGACTTTATGCAGGAAGCCAGACAGTGGGACATTGTACGAAAAGTCAGCACACTCAGCACGGATAGTGCGCAACATGATTGCAGCGTCCAGGCAGCTCCGGTTCGAGCATATGCCTTGAGTTGCACATAGCTGCAACGCCCATACCACCGACGACATGTTTGTTTACTGTCCTGGCTTCACGGCCGCACACCATTTACGTCACAGCCAGGCATGAGTTAGGGAGCGCTGGATTTGTGAAAAACTCCCCTCTTCCTAAACCACTAATACCACAGTACTGGCCAAACGGGAGGAGCCGAGTGAAAAACAAGCGCCCCTCATCCAAATCCACCCACACCGCAGTATTTTTTCTTTTTTTTTTACCCAAAAAATATATTGTATATTATCGGGGCTATTAATACTGGTATCGGGTTTATCGGGATGACGTCATAATTCCTAATATCGGACCGATAATTATCGGGCCGATAATTATCGTGCATCCCTACTACACAGGTGTCCTTACTTCACTTGGTTTGGAGAATGCAGGAAACAATTCAGTTTTTGTCTTTGTTTATTTTATTCTTAGCATTGAGCAAGAAGAGTGTCTGATCTCTATTTTATTTATTCTTGTCCTTTCTGACCTATAACAATTTAAGCAATTGGAGCTGCCCTCTTCATTTAACCAGCCAACAAGTGTCAATTGCCTCACGTTAGTCTCTAAATGACACACAATTGTTCCAATTCCACCTCCTCAGTGTGCTCTGTGATTTGAAATCAGAAACGCACTTAGGTTTAATTTCCCTTCCCTCTCACTGAGGAATTGAGCCTATTTATTTCCAGTTGGCGGAAGGATATTTAGTGTGTATTACTTTTTTCTTTAGCCTTCAACAAAGGTTTCAATGGGACCAATTTGTGCATATTACAAGTTTGCCACTCTTTTTAGAAATGGAGCTTCGCTGTGACAGCAGTGTGGCTCGGCAACGTTTTTCACCTCTGGGTACAAACTGCAGAACTTATTTTATACTGGGTTACCACATCCTGCCACAAGTCCCTCATGGACTGAGAAGCCTGAGTCCTGCGAGTTTGGTTGGAGTGAAGTCGACATAGATGGCCCACTGCATGATGCAATGGGGAATGGTTTGCACGAAAACGTCACATCTTTACTCATTGCATGTACCACTGAGCCCCTCAATCTCTGTTTTCTCAAAACAAGTTGAAATCATTTTCAAGCGGTGTGACATAATTGAATGTCTTGGCTGTGGAAATCAATCTCTTTGAGAATTGTCTTGTGATGATAATTGAAAATGGGGCCTTTTGACTCGTAGGAATAAAATGCAAGTTGAATTATATTTCAACAGGCAACAATAATCCTGCCTTTTTATTAAATTGCTGCAAGGAAATATAATTTTAGGAAATGTTTTGATGTTACAAGATGGACAGTTTTCAGTGGGAACTGCCTGTACAGTCCAGGCGGCACAAACGCGCTTTATGACTGCTTCCACAACTGCATGGCACCCCAGATGCCCAAGAGCAAGTCCCAATTAGCCTTTCTTCCTTATATTTTAATTGGAAAAGCAACTGTTTCATTAACCCTTACCCTTAGTAAGCCAAGGTAAGGAATCCTGACTCAAACATGCCCTGTGCAATATGGCTACAGCTGAGATTAATGTAGGCAGTACATTTTTTTTTTTAAATCTTGACTTTATTATTTTTAAAGCTAATTTCAATCATGCATTTAAGCAGTATCAGGAAATCAGCACAACCACAGTATTACAGCTGCACTTATACAAGTAAGGTGTACTGCTCTTTTTTTAGGTTTGTAGATGCTACACATGTCCATAGGTAGTGCTATATTAGCTGATACATAAATGGACTGCCCTCTTACAAAAGGAGGTTTATACGATAGAGGATCACATAAAAGATACCACATTGTGGACTGTATGGCTAGCCCTGTTGTTCATCTTCTAAGTTGGCATATGTTTATACCACTGCATTATCCATCTTTATCACAAATGTCCATCAGAAATTGGTGACAGACTGACCAACCTTTTTTCTCACTCCTTTCTCTCTTTTTCTCGCCCGGTTCAAGTTTTTTACAGCAGTCTTTGTTGGCAGTGATTGCGTGTGAAAACCTCCCGACGAGAGACAAAGCAGGACAGCTTTAGAGTAAAGGCTTGGTTTCCATAGAGATGGCACTTGCCCAGGCAGCCTGTTAGAATTGGTTCTGATTGATGGGGCTTGGTTTGCTGAGGGCTGGAGGGTGTGTGCACGGTTGTGAGAGAGTGTGTCTGTTTGTTTGTTTGTTTGTTTGTGTGTGTGTGTGTGTGATGGCTGGTAGGGTTTTTCGTCAGGTTCAGGACAGACTGGCAAGCAGTTTAGCAGCCTGCTGAGTCTTTTTGGATAGCTGTTAGGCAGATACTGCAAGCTGGTTAAATCTCCTCACCTTACAGGTCCACATGGCTGTAGATCGGCAATATCTGTCTGCACTGTTAGTCCATCTGACTTGGTCTTTTACTTCTGACCTGGGGATTTTTTTAGAAATGTCCCAAAATAAATAATATTAAAAGCAATATTAAATATCAAAAGTTCCCGTTAGACTTAACATGAAAAATAGATTTGTGCACCCATGTTGGCAAATGTATCCGTTCTCTAGTTATTGGCTGTTTATTTTTATCCAAGCAGACGGTCATGAGAGTGTGTGTCATGTGTCTGCTGTTTGTAATATGAAAATTAAATTTGATCTCAGCAAGGATTAAGTAGTAAATGCAATTTAAATCAGTAACACACAGTCGCTCATGTTGCTCTCATCCACTTTGTAACTTTGTAACTACTAAAAAAAGACAGAAAATTATATTTGTTAGTAGGCAAAGGATAGGTCTGTTGAGAAAAAGTAGTGGGAGGAAAATATAGGAAAAATAATATATACACGGCAAACAAGTTGCTCTTATCCAAAGTAGCTACGAGTATGACAGTTAAACCTAAAGTACATTTATGTAATTTTCATCTGCATACTTACCCTGCCGCACCCTCTGTCTATACTGCCACATGATTGGCAGGAGAAAACGAAATTAGTTTGCTCTTAGCAGTAGCACTAATAGTACCAATTTTTATTTTTCGACATTGCGGGGAAAAATGGTTTCTATGTGCTGTAAAGATACCTATTTCTAGCAAGATGGATAGTGCCCTTTTCCCCAATTCTCGGCCTTTCTGTGCAAATGACTGAATGGATGTGCGTCATTTTGTCTCCCACTTTGCTAATTCAGCGGATAATGGCTACAATTTATGACCCAAGAAGCTTTTTCTCCATCAATTACTGTATTAGTCATAAAGCCTGTACCATCCCCCCTCGTCCACCCCCTCCAAATGAAAACAGAAAATAAGTGTAAATGAAACCGTCTCATATTCACAAATCCACCTCCCACTCTCTGCCACTCTATAATCACATAGCTGGTGTATCCTTTCTTATCGGGTCCAACAGCGGCAGCGGCCAATAGCAGGTGGTAGCTGTACTAGCTAAAAAAACTTCTGTGTGCACAGTGTGAGCTTTTGTCCCCCCTCCTGCTAGATGATCGTGTTTGTGTTGATCTGTTCTATTCTCAGGGCCTTGTGAAGATAGCTGGCCCCCATTGCTGGTTATTTTAGCTCAGGCCATGCCCCCCCTGCCAGGCAGATAAACACAGGTCTTGTGTGCTTATCTGGGCAGTGCCATACCTCAGTCTGTCTGAGGGAAGCTCAGGGAATAGAGAGAGACTTAGGTGGAAGGGACAAATGGCCACTGCGGGTGCAATGTCCTTTCAATGTCATCTCTGTTAACAGTACGCACAGCCTTTGGAGACTTTTATACAAGGTACCTTACAGCAAAAGAAAGTGAATACATTTGTACAATAGGTGTCAACAGGAATCCAACCTCAAAAGCTCTGTGCTTTGGGTAACACTGATCTATGTGCACACAAATCAGAGTACATTCTAGTTTGTCCACATTAAAGGTCACCTAATATACTGTTTTTCATCAATATATTAATAGGTCTCAGATATGTCTCTGAAGTGTTTTGCTCGAAATACCAAACAGGTCATGCATTGTAGCATCCCATAACCCCCTCTGTTTCAGCCCTGTTTCGAAGTGCTGATTCTCTGTCTGTTACTTTAGATGAAAATAAGGAGCCACTCCCCACGCCCCTCTGCGAGATATTTGGTTAAAAAGAACACAATGGTGCTCTAGGAGGAGATTCAGGTGATAAGGTGGGGGGGGGTTACCTTGGTTGGTAATAGAGAACCACAGTGACGCATCCTAAAACCCGGAAGTAAACTCCTTCCGGTTCCTTCTTCAAAAACGCGATGCAATTTCTCCATAGGATTTTGGAAAATAGCTAGAAATAAGGTCTGTGGTTGACAGACATTTAAGAAACGGATCACGTTTTGTTCAGCCGGATAATATCCACGTCTACCCTACTTTTATAATTTTCGAATCATAAATCTAGTCGCCAGAAGCAAAATGCTAACGTTATGCTATGAACGAACTATAGAGCAGGGTCGCTGCTTCAACGTCACGCCAACTTAAGATCCATATTCAAACGTACAGATTCTAAATTGTACAAGTTGAAGCGTTTGTTTGAACAGTTTGCAGGAGGCAGGTACTTGCTTTCAAGCAGAACAGGGCAAACAAACTTAGCGGGAGTGTTTTACGGGTTCGGTGTAATGACGTAAAACGGCCTAGACAACTTCTGTAGTCCTATTCAGCCACTTGTTAACAACCATCGTTTTTCAGACACGTAAACTCTTCAAAAATCACCAGCGGGGTCACTGCTGATGTATTTAATGTCGTAGAACAAAACGTGATCTGTCTCTTCAATTTGTGTCAAACACAGACCTTATTTGGAGCCATTTTCCAAAATCCTATGGAGAAATTGCATTGCTTTTTATCGAAGGAACCGGACTTGGTAAAAATGCTAACTTACTTCCGGGTTTTAGGACGCGTCACTGCGGTTCTCTATTGGCTAATGGTTACACAAGCCAAAAACATCGTTATGACATCATACAGTGGCCAAAATCTGATCAGCTCATTTTCAGACAGGTTTTTATATAAATGGATCAGGACAGAAAGTTAGCGAATCTTTTTTCCTGAAACTTTCAGAATCTCTTTACACAGAGGGGATACATGTTTATGTGTAAAATACATGAAAAAGTGGATTTTGCATCATAGGTGACCTTTAAATGTATGTCCTTAAATTACTATAAAAAGTTGTCTAACTACTGTAACTTAGCAGACCTATAATGTAAAGCCAATAAATTATTATAAAAAAGTGAAAGCAAGCCTTACTTAACAGAATATAAACTACATTGCTGTCACAAAGTTTCTTTACTGCACCAAATGTGTCGAGGGAGTGGTTTTAGATGAAGCTCTCAAAAAGGAAGCATCAGGTTTAATTTATAATTGTAGTTTTATCTTGTTAGTACAACAGCACCTTCCACCACTGGATTGAGATAAAGGGCTACCATACTATACGGTGATGCTAGTATTAGGTGATACCAGGAACTAACATTAAATATTAAAAATATATATTATTATATGTTTAAGATGCTGCACACAGCTCCTTCAAAGGGTGAGTCCTTATTACAGGAAAGCCACATGTTTGATCCCTTACAAAAGGAGAGATTTTGTCAACATTTTGTTTCTATGATGTAGATTCTGAATCCAGCCAATGCATGAACCATTCTGAATAAGCCTATTATGTATAGATAATATAGTGTGGTCTATGCCATCCTTCACTGGAATTTGAAACAGTTTAATCCTCAACATCACTCAACCTTTTCTACCCTGCAATTACTGTTACTGGCTACATACCAAGGTTCAAATTCCATAGGAAAGAAAGGCTTAAAGTCAATGGTAACTGGCAGCAGAAGCCCAGAGGCACAGAGCTGAGGAAAATTGAAAAGAAGGTTAATTATGCTCATTAGAGTTCACACAATCACACACTGCATACCTGTAGTGATTGCTCTATAGAAGACATCCATTGGCCCAGAGCCATTGTCTCTACCCTTTACCCAACCTGGGTTCATTGGAAGTTACATTATTCTGATGACGTTCTAACAATTTTTAAACTGACTTAAAATAATCTAAAATAGACAAAGCATATAAATGTTGTCCTAAAGGGATTTTATCTCTCACACGCAACTTGGTACTGTCTGACCAGCTTCCTGCTTTCTACTGCAGTATTATCTTTTTTTCTTTTTTCTCACAGCTTGGTTATTCAATCTTCTTTTTTTGCTTAACAGTGTGCGTGATTAGTGCATAATATACTGTAAAGTCAATATTTTGTGAAGAAGATATCATTTATAGTTCAATGGCACAGTGTTTGGCATGTATCGGTAAGAATCTTCCACTATTGGTAGAGGGAGGAAATTGATGCAGAAGAAAGAATACAAACCAGGAACGTTTTTTATTGTTTATTTTTTTATGATATATATAACACTTTTTGTCCGGCCCTTCTTCACAAGGTCTTGTCTAGTTCTTAAACTTCCTGTCACCTCCTCTCCTGTAGCTTTTCCCCCTACCGACCTCATCACTTTTTCCTGTACTCCTCTTCCTGTCAACCACTACTTTTCAATGTGTTTCATTTCAACCATACTTCTAGCTCACTAGCTTTTAAAAAACGTCCTTTGGAAACTATATATTCAGTACGTTATGAGAAAATCCTGAGTCTGTCTAGACCAGGGTTCTCCAACACGTCGATCGCGAGCTACCGGTAGCTCGCGGGCAGCTTTTCAGTAGCTCGCCGCTTGCGGTTCACAGACTGTGTAGAAACAATCCGACTACAATAAATGCATCTGAATCAGTCCGTGTCGCTGCGGCTCAGACACACATGGATTTATGTTTTAAAAAAATACTCGCGTTAGCACCATGTCAGGTTTTTGGTGGATTTAATCAAGTCTTGGATTGCAGAGTATGAATGTCCTCTTGCTATTTTCAGTTGATAAATACTTGTGTAAAGTTTGTGAAGGCAGTAGGAAAAAAGAAATGTTATTATTGACTTATTCACTGATTGAGATATGATGAAGCTAACTTAATCTCATACATTCATGGGATTTATGTAACAGTGAGACAGAGAATGTAAGTGTGCAACCACATGCAGTATTTTTGTTTTTATATGCTGTTGTAAATACTCCTGTTGTCTGCTGTGTTCAGACTTAAGTCATGTTTGTGATGCCACATTCAGTGTCCTTCTTTTAACAGAAGACCGTTGCTAGAAGCTGCAGCTAGACTGCAGAAGTATTAGTTTTTAGTTTTTGAGGATGGAACAATTTCACACAGATATAAGGAGGCTAGACCTATACAATTGATTTATTATGGTTTATAATTTCATGTCAAGATGAAGGAAAAGAAGAAGATGGCTGAACTGTTCAGTGTCAATCCTGTGGAGATGAATCATGTTCAGCTTAAGTCTCAGCAAAACTCACAACATTTCTGGAGCCTTGTAGACCTAGAAAACTATAAGAGCATTCACCAAGCAGCACTGAAAATGTCTGCTTTATTTGGCTCTACACACCTTTGTGAAGCAGCTTTTTCTGACATGAATGTTATGAAATCTAAATACAGAACAAGACTGACTGATCAACATTTAAATGACTCTATTAGAGTGAACCTAAGTGGGTACACTCCAGCATACACCTCTATGGTGCAGTGCCAGTCATCTCACTATCTGTGAAAATTATTATTATTTTGCACATGCGCCATAAGATGCTTGTAAGGTGGTGATTAAGGTGATGTATTTACTATGTGGGCCATAATAATATGTGAGCAATTGTCGTTTTCTTGGACCTTGATGTGAAGTTAAGATTTTTGATAAGCTTTAGGTATTGCAATTTCACACGTGTACAAAAGTAGCTTAATTCAACTGATGAGCGCTATGTGAATAAATCTAAGCGATGTGATGGAAGTAGCTCTTGGCCACTTTCATTTTTTCAAAGTAGCTCTCAGATGAAGAAAGGTTGGAGATCCCTGGTCTAGACATAAACACACATGTAGGCTGGAACATGTATTGTACTGTACATCTCTTTCATCCTTTAAATCAAGAGTCAGGAGAGGAACAAAGGCGACTGGTTGGACATGTGGAAAGGTCCAGGGGAAAAGTAATCAAAGAGTGCTGGCCTTGTGCAGAACCACTGCCACAGGCCTGCTCTTTGTAAAGCCTTCCTCTGTCTCGACAGAGGGCACATTGTGAGGCGAGGTCAAATGCAGAGGAGCAGTATTGTGTAAAGCTGTGTTGTTCGCTTTCAGAATGGAAATTGAGATTGTAAAAAGCCAAAAGGGATTATTGTATGTAGCAGAAAAATACAGATCTACTACTTGATGCTAATGAAAGCTGCAGTGCTCATATCACCCCACAACCTTCAGAATATGTACTCCTGGGAAGTATAATTAGATTTATTTTAGGGCTCTTTTTTCTGGTGAGTAATCGTTTACATGTATTACATTTGAAGAAAGTCAGTTGTGTTAACGATGCACCTCCTATTGATACATTACAAGTTAAAAACACATATGCAACAGGTGGAGAATACCTCTTCAGCCAATACTTCAATTATAGACTTGTTTTGCAGATTTATAATTTCTTATGTCTTATTTCATATTTCTTGTGTGTTCAATCCATTTTGGACTGAGCAACATTTGTGTTAAGTTTTAAGAATAAAAACTGGAAAGAGCAGCTTCTCCTATTGACACTACAAACCATTATCAAAACTGGCCTCACCTAAATATCTTCCTTACATGATCAATAATATATACGTTATAATGGGATTTGAATATGTTAACAGAGGAGTTTCAGGTTGCAAAAGCCTTCCTAAATATCCTGGAATTAAACACGTAATTTTTTCTTAGAGTAAGTTTTGATATGGGATTTAACATTTTTCAAGGATGTAACAATCAATACACTTTCATTTGACCATCAGAAGGCCAGGAATCAATATTTTCAACATTTCAAATGATTTCTCACTACACAGTCCTTAATACTTCTTTTAAACGTTGAAGTGTTTCATCCTTGCCCCTTGGCTGATTTATGTAGCCCAACGCGTTGTCTGTCAATGTCCGACAGTCACAGCCTGTCAGAATGATGAATTTATTAACCATATCATTAATTAATTCTAAAGTCTTACAATACTGTGTTCACTGTGGGAATTACAACTTTAAACCTGGCAATGTATTGTAGCCCTCTACTCCTGTTAGCTACATATGCCTCAAATGACCAAGGAAAAATACCAAAAAGAGGCAATAATCAAAGCAAGATAAGAGTAGATCTGCTCATCCGCAGGTGAGCAACCCAGGCTGCTGACTATAGACTGAAGTTGTTTTTAGTTGTTAGCTTCATTTGACCATGGACAGCATAATGAGCACATATTGTTTTCAGCGATAATCTTGCATTCGCAGACATCTAAGCTTGTAAAACTCGAGGTTAAGTGTGTCTCACACTGGCGCACACATGCTGTTGTTTGTTGTGATGTGCACTCATCCTTTAGAGAGTCTCTTCTACTGGAAAACATCTAGCAGTTTGAGGAAATTGTGAAAACATACCAGTTAAACCAGTTAATGTATCTGACATGGAGTAATATTTCCTTCTGAAACTATTTTGGTTGTCAAATGACGGCGATAATCTTAGCATGCAGTGCCCTCTGCTTCCTGAGGCAGTACACACTTCTTCTTCTTCTTTCTTTTATTACAAGGTTTTCTATTTCTTGCCCTCTCTAAAATAGTGACTCTCTCTCCTCACCCGATAATGAATGCAGGAACTCTCCTTCACATGTGTTTATCGGCGCCTGGAGACTGGTGTCGGCCCCTGGTCCCTTAATTATTAATTTGACGTTATGCGCCGGCCGTTTGATCATCTCCAAATATCTGTATGATTCAGATTTAATGAGTTCCCCAGGAGACTCTGTTTTCTTTATCTCTTTTTCTATCAGGCTTGTTGTTTTTAACCAAGACAAGAGTTACAATTTTAAGCACCACGAGTTCTCTCAAAAATCAAAAATATGATTGCTAAGATGTTTAGTGTGCGTGGTGAAATTGAGAATAGAACAACTGATTGTGTCAATCCTATACTCTATTAACCAGCTAAATCACTTATTTCTGAACACTGTCAAATGTCAAATTAGAGCAAAACCCCTCTTTCACTGCCTCATCTTCCTAATGCCCTTTTCTTGAAGGGGTTTATTGTACTGGTCGTAGCCAGATTCTATTTTCCCTATGGAGAGATCTGTGAGCTCCTAATCATCAGCATCTTGGCACAACATTAGCATATCAATTCACAGCGCTGTGATTGATTTACACACAGAATTACACTGCACTGAAATCAAGGTACTCAAAGAGGGAAAGCAACGTTCTTTAATTCAAACCAAGTGTGTACTGCTGGGGATGATTCAGGATGACGACGTGGCCTAATAAAAAAAATAAAAAAAAACTGCCGTCACAGAAAAAGAGACCGGTTTAATGGCCGAATTTCAAGTATCCCAGAGTTAGGATTCTGATTCGCTGTAGATAGGGAGCAATCTGACTGTTTGTCTGTATATTCCAACTGTCTATCTAGCTATTTATTATGTGTCTCTCCAAAACTCAAACTGGCTATCTCCCATCATTTATTGTATTTGAAGACATCGCTCTGCTGCAAATCAGTGTGTGTGGGTGTGTGGTGGTATCGAGTGTGAACAAGGTAAAGAAGAAGACGAAGGAGAAGAAGATGAACCTTTATTAAAGAAGGGTTTGTGGAGTGGAAATTGTGTGGTATTATAGATATGTGTGAGTGTCTGTGTGTGGAAATAGGTGTCGTTTCAGAAATGTACTCCCAATTACTTTGTTTTATGTGCTAATGTATTTTCTCGTTCTCCCTCTCTCTGTCTGTCCTTGCCTTGTCTCCTCTAGTATCGCCACGGTTCATTAAAGTTCCCGTAGACCAGATTGGCGTCTCAGGGGGCGTGGTCTCCTTTGTGTGCCAGGCAACGGGGGACCCCAAACCAAGGGTTAGCTGGAACAAGAAAGGCAAGAAGGTCAACTCCCAGCGTATAGAGGTGAGTCGAAGACCCCTGCTGCACTACATCAGCGGAATCACATGCAATACGTATACAATGAAAATCTAACTTGTCCCTTTTTTTTAACCATCAGCCTACACATGCTTTTCGAAAGCTGCCCTATACCACTTTCACACAGGCAGAGCCTTCTGTTGCAGCTGAGTTCCCAGACTGGCTTAGAATACATATAAAAGGGTGTTTTTGTTGGCTTTCTTCATACTTCTTCAGAGAGTTGTAGACAACAACTACCAATTTCTCATGGACAGGACTCCCTAACCTCTGAGCAATGTGCAGGTTCACCAATGGTTACAGTCGCTCAGTCACGCAATGAAGACCCTCTCATTCATCCCTCTCTGTCCTCTTTGCGATTCACTGACTCTGTCTCTGTTGTCACATTTTGTACAGGACTGGTTATTTGTCTGCATGGCGCCCTGTCTGTGTGAATGCGTCTGTCTGTGCGTTATTCATGATGTTTGTTGTTCAGTTCTCGGCAGGCTTCCCAGATGGCATATCTAAAAGTCTTGATTGATGCTCAATGTCTCTTAATTAAAAAGTCGCTTTCGTTAACGACTGCGGTGCACAGAGATAGACATGCACATGATGCAGCATGAAGGCAACCACAGGGGAGGGGGCTAAAAAGTCCAAAAAAATGACAACAACATCAACAACAGTGGGAGACGCAGCATCTCAACGGAGGACAAAATAAAAAGACACATTGTGTTTGTTCGTTCTCTGCTTCTGCATGCTAAGTGGGAAACAAAGCCAAGGGCGTGATGGAGCCTGCCAGAACGGACGCTTCCCCTCCTTCGTTTAACATGAAATTAAACATTTGTAAAGGGGGTTATAAGTAGTTGTGATTTTTCTCCCTGCTCTGCCCTCTCGACAGCTGCTTTGATATCGATCATGATGCCATGCTCTGCAGTGTTTTTAGCCTAATTAGTGGCTCAGCCCTGAGATGTGCAGCAGTGGAGCAGCAGGGCGGCTGAAGATTTGTACTTGTGTCTCAAAGTCATGCTTTGCTCAGAGATCTCAGTAGTGAAGGCTTCGTCGGGATGATATAAGCTCCTGTGAAGAACGATAGATGTTGGAAATGTAGGTTTGCTTTGAGACTGTCAGACAGGATGAACATCTTCTGAAACAAGTCATCCATTTAAAATTAGAGCAAAACAGATTAGCTAAATGACTGGCTATATGTATTAAGAAGGGTTAATGGGATCAGAATTGCCACCATTTAAATTCTAGTTAGCTTACTACTTCAGGACATGTTGATATGGTTTCCAGGACGATCAAACCTGTGGCTCCTCACATGTTTTCAGTTGTATTAACTACTATGCTTTGGCAAAAAATAATACAATACTTTGTTCCTAATTTAAAATGAGGTTTGAGTAAAGATGTGTTGTCACTGTGCTTTTAACATTTATGATTTTGTATTATATCTTGATAAATCAAACATAAAGGGTGTTCATATTTAAGTAGCTCTTCTATGATGTGTTCATTTTTGAAGGGGAGTTTTATTATGACTACAGTTTTCTTCTACTCTATGTTCATAGGCACGTTCTGAGTGTAGTCTGAAATTGTTTTTGAAAAGCGCTTTCAACAAGGTTCAAAACAACGGCTTTACAGAGAACAGAGGGCATACATGCAGATAAAACAAGAGATGAAAACATGAAAAAGCGAGCACAGCACACACAGAGATATCAGTCTGCGTTTGTGTGTGTGCTTCCTTCCAGTACTGAATATATATATATATATATATATATATATATATATTAGGGCTGTCAAACGATTACAAATTTTAATCAGATTAATCACAGTTTAAAAATTAATTAATCATGATTAATCACCATTCGAACTATGTCCAAAATATGCCATTTATTTATGTATATTGTTGTGGGAATGGAAAGATAAATGAAAGAAGGCGGATATATCCATTTAACATACAGTATCTATGTTTATTATAACATTTTTCTGCGTGTCAAAATGAAAGACAACCCACACATCAATCAATCATCAAACCGTGGGGTCTTAATTCATTACGTGTTGATTTCTATCAACGGGGGAGTACTTCAGGAAAGTCGACAGAGGGGGGGGGGGGGGCGGCGGCGGCTAGTGGAGTGACCACAGAGTGTGAACGATCAGCTGCTTTAGCGCAGTTCTCCAGTGAAGGGGGGGGGGGAGTCTCCCTCCGCAGCCGGCTGGCGTAGTTTTGGCACAATTCCGTTGTACAGACCGACGTTAACAGCAGCCCTGTCTGTGCACACGGAGACCGACTCTGTCGTCCGGTGATCTAACCGCCTTCTGGAAAAGCTTCACAAGTACGTCGGTACGCAAATGCGCTTTGTGACACAAGTGACGGTACGCATTTCAGATTACACACATAACCTGCGTACCAGTTATGTGTTACCTGTACTACAGCAAAAGTATTCTCCGTCGGGACTTCCTGCAACAACACCACGCCGTTATCAAAGATGTTCTATTGAGAAGACGATCACTACGTGACAAAAGTTTTCAAAACCGTGGCTACTGAAATCAATCTTACTAACTGCTGTCTGTGCAATATACTCCGCGCGAGTTGGCAGACTTTATTTTGCTTCCTTTAACATCATTTTTCATGGTGGGGCTAAGCCATTTCTTGGTATGGGTGTAGCCTACCCCAGCCATACCCTGGCGCTGCCACTGGTGGCACGTATGGGGCGGGCCATTCTGCACATGCGTTAAATGCGTTAAATATTTTAACGCAATTAATTCAAAAAATTAATTACCGCCGTTAACGCGATAATTTTGACAGCACTAATATATATATAAAGGCCATATGCTTTGAAATAGAAAGATTTCACCTTTCCTAACAAAGGTATCTTGTTAGGAAAACCTACTACTTCATTTTCTCGGTTGCAAATACAAAGAATTACACCACAACTCATCTTTCAGAGGCATACTTAAGTTCAACACAGTATTGTTATGGGTTTCCCACATTGCTCTAACCTAACCTTTTATGTGCTTTACCCCACAGACCATTGAGTTTGACGAGGGTGCCGGCGCCGTACTCAGAATCCAGCCTCTCAGAGCACCGCGGGATGAGAACATCTATGAGTGCGTTGCTGAGAACACCGAGGGCGAGATTACTGTCAATGCCAAGCTGTCCATCATCCGAGGTGAGTCCTGCATTATCAAAAAGTGTGCAGAGGGCCTAACTACAATAAAAATCATTAAAGTGGATGTCCGCAAGCTCCTCAGGTTTTTTGTGATGACATCTTGCCTTGGAGTTTTATATTTCACTTGCCAGTGAGAAAGGGCTGTGCTTTGCTTAAAACTTCTGCAAGTAGGGTTCTTATATTAGTCTGGAAAGCCATTTTGGCTCTAAAACATTTTCATCTGGGTCATATGTTTGGTACAAGATTTTACTTTAAAACTTAGTGATTATATTCAATTTTGTTTTAGAAACATCTAAAAATGTACATCTGTACCTACAATTGGTAAAGGCATTCATTTGCTGAGCCCTTATATGATAACATTGTTGGATTCATTATTTCTAAAGAAGCCACATTATATGTGAAAATGTGGTAGATAACCTCTTAGAGCTTTTGTGCAGCTGCACGACATAGCTTCAAATAACCCATATTCACTTCAGCAGATGGACAGTTTGAAGGCTGTATATCAAGGATCCATCAATTTGATGAAACTAATCAGCTCTCTATTCATGAAAGAGCTGAACCGCTATTTACTCGTGATGGAAACCTATAGGATCCCTAGATGAAAAAGATTGATTGGTCACCCAGACACACTCTCACGCATAAGCAGGTGTAAAATAACTAAACCACTGAACTTTGTGGGCTTTTTATTGATTTGTCCCTATACGTGCTAGTTTAGATTCAGCAATATATATACACTGAACAAAAATATAAACGCAACACTTTTGTTTTTGCTCCCATTTTTCATGAGATGAACTCAAAGATCTAAAACATTTTCTATATACACAAAATAACCATTTCTCTCAAATATTGTTCACAAATCTGAAAAAATCTGTGATAGTGAGCACTTCTCCTTTCCCTCTGGGGGGGTCCGAAATCCAGTCAGTATCTGGTGTGAGGGGTAGGATTAGGGGTAGGGTTAGGGTAATGTTGTGAATTGAGTGGCCCATGGTGGTGGTGGGGTTATGGTATGGGCAGGCGTATGTTATGGATGACGAACACAGGCCACTCGATTCACAACATTACCCTAACCCTAACCCTAATCCTACCCCTCACACCAGATACTGACTAGTTTTCGGACCCCCCCAGACCCCCCCAATAAAGCAAAACTGCACGTTTCAGAGTGGCCTTTTATTGTGGCCAGCCTAAGGCACACCTGTGCAATAATCATGCTGTCTAATCAGCATCTTGATATGCCACACCTGTGAGGTGGGATGGATTATCTCGGCAAAGGAGAAGTGCTCACTATCACAGATTTTTTCAGATTTGTGAACAATATTTGAGAGAAATGGTTATTTTGTGTATATAGAAAATGTTTTAGATCTTTGAGTTCATCTCATGAAAAATGGGAGCAAAAACAAAAGTGTTGCGTTTATATTTTTGTTCAGTGTATATATGTTTTTTTTTCCGTTGGTATATATACATTTTCTTCCTGTTGTTTTTTCTGCTGTAGCTTAGAGGTCATGGAGGATGGTATTATAGGCAAGCTTGTGGTCACACACTGCCACTTTTTCTCTTTCGTTCTACCTGTCTCTGTATGCCTCAGATACAGTCACCACACACACACAAACACACATGCACACATACACACACACACACACACACACACACACACACACACACACACACACCCACACACACACACACACACACACACACACACACACACACACACACACACACACACACACACACACACACACACACACACACAGACACATTGCCTTCTCTTCTGTTCTCTCTTGCCGCCATCTGCCATGTTTCCAAGGCTGGATGAAGCTGAGCTATTGCTGGCTGGCTGGCTGGCAGTGCACAAGCTAGGCCTTCCTGGCTGTCAAATCCACAGGCAGTGTGGTGGGGTGTTGGACCAGCGTTTGGAAGCCTGGCCCTGCATCCTGGGTTGGTTATTGTTAGCAACACACCCCCATCCTGGAAGCTTGCTGGTGGGTGCTACTAGGGTGTGGGTGAGTGCCTCAGGTGCCCTTAAACTTGATACATTTTGAAATGTATGAACTTCTACTTATACCATAGCCGACTGATGTACATTGAGTAAGCAGTAAGCTTATGTTTAAGTACATTTAAGGACACGACCAATTATGAATCAAACTTTCAGTCTGCATCACCAGATTTGTGCTTTAAGCACCAACTTCAAATTATGTTATTTTAACATATGTTATTCATAGTCAGAACCAAATGTATTTATGGATTGCTGTGAAAATCATCCTTTAAAAATAAACAATTGACACAGACAGATTGAAAAAAACAAAACAGGGAACAAGCAGACCACTACAAGTCCAGGCATGTGCACATGGTGTGTGCTTGTACACAGTATGTGTGTGAGTGTGTGTGTGTGTGTGAAAGAGCACAGGGCAAACCCAGGCGGTCCACAGGAACAGAGGGAAAATGAAAAGTTATTGGAATCAGCTCAACAAGGTTTCCTCCTGAGCCTAGAGGAAGACAGCAGCTCTCCTGCCCATGCAAGACCCGGCAATGAAGGAGGGATGAAAGTGGGGATGATGGAGGGTAAAGGTGCAAGACGAGCAGCAGATGAAGAGAGCAGTACATTCTCTCTGTTTTTTATCTTTAATGAGGTTGGGTCCCCTTGCATTAAGGCATTAATGCATTAGGAAGAAGATAGGAATAGTATAGAGAGAAATTATGAGAGAAGAGATCCAAGGAAAACACAAAATGGTTGTATTGAGAAAGGTGTTAAGGGCGAAGTGAAATGGATAATGATTGAATGTAGCAAGGGAATGAATGTAGACATGGAAGTGGAGCAAACCAGAGGAACAAATAAGGGAATTAAATGAGAAAGGTTGGCCAAAGATGAAGGGAGACAACAGGGGGTGTTGCTCACGGTTGGCAGTGTAGAACAGGTGAGGAGGACAATAGCTGAACCTGGGTTCTTGGAACAGGGGCAAAGGATTATAGGATATAGGACAAGGCACAAGAGACACATCCCGACTAAACAGAGGGGTTGTGGTATGGGATCTGGAGAGGCAGAAAATGGGTCGCCACGATGGGTGACTTGGCTGGAAAGCTGTTGATCTAATTTGTGGAAAAATACAGCTGCATGAACAGCATTGATACCACTCATAAATAGAATAAGACACATTTAAACAAACATGGATGACTTGTACACTAATGTAATGCTTGCCTGGGTACATGCTTACTAACAAAGGGTCATGAAGCTCCATAAACACACACATGATCATGAACTATTTTAACTTGTGTACAAATAGACATCATTATTCACTCACAATAGCAGCATTCCACATAAACAGGTTCATGCAAGTCCCTGTTGATCACACATGCATACAAACACAAGCCTTTTGTCCACCAGCTTTTTCTGTCTTAGTGAAAACTCATCTGCCTTGACACTACTGGGTTGGCGGTTGAAAGGAAATTGACAACAGCAAAGTGCTCACCAGCCACATACTTAATTGCTTGTCTGCGCTATGCACACACGTTACGTCTCCCATCACATACTGATCATACCCATAACTTACATTTACAAAAACATGTACACTAAACAGGATGCAGACATTCTGAAACAATCAAATACTTTAAATTCCACATACTTGTATTCATAGATACAATAGAGACAGGTTTAACTTAAACCATATTTAGAATGACAAAACCCCACCTTCTCATCTGGTGTGTGTGCGTGCGTGTGCATGCGTGTGTTGGTGGCGATGACAGGGTGCGTTTAGCAGCGAGTGTGACACCTCCTTGGCTGTTGCTACACTGCCTCAGCTGAATAGCTAAGATGGGGGCTATCTGGTTCCACTAAGACTTGCACACAGTCCTCTGGGAGTCCTTGGAGAGGGACTGACAAGTGTATGAAGCAAAGAAAGGCAAAGTTGCCACTGGGATACTGTCAGCTCCTGCTGTTGTGGGGAGATCATGGGGAGCTATCCCGCTTTGTGTGCTTGTATTTTACACAGCTGCAGTCTTAGACCTATGACTACTGTAGCAAATCTCCCCTGTGGCATCCCAATGAGTAAATGTGATTGATGAGATTTGGTATGATAATCATTTTTTTTGTTGATGAAAAATAATTATGTGTCTATCCTTATGTTCGGAAAAAAAACACCATTCAGATCACAGTAAGCCTGAGCTGTTCTAGAAGCAGAAAACAAAACAAGTTTATTGAGTCACACCTCAGAAGTGAAGCCATGAAGCTGCAGTTTGGGCTGTTTAAATCAGCAGACACACATGAGAATACACACAGTGCTGTTTTCTGGTTTTGCCATATGATACCAGACCTAGCCATTACCTTAATTTTTAACCGTACACCTTTGTGCACGAACACAGTCACACTCACATCCTGCTTATTTTCCTTTGCCATTCCCAACCAGGTGGAACCAATCAAACACACCCTTCTATTTCCATCTCTCAGCACTCTTACGCTCTCCGAAACCTTTCCAATCATCTTGCTTTCTCTTTGTGTATGCCAAGTTACAAGTCTGGTTTGCATCCACAGTACTGACATGTATATCTTTTTTTTTTTTCTTTTTTTGCCTCCAACCCCTCTTCCCCTGCTTTCTCTGGTGCATCTTATTTTTGATAATCATTTGTTCCAATGTAAAGAAAACTAGTGTCAGCCAAGGTAAAAGCAGTCTGTGTAAATGTCACTCTGACGTTTACAATTGTTGGCAGAAAAAAAGCGTTACCATATTTATTTGGATTCAGCCATGTCCAACCATGTAAAAAGGAAATATATTTACCGGTTTAATTGTTTTTACGTTTTTTGCACAAGTGAGGTTTTGTTGTTTTGCTACACGGGGATTCAGACACGCTGCATGTGCCGTTTCATTTGGTGGTTTTAAATTGCCTGGAAACTCAGAAAATCTGCCACACTGTGACGGTCAGGTTTGGGAACGCACCCACTATTACTCAGAGGGGAGTCGGGGCGTAGCCTGCCTACTGTTTGATCAGTCTGTCTGCTAATTGGCCGCTCACTTGTGAAGGAGCAGGTGATGATGAATTTTAATGGGCTTCTGGATCCTGCTACATGCACAGTCTGTGCATAGATCAAGCCCAGTGAATTCTAGGTACCTTTGTATGGGACAAGGGTTGGGAAAGCAGGATGGAATGGGGGAGTGAGGCAGACGGACGAGCAATGATGAAAGGGGAAAAAGGTGAGCCCCAGCAAGAGGAAAAAGTCAAAGCTAAAGGAATTGAAACCAATCATTCTTTCAACCAGTTGTAGCTCCGGACCAAGCCTTAAGACATTTCATTTCCTGTCTTCACCTTTGCTTAATGTTCTCCACCTACCCTTTTCTGACTCTCTCTCACAATATCTCCACCATTATGTTCTAGTGTCAATTTTAAACAAACTGCAGGAAGTACAATACAATTTCAGATACATTATTCGGGGTAGACTGGAACACATAAGGTCTAGATCCTACATAGTGGGTATGCTTATTCTTTTTCAAATGTATATCCTTTAACAGACAAACATATTTGATCTTAGTATTAAAATAATTTTCTGTTCTTAGAAACATGTTGAGTTTTGCTTTTAAACATTTGGAAGCTAAGGATTAAATGAAGAAAGGAATAAGGAAAGAAAAGGGGGTTGAAAAAGGTCAAACTCACATTACGTTTTGATCGTCACACATTACTTAGTTGGTAGATGTTTGCAATCAGAGTTAAGAAAAAGCGCAATTCATCTGTTTGTGTGATGCAATGCAATTTCTAAATTGTTTTGGATTTATTTTAGCCCAGGCTAACACGAAGAGAAGAAACAGCTTTAGGGATGAGAGTGGTTAAAAGACAGAAAATAGAGAATATTGTTCCTCCTTGCTATCCATTTCATCAGTATTCTCTGTACGTAAAACAAGCTTCTTCACAAATACACATTTACGTTTGTAAAATATTCCCCTTGAGTTTGTTCATGACCCCTTGGGTTTTTGTAACCTCTTAAAACTACATTTTACATTTTCTCACAAACATATAATGAGAAAACTGTCCTCTACTAAAACTTACTTTTTGCAGATGCAAGTTTTTTTGTTTTTACATTTATATTTTATTTTGCATTGATTTGTCCGTGGTCAGTTGTTCTTCTAGCTTTTCTCTTTGTAGTGCTAATGCCGTGCTGTTTTGGTGTTGAAGGGTTGAATGCTTATTTTCTTGTGTTTATTTCAAAGAAAGAGGTGAGTTCAGGGCATCAGACAGGCTGGATGAAAAATTAATAAGACACATAGTGAAACATGAGCAGGTATGTGTGTGTATGAGAGTCAGAGTTAGTTTCCCGATGTGTGCTTGTGGTGTATTTAAGTGTGTTTGTGTGTCTGCCGTGCATGCGCGCGCGTGTGTTTGACAAAGAGGAACACAAAGTAAGAGGAAGACAGAGAGAACAAGGCAGAGGTAGAGAAATGGAGGGAGCCAGTATGCAGGCAGGCAGTGGCTGCCCTGTAATGAGACAGTGAAGAATACGCTTGGCAGTATCAGCAACAGATCTAGCTGTTCTTCCTCTTCCTTACCACCTGCCTCTGAGGTGACCTTTGCCATTTTCAACTAGTTTTGGTACACCTACTGTATAGCAAGAGTAAAAAAGATGGGGGGGAAGAGATGAAGAAATAAATACAATTCCTTTATTTTATTTTACTTTAGTTGTACTTGCGAGTTCAAGACAATGAGTCCAGCTGCACATTCAACATATTTTGCTAACATTTTGTGTTTTTTACACATCATCTTGACTGCATGTGTTCTGCTGGCACACCTTCTTCAGTGTACATGTTTGTCTTCTATCCAAGACATCTTGCTGAACATGTTTATACTGCTATGCCAACTGGGTGAAAGTGTGTACAATATGACACGCAAATGTCTGAATAAAATAGTACAAATAAAGAAGGCATTACTTAACAAAGCCATAGACCCTGACTTACCTCATATGACCAAGTCCAAGCTGAGCTAATACTTAGCCTCTCAGTTGTTTTTTTCCCACTGCCTATCTCTAGTTTGTCCTTGACAAACTAGTCAGTGTTCATTCCCAAGCAGAACTCCACCAGTAGATAATACATTGGTTTAGTTCATCCCTTGTTGCAGGTTACCTGCTCACTTTAATCCCATTCTTACATGACGAATGTTTTATTAGCCAGTCAGTACTAACTTTTTCTTTTTCACTTTGAAGATGAAACTTTTTCCCGGGTTTGTTTGGCATTTACATTCGAGGAGGATTATTTTTTTGATTCTCTGGGTGTGATTTGTGTTTCCGTTGTATAGAGAAATGCAGGTTTGGCACAAAAAACGAATCAATAATCAGATGTTGACCACCTTGGTGACCCCCTTCAATCTCTCATTGAAGAGGTTTTGTGTTTTTTCTTAAAAATACTTTTCCTTTACTGTCCTTCACCATGAATCTTCCTCTTCTCCTTCCACTTTTTCCTTCCCCTGCCACACTTCATTCCTCCATATTGACATTTGTATGTCTTACAGATTATTGCCAGCCATCTGTCTCTCAGACTCCATCTTTCTTTCTTTTAGAACAAAATCCATACAGAGGAAATTTACTACAATTAGAGTTGATGGCCTCTGAATCCTTTGATCCTAGGAACCTGTAATGCAGTAATCATCTGTGATTAAGGGATGAAGAAGGGGGACACAAGCTGAGTGGTAGACAAAAAGATAAAGGTGAAAGAGGGAGTGAGAAAATACAGGGTGCTGATGGAGAGGAATAAGTGGACGGGGCTTGCCTCCAGCCAGGGTTGGCTGGCTCCTGAACCTTCGCCATCAATTTCATATAATTCCTGCTCAAGTATAGCGACCCTTGCCACCCTCAACATCTGGTGAAAGCAAATATAAGATGCTGGGGTAGAGTAAAAAATAAAGAGATGAAGAGGCGAGAGAAGGAGAGAGAAAGAGCGAGGGGCACGCAGAAGGGGTGTAAGGGTCAGGCTGATTGGTTTACTTCTGGATAGAAAGACAGATAAATGGATCCTTTGCGGCAGCAATGAGTTGTAAAAGAGAATACATTGAAAGATCCCTGTCTTCTAGACACTTATCCTGGTGTTTCAACATGTTACAGTATACCCTTATGTTTCCTCAGGTACTTTTTTAAATCCTTTTCTCAATAGCCGATAGTAAAGCAGCAGACAAAATAGCCATAATAACATTTATAGAGCCCCAAACTAAACCAATGTGTCCTATACTGTACACATCTGATGGCTACAAACAATATTCAACTTAAATCAGTTTAATGTTATCAACATTTTTACGAATTGAATGTTAAATAAAAAAAAATACCAATAACTACTGTTGGAGTCAGCAGGCCTGTATTAATATAATAACATTTGGTTCTCACTGTCCATCAGATTTTTGTCCCCTAAGATTTTGTTAGATGACTGAAATAATGTTAATCCGTTCTCTGCAACTGCATACTGAGTACATGCACATACTCACATTACTATGCAATTGGAAGATCAGTCCAGCTGGACATGGGACTTGCTCGCCCAGAACTGTTTCTATTTATCTGAAAAGACAAATCTAATCTAATAAAAACATCAAAATCAAAGAAAGAATGCTGTGCAAGAATTAATGTAACAATCCAAAATAGTACAATGTAGTACTCCACACAAAAAGAAGTGGTTCCTGTGGAAACGTGTGAGTGGCGACCTTTGGAGTGTCCCTACTCATGCATAAAGAAGAGCAAAGGGAAATGGCCTAGACCACCAGCTTCATGCATAAACATGAGCCAGCAGCCCAGGTGGCCAGAGTCGTACAACGCTGAGGTCGGGCTTTGGGCCCTGCAGGATTGGCAGAGTTGATATGACTTATAGTCCTGCGTGCTTCACAAGCGCCATGCCTACGCTTCCTCTGGATAGAGTTGGATGGCAAGCTTAACTGCATGAGTATTAGTATTTCATCTAGGGTGGCAAATAGAGAACAACTGTGTGAAGGAAATAACAGAGAGGCCAGGTGGAAGATGCTACCCAGGACTCTACCTGGTTACAAAGCATATGTTCTGGAGTGCAGCCCAGATCCTACTGGATTTATAGTGGTTTAAATGTAAAGAACATAGTGCTCCTTGGCCCGTAAAGTACAACGCCCCTTCCAACATGTGTTGCTGTAGCTTCTGTCTTTTCCTTTTGCTTACAAACCCACACACCAACATTTTCAATCACATCATTCCATTAAAATAAACGAGGTCCACTTAGGCATTGCATCTCAGTGTGAATGGGGGCATCATTGGGTTGTTTCAGCTGAAGGGGAAATTGTTTTATGCTTTGGTACACTATGTGCTCTGTGCTTTTCCCTTTTTAATATTTTTTTGCAGATACTTTTACTGACGGAGTAGAAATGTTGGCCATTTACCAATTTCTCTGTCAAATGCTGCATCACAGTAGAAAATGAGGGTGGAATTGCAGCAGATGTCTTCCGTTTTCCACAGTCCTGCGTGTACCCAGCTACTACCCAACCTGTTGTTGGCAAACATCCTCTATGACCCATCCACCTCTGTCCAAATCCTTTGGAAATTACTGTCAGTCTTTGGTTTAAAGTGTTGGTATGTGTTTGGGGCAGAAATTCTACAGTGAAGCTACTCTTTAAACCGTTGTCGTGTTGGCCCATTGTTGTTCGGGAAGCTTTGAGAGGCCGTGGCTCCACTTGTCAGGAGTTTCACCAAGTCTTGAATGCATATACGCCCTATCCCCCCTCTGTACATTTTTAGCATTATGTCTTCCATGTGATCCATGTCCAATTTTTCCACACATGACAAGACTGTTCTGAATAAATCTGCCAAGTAATTGGCATGAGCTGGAAACAATTTACGCAAGGTAAGGGTGGCACATGCATAAAGTGCCTTATATAACTTACAGCGTGTTACAACCTACCTTGGTTGAAATTCTTATTTTAGGAAAGTAAAGCTCAGCTGTTTTCATGATTGAATGAGATGGTATACATTACATTTTGTAGAAGGCTCATGTAGCCAACAAATAAACAACGTAAATCCTTTTGAGAGTTTTCTAAAGCAACCTTGCCACCCACTCTGTGTGGTTAACTGATGTAAGGTTTCAAGGTGCCCACTATGCTTACACACACAGTCCTTCCCTCCTAAACACATGCAGACAAATACGTATAAACACACACACTCACACATAATGCCACCCACTTCTAAACCCGACCTGACTTGTTGACGTTTCTCTACGGTGAGGCATTTCCTTTAATGGCCCTGGCCTTATCCCTTGTCCCCGTTGGAGTTTGCCTGTCTTACCCCAGACACCCAAGAAGCCTGACAAGACAGCGGAAAGGAAGAGAAAAAGAAAAAGAGGGAGAGAAGGAGGGCACTTAATAAACTTCCACCCATTGAGATGGATAAACTGAATCCTTTTAGTTTTTTTTGTCCTCCTTGCAGACAGGGGATATTGAAGCTGTCTTAGACAATTACTCCCCTCTCTTGTCTGTGATGAGTCTATCATTGTGGCTAACCCCATCAGGTAAACAGCCTGTTTTTTTTACTATGGAAGACTGGACACTGCCATTCATAATTAAAAAATAATTAATAGTGCAAAGACGGCATGAAACTCACTTGTCAAAAACTTGTCAGAAGGCCTACTCCCCAGTTGGAACGTATATGTGCTTATATACAGTTATAGAAATTCCTGTAACAAAATAATGATGAAAATACATCTTGTATTTTGCTACATTTCATGGGTGATAATGTTTGCAATACAACTTAAATATTGCTTATTGAGTTTTTTGCCTTTAATGGACAGAAAACAATGCCCAACTATTACCTCTGCTCAGCCTGAGGGTAAAAGGTGCCCAGTGCTATCTATAAATGTGCTTTTCTTGGTATTTGACATCAGTTCCTTTCTAATTTCATCTTTTGGGTTTCACATGTAACAAAACGGTGGTGCAAGCTGCCACCTGTGGTTGTTGCTGCCATTTGTTTTCCAAAATATTCCGCTCTTGGCTGCTATCACTGTCTTTCTTTGGCAAACAAGCTGCTTGCTGGTTAGCTCAGGGGTGATGATAGCTTCATGGATGTGTCCTAATATGGGCTCTGTACAGAACTGGAGGTGGTGTGTGGGAAGGGTTCGCAAACCGACCACAGCCATAACTGTCAGTTTGTACGCCGGACTAACTTCTAACTTCTTGTCATCCTCACATTTTTCGCCATTTAGCAATGTAAAATGTAGGGTTAAACCGCAAGAGAAAAAGGGAAATTGAATAGAACACCTAGCTGCTGTGGAAATCAAGCCTTTGACTTTCTTTTTTTTCCTTACAGGACATGTGTGTCTTCTGCATATACAGCACACACACATTATACAAGTGTAAACAGCACACATATAACCAGATGTCCTTATACTCTGCCTACAGGACCTACATGCTTCATACTCAGCCAACATTAATCTTACATAAACACCCATATAGTCAAGAAGTTTCCCCGTAAGCTTCTTCTAGTTCAAATAAGCAATATTGCAAACTTCTAGTTTACTTTCAGAGTGCCCCCCCCACATCTTATCCAATCTGTGTGTCTATTTCTCTTCCTTTGTCACTCTTTCTCTCTGCCCCTCTTCCTTTCTCTCATCTTCCTATTTTCCTCAGGATGTATTTTAGAGATTTGGATGTAAATGTTGCCCTTGGTGGCTAGATTTGCTAGGTGTGGAGAATACCAATGGGACATCAGACATCTTTCCGGGAACAGAGCAGGGGGGTAGAGGTTGAGTGCTTGCTGTATAATAACCATTATTCAGCTGAGATGGCTATCCAGAGAGGGCTATCGGTGCTGGGGCCAGAGACACTGTGATTAGATTTCCCCTGTGTTGCTATTCTTCTCTGTCCCTGGATCTTTCAATCTAACTGTTCCCCTGACTCCCTTTGTACAGTAACACTTCAACAGGAATCCCATTGGTTATAGAGCTTGGGGAATGCAATGCATTGAAGATACAGATTATTCTTAACTTTAATAGGTTTTGTTTGGAAGATACACATTTGGCTGCATACCAAAGCAAATTACCATGTATCAAACGCAGACAAGAGCTATTTGTAAGAAAATACCAGGATGCGTCACCTGATATCAGACATTCTGTTCAAAAGCTGATGGCTTTTATCAACTTTACTTTACAGCACAACCAAGTGCACACAAATAGATTGATTTTGTTCACAAATGTAAAGGACACGTCTAAAGTCTTAAGCCTTCTCTGAATGAAGTGATGTTTACTTAGTTCTTATAAGTCAAGCCTGTATAGTCATTGTAACGCAAGCCATTTAAAAAAGACGATGTGGCATAGATCATCATGCATACATTCATTCTAGAAAGTAGTCTCCCCGACATACAGCTGAAACCCAGGTGTAGCACAGAGCCTCCCTATTAAAAACAGACACTTCTCTTTTCCCTGGCCTGCCTGTTTGATGGGAACATTTCTGTCTGTGTTATAGGCGCAGAGCAAATGAAACTGTGTTGTCTAGTATCCCAGCAGCTGGGTCTGCCCATTAGTTAAACATCTACTTGTGTGTGAAAAAATAGCATGCCATTTGTAATCTTTAACCACCTTCACTATATGTATCATTCTTTCTTTCGGTGGACCTCTGTTTCCTTGTGTATCTCTCTCTCTTTCTCTCTTCCCTTGCCCTAACCCCGTCTCCCCCCTGCAGTCCCTCTGTGGTATTAATGCACAGGCCTGCTTAAAGCCTGTGTCTCTATGCTGTTGCGCTGGATAATCAGTTAACCTGATTACACTGCTGATGAAATTAAATAATTTCAGTAAGTGAAAATAATAATATGAGTAATGGGTGCAGGGGACGGTGGAGAACCCCACCGCATGTGCTTTAGTCAGGTTTTACCTCCCTCTCTCTCTCCCTCCCTCCCTCTCTCTTACTATAGCTCTCACCATGAGGTAATTGATGGCTCAGAACAATCACATTTGAAGCCAGTCCGTCAGAGATGTTGACATTAGATGAATATGGATGACAAGTGCAGTATATAAAGATCCATATACAGTATAATATATTGACCAGCACTCAGGACTACCAATTGATCAGGGGCTAGAGAAAGGCACTGGATGACACATTTAATCTCAACATCCTTATGTATAGTGATGTAGAACTCTGAACAGTTACGACTGTCCTGGACATAGATTTACTCAAAAGAGATTTTGTTGGTTTAGTAGCAGTGAATTGACCGGGATTTGTCAGCAGAGGAAATGGGTTTATAGGGCAGACCTTTTAAGAGGGCCACACTTTGCCTGATAAAAAAGCAGAACGCAACAGCAGGCATGAGTGTGCAGATTAACAGCCGGGCAGTCGCTAATCTAACCACAGGCTGATTAAAGGCTTTGCACCTGTCACTTGTGTAATGGTATTAAATGGCGAAATTAGAGACAATTATGGATAATGATGGCACTCAAGCCAACCAAAAAAACAAACAAAGAGAATGACAAAAGTCAAAATCTAGATCAGATCAACTCGAGCCTGTTTGAGCCTTGGACCAAGCCAGCTGTTGTGTGGAGTAGACTGTACCATAACTTTTGATATGTTTCCCTCTTTAATGACTATAATTAAGATTTGCATTCTGTTAGTTGTGATCTTTGAAACCTGTCCAAATCCTATTGAATCGTTATTGTAAGAGGATATGCATTCTTTATTGTTGAGATCATGTTTTGTGCAGATAAATAATCTTTCATCTGATTTACTACTCAATTGTCTTTTTGGTGGCATTTGTCACTGCTGCAGACGTGTTGTACATAGTAGTAGGGTAGAGTTCCAAACTGAGCTGTCAATCATCATGTGCTGACAAGTATGCAACTGACGGATTTCAAAATCAATAGGATGCCTCAAAAAGGCTTTGTGGCAACAACGTGTTAGTATTTTGTAACCTAATTGTTATCAGATTCTTTCAATCAGGAAGGTGATCAAAATAATGGTGTTCATTTATCTTTGTAAATATCTTTGCTTTTGCATTTATACTTTGATAAAGACAATTAAATGTGATTTATGGTGTCTAAGATTAAACAAAGAAAATCAAAGTCGATGTGGTACTTAGGATGATTATTGGCCTAAGTGACAAAGGCTGCTTCAGGCAAAATAAACAGCGACGTTGTCATTGACCAATAGTTTACACGTGTGAATTCTATTTGGCCTGTGAAGATTTGTCATCACAGAGAACCCCCATTACACATCATAGAAATGCAATTGCTAAGCCATTTTGGATGACTGGCCCTTTAGGGATTCTAGGATACTATCAGCCCATGTCATTGGTTCTCCCCTTCACATTCAGGCTGGCTAACCCTGAAGTAACACTCCTTCGATGAGTGATCTATTTATTTGTGCATGGCCGCCTTTATCGACATAGCCTGTAAGCTTCAGGGGGAAAGATGGTATCAGATTATATTCCTGGGGAAGTAAGCAACCAGCATACATGCAATTTATTTAGGAATGGCTTTCGGTGCTGTATCAGGTAAGAGCAGCTGTAATGATAGCATCATCTCTCCATGAATCCACCATCCCTGCTTCTTGTTTACTGCTGTTTTGGTTGGTTTGTTTGTTTGCCCACCTTTTCCTGCCCCCCCCCCCTTATTCCTTCAGGCAGATTCCCTCTGTCAATTGCCTTATCTCATTAGTCTCAAATCCACTTACTCAGTTAATCTTTTCTAGCTTCATTAATGTAGTCTGTTCAGGCCTCTATCTACCTTATTCATACAATAAAGGCAGAGTTTATGACACGCAAAGTACAGATAGGCCTCTCTGACATAGAACACATCAGATTGAACGCCCCGAAGAGCAGCCCAGAATCCCTTTTAGCAGACAGAAGTAGCTAAAGGGATACAGGAGTGCGGCACCTTTTATGGCATCTTGTACATCGATCATTGATGACATGAATAGGAATTTGTGAGTACATATTGCTTTCTTGTTCTGAAACTCCTAAAGTGAAGTGTTAGCTTGCTTCTTAGGCTTCAGGGTAACTTGGTATACAGAGATGATACAGGGATGACCATTAATAATCCATGAAGAGGATACAGCACAGAGCCATAGTGTAAACGCCTGTTCCTCTGTGAACTTAGCATTGAAATATTCATTGTGCTCTGCTGTTGTCATCTTGAGTTAGAAACCTGTTTGGACTTTTTTCTGAGACCCTCTTGTTCCTTCTTCTGTCGTCCCATATGACATTTATTTAAAAGATTAACAATGTCAAAAACTAAACTTGCATGAACTCACCACTCTCACAACCCAACTGCCTGTAATGTGCAAAGTTTGTGCTTTAAGAAAAAAAGTTTTTTCTTTTGGTGACAGAACAATAAAAGATAACAAAATACCTTATGGGCAATTCTTAAATTTGAACTATGTCAATATATATATATTTTGTATCCATTGTTTCAATGTTGCCATACTTTGAATATTAAAAACATTGCTGCCATCATTCAAAATGACACATTGTTTAGCAAAACTTGATGGATTAAATATATTTTAACCATCATGATGTCCTTCCTTAAATTCTTATTTGTATAAAGTGCTAACTGAAATATGGAATAGCTCTCTGTGTTCATGAAAGGCCGACAGACAAACCATGCGTCTAAGGTGATGCGACTCAACTTAGTGTGTACCAAATGTCCCATAATGTGGCTTTCCCCAGCTCTGGATGACACCACCATGATGTCTTCTGAGTGGACATGAGCTCAAAGGCTCTCAAAATGAACAGTGACTTCTGCCTTGCCATTGGTCAGCCTCTTATTCACTCAATATTCTCCAAGTTGTGATGTGGCCCTGGGCCTCTGATGCATATTACAGCTCTGAGTGTCCCTCCTCCCGTCTCTCATCTTCTATAAGTATGAGTCACTGTTCTGGCTCGAGTCAGGGTATATGTCAAGCGATCTGACCCATGGGACTAATTGCCCCAGGAAAGTAAGAAGTCTACATTAGAAGAACAGTGACCACAGAGCGAACTACTCTGTCGACTCTTAACAGTCAAATAATTGCTCAATCATGCATGAGTATTAGCTGCAATGATATCTCTATCTTTGCCGATGTGATGGTTCCGGAATGAGTGTAGCAATAAAGAAAGTCAAAGAGGCTTAAATCTTACCATTATTACAAAGCCTTACGCATTTAATGCCGAGTGAAATTCACCCGATTGGTATTCAGTCCTAGGCTTTCGATGGTTATAGTGTGTCTTAACCAAGTGGTGGTTTTACAGAGCTCTGTGTAACCTCAAATTGAAATGACGGCCCTTTATTTTCCTGAACATGGGGAAACGTGATGAAGAAATTGCTGGGATTACCAAGCTTTGCTTCTGGTATTTATATTCATTAATTTTATCTTCCTCTCATCTGTGTTGCATTTTAAGACATGTGTTTATACTTGTTGTAATGGAAATATGTGCAGGGAGTCAGTGTCCTCTAGGACATTTGATTAAGACACATGATTATATTAATGGACAAGATCGTTGGTATTAGAAATGCAGTGGTTAGTAGATAATGGCTACAGGATGATTTATCAAACCATTAGAAAGCTCATTAATGTTCTGAGAAAGAGGAATATAACACAAACCTTATCCTGGTCTTTGTTCTTCGACCTCTCCGATGCCCCAGTGCAGCCCTCTGGTACATTCAGATTCATAATGAAAATAATTAATTGAAACATATTCATATAAGTCTTATCTCAATTGGTTTATTAATGTATCTGGCTACTGTACATGGCTGGCTATAATCTCTCATTTCTGAGGTGCATTTGTCTCATTGGTCAAAATATGTAATTCCAAATGTCTCCTTCTCACAGGTAAAAGTAAATTCAAAAAATGCTCAGTGTCATTTCACTTTTATAATTGACTGGGTCTTATTTTAGTTCAATCGCTATTATGTGTTACAGCCCTCAGTTCTATCAAAAATGAAAATGTGTATACAAGGATAACAAATACTTTGAATGACAACTGCGTTTTAATCGAAAAACCTGGATTTGCAAGTCAGATGGCTTATCCCTCTTATTTTCTTCTTTTTACAGAGGACCTACTCCCACCAGGCTTCCCTAACATTGACATGGGTCCTCAACTTAAAGTGGTGGAGCGCACTCGAACAGCCACCATGCTCTGTGCTGCCAGTGGCAACCCTGACCCCGAAATCACCTGGTACAAAGACTTCCTACCCATTGACCCAAGTGCTAGTAATGGGCGAATCAAACAGCTGAGATCAGGTAAGGAATCCCGAGCATTGTGTTGATATCTTTTTCCCTTCTTACGAGCTTGAGCTCTTCTTTGATTACACAGGACATTTTATAGCAATAGTTGTTGTTTTGTGCTTGCCGCTAATGTGACTCCAGTGCCCAGTGTTTTTGAACACACATTATTCGGAAAAGTACAGAAGTGTCCCTGAAAGTACTTTTTAACAAATGTACTTATTTACTGCACAAAGTGAAACCATATCATTTTGAGGTGGACCTGACTTGAGCTCAAGAAAAACTATCCTTTGTTTTTTTTAGGTTGATTATCAAACTGATCTGAGTAAGGTTGCAGTACAAGAGATCTGAGAATCAGCATATATATTAAAAAAAATCATGTTGAAGACCTGAATTTACCAAAAGTGCAGATCAAACTGTCTGATGTTGAACCAAAAAAAAAGCTGTTCAACTATAATTAAAGCATTTAAAAATCAGCTCATGGGGGCAAGCTCTATTTTGTAGATGACAACTTGAGAAGCATGCACCAGTGTACATTTCATTGATTATGGCCATTATACTCTGACCATGAATCATATCAATAAATCTGTTGTTGAAATTGAGGTTCAAAATGTCACAGAATATCACTGATTTAGGTCAAATACTTCACAACAAGCCAGAAATGTGTCATAGTAGACAATGAGAGCAAAGCCAATATTCTACTGACACAACTCAGTGGTGTATATGTTGTCTTTTTCCCACCCCAGTGAGAGGCCCAGTAAAGCAAGGCCTAATTATATTGCTAATTAAGTGCAAGCCCTGGAGTAGCCGTGGGCAATAAGGGGTAGATATTTTAGGTCGATAATTTGTTACCATTTGAAAAATCCAATGACTCCCCATGAGCTGTACACTCAAAATAATCAATTTGTCATCTCATTATTTATGTCTTGCCTAGTCCATAGATGATTTTATTTGAGATACGTTTTATATTTAGTGCACAGATTTAGGGTATTTGCTGTCTCTGAAAACATTGTTTCTCGGTTCATATTGGCCCGAGGAACTCCTCTGCGGATGTAAGCTCTTCACTAAGGTGCTTTGGAGAATGCTGTCAGCTAGTGCTGTAGACTTTAGTTTGAGGACAAAGAGCGTCCACAAGGGACTCTTTGGAAGAGAGTTCTAATGTAAATGTTGTCCCCTAATCTGTTCTTATTGCACTGCCAGACTTATTCTTAGAAATTGAAGGTGCACAGGGGTCTTCTTGTAAACTAACCAACGTTTTTAACACAGTTTCTTTTTAACAAACATATGAAGTGAATCCTTAAGGTCTAACTAACATGTTAGTGCCATTTTTTGCCATGTAAATCAAACAAGATTGTTTCTAATTTGAAATGTAGCAAAAAGTGGTCAAAAACTCGACATGGTATCTTTAACCTTTCAGATGCTCTGGCAGGTAATCGTAATTAGGTTGTAATAACAGCATTGAATATTTTACATTCAGGTTTTTTTTAATTATTTCATTTTAGATAAATAGGTGGTAGGAATGTACCTCATGTTACTTTCTTTAGGTTTGAAATAGCCATATGTAAGGCCGGCTCTTTGGGTTACCTGTTGACATTTTAACATGATTTTGTGCGTTTTAAGCCTCTGGGGATGATAACACGAATGATTGTATCTTCTTGTCTGTGTTCTAACCTCTCTATCATCTGTCTCTGTCACGATTTTGTCAATTGTCTTTGTATGTCCTGTCTAACCGAAACACACTGATGTTTGGTTGTCTCTATCTACATGTATTGTGTCTGTATTTGTGTATGAAACTCAGATGTGTTTCACATTGCAGAGTCTTCAACACATTTCATGTGGCTGAGAGCCATTACCAGCTAATAAAATAAACATAGGACTAAACTTTTTTTAATTAAAATTGACACCAAAAATGTGTACAATAACTTCCTTTATAATCACTATAAATTGAAAATAGAATCCATGTTACATGACTTGAAAATGCAATGCTCCTTTCATGGTAACTCATGATAAAACTGCTAACATTAGATGGGGAAAAAAGACCCAACTAAACTGTGGTCCCTTAAATTCTTGCATGACAATCCCTTTTAACCTCAACCTAAAATGAACTATGTTGTTCTTCCCCTTCATTTTCAGAATCCTTTGGTAAGTGTCTTGCAAAGCAGAAAAAGCCCACCCACTCTCCTTGAAGCAGATGGCATACTACTTTCCAAAATGCATGCATCCTCTGCGCTCCCCTCACCCTTGTCCTCTTTTGCCACTTGTTCCCTATGTTCTGTTTCTATTTATGCTCAACTTTTACTTTTGTTTCACCCACACTCCTTATGCCAACGTTATCCTCTTTCACCCCCCACACTGGAACTTAGAGAGGCAAATCAAGGACAAGCACCAGCACAAGTTTGGACACTGGTTAGGCATTACAGCCCACCTTTAAGCAGCACAGTTTTTATGTATATGGGGAAAAGCTGCTGAGCATGTCTTTAATGACAACATCCTGCCTCACATTAATGCTCATCTGCATTATAACTGTACTGCCTGGTTCAACCACCTTTTCTACAATGTTTTAGCAGCTTTACTGGACCACCTGTGGTCAAAAGTACCCTGTGCAAGGTTACCTTGGAAGTGGAAGATGCCTTATGCACTTTTCCCTAACAATTGTTCTCCAAATGTTACATTGCAAATGCGTTATGTCACGTCAAGGTTTTTCTCTCTGCTGTGTTGCAAGACAGCAGGCTTTGGGAAATAATTGAACTCCGCTTGAATTCAAGACAATTATTTATTTGCAGTCACAGTCTACAGTATTTCTTTTGTGTTCTTGCTGGGACATATAGCAAACACAATCCTCCGAAAATACACTCTTGTTTATACTCAAGAGTGAACAGTCAAACTTTAGAATACAATAGCAGCTTTACTATCCAAGAATACCCTTGGAAAGTGAAGCAAAATCTGAGAGGGCCTGAAAGAATCTTGAGTTCTTTCCAGGTAAATGTCTCTGCAAGAACGCAGTACGGCTGAACTCTCCAATCCCACACTTGGGCTGGGTCGACCCTCTGGTCTTGGCCAAATATTTTCACAGGAGAGAATTTAATTTTATTGCCAAATTGGCACACATCTGCACTGGCTTACAAATCCCAACCTAAGGCTCGGTTGCCCATGTTAGAGTACAAAGGCTCAAGTGATAGTTACATTTGACCACATGTTGTACTCCTCCTGACTTCTTGAACCACTTGTAAAAATATACCCAGCCACTTTAAGCTGGGTTTGTTTTACTTACAGGTCAAACTATGTGTGTTTGTAGGAGGGCAGAAAAGGAAATTACTTTCCCTTGTTTCAATACCAAGACTCTCGTAAGCTAATGTTAGCGTTTTCTACTGCCCTTTTGGTTTTAAAGCTCATTCAGCAGCAATGCAGGATTTATGCTGATGAGAAAAAGGCCTGCATGCTCAAGCCCCATAGACTGCCATCTTTTCATGTCCTCAGCACTTTGAGTAGCCATTTTGGATCTCACTTATAGAAATCCAACCGCAGAATGAAAAGAAACAGTTATTTTGGCAATCTTTGAATGGCTATTTTTTGATTATTCTGTTGATCTGAATGCTGTTAATGTTAATGCTTTTAAAATTGTTTGGGGCTACCTGTCCTGACCTCATTTGCTTCAGGCACACTCAAGTCCATATGGGTGACTCTCATACAGTAGATGCTCTCCCATAGATGGTATAGTAAAATTGAAGGGAACATGGGAAGTGGGTTGGAAAACATGAGTTTGAAAACATACTCAGTCTCCAGCTACTGAAAATGAATCCTCCACGTGTCTCATGTGACTTTCGACTCCTCTTATTTTGAAAACCAAATCAACAATACATAAGAGATTTGATTGTTGTACAATTTAATCATTAAAACCAATGTTATTATAGTTTTGATTCCAGGAAGATAGAGCTATATTTGTTTATTAGATAGCTGCCTAGTTGGCTGACCCATTCTTTATGAGTCAAACCATGCTGTGCTGGCGGGGCAGTGATATTTGCACCAGGGTCCCCTGAGGAGCTCCTCTAGAGATGTGGAGGGAGCTTGACATTTCTCCCCAAGTCCCTGTGGCTGCCGACCCCAGGCCGTCGCTGGCCTTGTCAGCCAGAGCAGATTAACCAGAGGCCAGAGAGACATTGAGAGGATTGTGAAGAGTGCATATTCATAAAGATTAAGGTCCTCTTTTTTAAATATAAAGGTTTAAAATCATGACCCGACATTGGATGGCTCCCCTGGCACTCACACACACAGCTTCATGCACATCCCAATGTGACTCTTGCATAGTTCAATTGTCCTTAATCTAAAATTAGCAAGAGAATGATCATATTTGTTGACATCAAAGCTGCTCTGCAGGTAGTGGCTAGAAGCTCTGCAGATGTGGTAACAACAGCCAGGTTTTTGTTGAGACCTGCTGCGACTGCACTGAGATCGCAGAGGGTGTCTGTGCTGATGAGAAGGTCAGCCAGACACCCTCTGGAGGGTGGTGAGACTTTGACACTTGGCCAATCACGCAAACCCTATCTGACTCAGATGGGCAACATCTCTGGCCAAATTGCCTCTGGCCAGACTATTGCCTCAATAATATTTTAATATATTCAGAGGGTGGTTTAACAAAACAGCTGGGGTGTTCCGTGGAGCAAATAATGCCGCGTTTGATAATGCGAGGAGGTCGACAGCCCATTGAGATATATTTAGGTCATTGTCACCCTAAGCAGATCAACCCCTGGTCGACCAAAGCATAGAATGGGAGCTTATGGCCATTAGGTTATGTGCCTGTAGTACAGGTGGATTTGCCAATGTAATTGAATACCTGCTACCCTCTCACGACCCAGCCTGCCTGGTCAGATCCTTGGTTAAGTTTCAATGATATCTTTTCATGCTGCTTTACTATTCAAATAGCAGAAGTTCCAAGGACCTGTGTCATTCATATCCTTTTAATGTCTTTATATTTTTTGTTGGAACCAATTCCTTTGACATTAAAAACCTCCATCTTTTATCCCTCATTTTCCTAATTACTTTCCTCTCTTTTTTCTGTCCCTCTTTTGTTGCGCAGTCCTTCAAAGGTCCAGATGTAATGGCCTTTTCCTTTACAAACCTGCTTATTAACATTAACCTTATCCTAACCTCAACCTAACTTTGACCTTAACCTCACCTAACCTTTAGCTAGTAACCCCTTAACCCAAACAAAAAATTCACCACTGATAAAGCGAAATAATGCAGCCTTTAATCAAACTCTAACTCGATAACAATGTAACCTTCCCAGAGCCCTGTCCTCTGTCTTGTGATTATCTATGATTATGTGGTCTCTAAAATCATTGCAGAAATGATTCAAATGTCACTGTTGTTTTGCCTGGTTTTTCAATGAAGCTAAACTATCTCTGTTGCAAATGTATGCATTTAATAACACTTTTTTTTATCGTTTATTTGAACCGGGACAGTGCACATTAATGAACATTTTAAACAAAATAATGCTTTCAAATGTAAATGAGCCGGATTTTTAGCTTTGAGCTCATTTCTATCCATAGTCCCGTCACATACAACATTTATGAACATAACATTTATATACATGGCAAACAGAAATACATGATATGCAGAAAGAGCATGAGCAGCATACAAGCATTTACCACACTTAGTGCGGCTAAACAGAATACCGAGACCTTGTAAGTGAAAAGTATTCAAGAATACATAACGATCAATGCAAAACGCATTTGCCACTTATATTAGACAATGTGAGAATAATAATAAATTATAAAATGGGATTATATTTTTTAATGAGTAGTCAGTATGGCTAATCCCAGTAAATGTTCACTTTATAAAGATACAGTTGAACTGATTTGTTTAATATGATAATGGTATACTATGATTGACATTTTTGATAAGTGCACATAAACACAGTGTAAAGCAACTTTAAATAAAATCCACCTACTGTAGGTACATTGCAAACCAGGCAGAACTTAAACTCAGTGATATCCTCCTACCTGCTGGTATCACAACAGGCACCTCTGTATGTAGAGCTGAAACAATAATCAGAAGGTTTTGAAAGTTACATCCCACTGCCCAGCCACCCACAGCCCTAAATGTACCGTATAGGACAATTGCTGGCGCCACTTTATACATTAAACCATTTGTTGGTCCAGCTAGTTGGTATGATGCCAGTTTGCTGTATTCAACTTGCATGAATGCCTGTCCACACAAGGGCCAAGCCTGAAATATCAGGTTCAACGGGCAGTGCGTACCCTTACCCTCAGCTCTCTGCCTGTAAGCAATCTATGCAAAGTAAGGTACCTCTCGGCCTTGGTGGTGCCCTGCTGGCACTCTCAAGGGATGGCCATGGGCACGTTGTAGCCATTGAGTCATCCTTAGACTTAGAAAGGGCGACTAAGAGAAAGGCAAAAGGGAGGAAACTGTGGGAAAGTCCGAGACATACACAAACTCTGAAATGGGGATAAAGAGGGAGGAATAGAGGCAAAGATAAACTAAGAAAAGAAAGAAAGATTTAGGAAAGACATTAAGGAAACAATGAGCAAAGAAAAAAAGCCAAGAGAGGAAGGACAGTTTCATTCTTGGCAGAGAGGGGGTTGCAGTTAAGCTGGCTTCCCTACCTACACCCAAAGCACTGCCTATAAGGGATCCTTTTTAAATCACAGTAACAACTCAGGCTACTTTTAAAAGCCCACCAGCCACTGACTGGACAAGCTCAATATTGTATTGTTCTAATGGGACATTTGGCTTGTAGTCAGGCATGTAACACAACACGGACCATAAACAAAGAATAGGGAAACATACAACTCTCAGTGAAATGAAAAAAGTCACAGTTTAGCAGGTTTACGACCTGTAGGATAAATAAGAACTAAATGATGTTAGATTTTACTTGTGGTTGCCGGAAGGTAAAGCCTGAAATTCTAGTTCACCAAAGATTTCCTCCCTCAGCAAGTTTGATTCATAGTAATGTAGACATCCGATAAAGAATATAAGCGCACATAACTTGTTTTACTGATGCTCAGTTAGTTGGTAAAAGTCAATGGAGCTTAGGGTCAAACCTCTCTTGATTGTTTTACCCTGAGTTGAGCCATTATAAATTGCATGCCAAGACCTTGAGCTTCTTCAGCTCTGCAGATGACGTCATATGTCTAAGGCAAGGTGTAGAATAAAAAAAAAAAACTCAATTAGGCACTGAAGTGGGCCAGCCATAGTCTAAAGCTTTTAATTCCTTTGTGATACCAGCAATTCGAGGTGTTATCGATACAAAAACATCTCTCAAAACCCTGTAAGAGATTACCTAATGGTTTGATAATCTAATTCCAAAGATCCACCTTCCAACCCAAATAACTCCTAACTACTACTAACATTAACTTTGAACTAAACTGATGTTGTGTCTTCATTTTTGTGTCTCCTCCAGAGGGTACCCCGATTCGAGGTAAGCTGTTTAACACAATAAAAAGAAAGGAAAAAAAACTTCAAAGTGCATTAAACCAGACATAATCACTCCTAACTACACCTAACTAACTAAACAGTGGCGATGTCATATGGGCTTTTCCTCTTTAAAAAAATACATACTTGTCTATGTCCACTAACATTCATCTGTGTTTGGGTTCTGTGTTCTCTGTACACTGTCTTGTGAGCGTGATCATATGTGTTTAACTTTTCTCATGCCACATGTCATCATTGATGTGTAAATGTTCCACCCCTGTGGGTGCTCTGTGTCTGTGACCTCCTATCTCCTCCACATCGTCAGTGTCACAAAACTGACGTGCAATTTAAATTGTGTTGCCGGCTTGTTAGGATACAGGATTGAGAAAGTTGTAGCAGGAGGTAGGGATGGTGAAGGGTATTAATAAACAGTCTGCTTTGTGCCTCATTTAAATAGTTTGGTCATGGACATGGAGCTGATGGGTGGGGGAAAGGTAATAGGATGTTGTTGGGTGGGCAACGTTGCTCTTTTTGTTGATAGGGCCTGGCTATTGAATACTTGCAACTAGCAACAATCTTTCTTCTTGTATGCTTTGATATCCTCCTTATCCTTCCATTCAACACCATAGTGAAACCACATTGTGTATGTGAATGCTTTCCAATCACTTCCATGAGCCTTCATGGTGTGTCTGAGAAAAAGCTGCCTTTCATCTATTTCCTTTTTCGCCATTTTACTATGCGTAACAACAATTTATAAAGGCAAGACTAGTGAAGATGCTGGTTTAGCATTTTCAAAAGAGGAAACACCGTTTTATCATACTTAAACAATTTCTTAAATTGATGAAGGATGAACAGGAGGATATCAAGGTGAAAATGGAATAAAAGAGTGTAAGCGTGGCTCCAATGAATCATATGATAGCTTAGTCCAATACTTCTTCCTCTCCACCTTTATTTTTTTACATTTCCCCGGACGGTTTAACTTCACTTGTAATCATCCACAAGGCTTTGCTGCTGAAGCACTCTCTCCCACTTCAGTGTCATTGCGGATTTATGTGTTTGTTGTAAAATGCTTTTGTTCCACAGGTTGAGCAGGTAAGTGAATAACTCAGTTTGCCCTGTTTTCATGGGGACAAGAGGAATGCTCATAGTTTAATGTTTCAGTTTTGTGCAGCAAAGGAGGTGATTGATTTGAATACAAAGCTCCTAGAGTACAGTTAGGGTTCTCCATCCTCAACCATCTCATACAAGCCACACGGGATAAATCTCAAACAGTCATGTTTTCAAAAATACTCATTTGAAGTAGATACATGAAATACAAATGTAGGAGAAATAATGAGTAGAAGGCGCTTGTTTATCTCAGGGATTCATAAAGTTATTCTCGCGAAATAGCGTCATAGCTTATTCCCAAAATATATAATGTAAAAAAAAATTAACTTACAAAGCCACCCAGGTGCTGGCCTAGAGGTAAGCGATAGGTAGAAAGGTTGCTGGACTCCCTACCTGCTTCATTACTGATTTCATGGGAGCGTTACAAGCCACCAGATGGGCACTGCCAACAATGGCGTCACACGTGGGGCCCCATGCTGCTGCGACCACAGCATAATGACCTTGGGTTCGTTGCAGAGTGTGCCCGAGTGACAGGATACAGAAGGAAAGGGAGAAAGAGAGATAAGGGCATTTACATACTTTGCTGCCGTGTATCCAAACTGGATGTTATCGCTTATTGTTATTGTTTAAACTGTAGATTCTCAACAGAAATCCTACATTTCCACACGTTTATACATGATGCGATAATGGTGATGTGAAAATACTAAACAGTGTTAAACTTGCTATTCATAGTTTGCTTGTTGTGTTCAACTCCAGCTGAGGTGTCATCGCCTGGAAAATGTTTCAATTGCCTAAAAGATATATTATTGTTTAATGAAAGTGATTTACTTTTGTTATGTTTTAGTAGAAATATATTTGTAACAGTTCCTTAATCATTGAGTGAGTTTAAGGTATTGTATCCTGCACACTTCTGTGCACGGCTGTGAGTTTAATTTATGTTTTGGAATGATTATCATTTTGACTGTGTAGCCACTTATACAGTAAGTTGCTAATTTGGGGTTTTAATTGCACTGTTGAGCAGTGTAGGGATGTGAGGATGGTGAGAAGATAGGGGAGGTGATAAGAAATAAGATACTTTGAGAAAGATGAATTAAAAATGAGAGTTAAAATGATGAAAAGAACAGTGTGCCACCGGCAAGCCTTAGTGGGCTGCAAAAAGAAGCAAAACTGAGGGAAATAAAGGGTGAGACTTGGCCAGCCATTTTGTTGATCGCCTAAACAAATCAATCAAGACCCGCTGGAGCACACTAATTGAATTACACAAATGGGACCGGAGGGGGGTACACATAGTGAAGCTGCTACAAAGCAACGACGGGGGTGGGTAGACCACTGCTTCAGGCACTTTCTGAAATTAATCATCCATCATTGCCCCTCCTTGCCTTTCTTTTAAATCCTCATCTGTCCTTCTGTTTTTCTCTGCTTGTATGTCTCTTCAAGTACTCCTCCCACTCTTCTCAGATTGTTTTGTTCTTTCTCTCTTCCTCTTATAAACAAGACCCTCTTTCCACCCCCTGTGTTCCCCTCAAAAACAAGATCGACATGGAGATTTTAATATGAATATTTAGTTGAAGAATTATGCGTTTTCTTAAATATTTCCTGTTAGTGTACTGCTGCAGAAAGGGCTTTGACACTCTGCAAATAACTGTTGTGGATTGAATGTAGTGAAGTATATTGAACTCTACTTACCTGTTTACTGAGGATCTGTTCTTAAATACTTCAATACAAGAATACCTTTTCCAGAATCTGAGTTGGCCTTCAGAAACATGTATTTTATGAACTCTGCCCAGGTAGTCTTCTTTGTTATCACACCTTGGCACCTCAGTGCTCCCCATCAGATCAGCCGGAGGCCTGCAGCACTGTTAACCAGGGCAGCTGCCACGGCTGGGACAAATGTTCCAGACCCCACTGCCCATTACAGCCTTATTTATGGAATGGATGAAGGCAGCGAACATACTGCAAGACAGTCATGGTAGCAGTGGAGACTGGAAGGTTGTGTGTGTTGGTGAGCCGGGAGGGTCACTTTGACTGAGATGGAGACTAATTGGTCCACATAGAAGTGTGGTCATTATCATCAGGGACTTTATTTTCCCCAGCTGCACCCACTCTGTTTTCTTCTCTTAAATCTTAATGATACAGCATACATCATGGAATAACCCAGCAAGAAGAAAATGGCCCATCTTTTCTCCTCTGACCCAGAAACCATGAATTATTACTCTGTAGGGGCAGTACTTGTTGGCGTTTATGGATGGTTGGTGTGGCCTGGAAGTGGTGGTCTCCTCTTATGTCCTTTTAAGTGTCCTTGTGCAAAATGTTGTGTAAGTCAGTGGTCAATCTCACAATTAAAGCTTAATCCTTACAATGTAAAGTAATACATACTCAAGTACTGCTGCACGTGTCATATTTGTACCCGCAATTAGGTGTTTTCTAACTATCTTTTAAACAGTAAGTCACAATATTTAAATGTGCAGTTATTATATTAAAGTTAAATGAGCCATGCTTTACCGAAGGAGTGGCAGACCGGGGTGGTGGTTCCCCTTTTTAAAAAGGGGGATCAGAGGGTGTGTGCCAATTACAGAGGCATCACACTACTCAGCCTCCCTGGGAAAGTTTACTCTAAGGTACTCGAAAGGAGGGTCAGGCCGATTGTCGAACCTCAGATTGAGGAGGAACAATGCGGATTCCGTCCTGGTCGTGGAACGACGGAACAGCTTTTTACTCTCGCAAGGATCCTGGAGGGGGCCTGGGAGTACGCTTATCCGGTCTACATGTGTTTTGTAGACTTGGAGAAGGCGTATGACCGAGTTCCCAGGGAGTTACTGTGGGAGGTGCTGCGGGAGTATGGGGTGAGGGGTCTCTACTCAGGGCCATCCAATCTCTGTACTCCCAAAGCGAGAGCTGTGTCCGGGTCCTCGGCAGTAAGTCGGACCCATTTCCGGTGAGGGTTGGCCTCCGCCAGGGCTGCGCTTTGTCACCAATCCTGTTTGTAATATACATGGATCGGATTTCGAGGCGTAGTCGTGGGGGAGGGGGTCTGCAGTTCGGTGGACTAAGGATTGCACCACTGCTTTTTGCAGATGATGTGGTTCTAATGGCTTCATTGGTCTGCGACCTTCAGCACTCACTGGATCGGTTCGCAACCGAGTGTGAAGCGGCTGGGATGAGGATCAGCACCTCCAAATCTGAGGCCATGGTTCTCAGCAGGAAACCGATGGACTGTCCACGGGAATGAGTCCTTACCCCAAGTGAAGGAGTTCAAGTATCTCGGGGTCTTGTTTTCGAGTGAGGGAACAATGGAGCGTGAGATGGGCCGGAGAATCGGAGCAGCGGGAGTGGTACTGCAGTCGCTTTACCGCACCGTTGTGACGAAAAGGGAGCTGAGCCAGAAGGCAAAGCTCTCTGTCTACCGGGCCATTTTCGTTCCTACCCTCACCTATGGTCATGAAGGATGGGTCATGACCGAAAGAACGAGATCGCGGATACAAGCGGCCGAGATGGGTTTTCTCCGCAGGGTGGCTGGTGTCTCCCTTAGGGATAAGGTGAGAAGTTCGGTCATCAGGGAGGGACTCAGAGTTGAGCCGCTCCTCCTTCGCGTCGAAAGGAGCCAGTTGAGGTGGTTCGGGCACCTAGTTAGGATGCCACCTGGGCGCCTCCCTAGGGAGGTGTTCCAGACACGTCCAGCTGGGAAGAGACCAAGGGGTAGACCTAGGTGGAGGGATTATATCTCTTCGCTGGCCTGGGAGCGCCTTGGGATCCCCCAGTCAGAGCTGGTTGATGTCGCCAGGGAAAAGAAAGTGTGGGGCTCTCTGCTGGAACTGCTACCCCCGCGACCCGACCACGGATAAGCGGGAGAAGATGGATGGATGGATGGAGCCATGCTTTTTGTCGACCATGCCATCTCTCTCTGAAGGCAGTATCTGTGGTATAAACTGTTTTTATGATTTATATGAAATCGGACAAAGAACTCATTTGGTGGTTTGCGATTGTGAAAAGACGTCATAGCTGAAGACAGGGAAGACTTGCTATTAGGCCTCATACAGGAATAACAAAGCCAGTCTTAATCAGTAAACACCTATTGTGTAAACAGACTTGGCACGTGTCTTTTATTGTGAAAGATAACTTTTATTTAATTTGTTGTGTTTTCTCCTTTCCTGATATAAGAAAATAAATGGCAATGGCCACTCAGAGTCTGGCTGGCAGGGTAAACTGAGCGGAATTATGCAAAACAGATATTAAGAAAAGACACAAGAAATTGGTAGAAATATGCCTGTGAGAAGGGGGTGTTTTGTTTGCTGCTGCTTGAGATAGGAGATCAAAGAGGGGCTTTTCGGAGCTCTTAGAGGTCTGTTGTCTTTAAAATACTAATATTACCGGGCTTTACAACTGACCTGTAATGGTCACAAAATAGAAATAAATGTTGTTCCCTTATATATGTGAGGAGATCATAAATGACATCAATGGAAATACATTAAATTGACCTCTTTATGGTTTTAAAAAGACAAAGCTTGGATTGGAGGAAAACATATGAGAACAGTGGAAATGATAAAGTGGACAGAAGAGATATGCTCCCACAGTGTGACACAACACATGTAATAACAGCGGGATATTGCATCTCTGCTATGTGTGAATCTGACGGAGAGAGGAGCATAAAGCATCTTAAAATAGAACAAAGTTGTGATTTCTCTGTTGCGCTCCCTCTTTCTCAATCTCCTACATTTTCTATCCCTCTCCTTCTGGACTTTTGTTCATCAAACATTTGTTCACGCAAATCTAATGAATTCAGTGTTTGCAGTTCAATACTTCAATATTGCTGTTGTCAGTGTTAATTCAGTAAGATACATTGTTACTCACCTTGATTTACAAGAGGTTTAGAAAAACGTCTTATCCCTCTTTTCTATTTTACATTTTTTAGACTAAAAAAGACAAGTTAAATTCAGAAAATAAGAAATATAAATTAATAAGAATACATCTCTATTACTCCTTTTCTCTCTCCTTTCTCTCCTTCTTGATTCTCCTGTGTTCAGCCAGCGGATAGAGTAAATGTGTTCCTCACAATCCACTAAATAATAGCTAGAATATGTAATGAAGCCAGTAGGGGCTTGGAGACAATAGATAATACCCCCTAATGAGGAAACTCCACCAAAGAATAAGAAGAATAGATGAAACTCCCTCAATTCCCCTAAAACACTGTCTTATTTCTCTCCATGCTCTGTCTTTAACCAGGAGGTACACTTCACAGCAGCCGCTGTTGGTCTTAATTGGCTCTCAATTAATGTTGCTTGGCTCATTATCTGTCACCCTCTGCATGTCTGTGGTTGAGTAATGATGACCTTCAGTTGACATATGTTAAATATTAATTTAAGTAAAATACATATGTAATTGTTGGAAGCATTTAGACTAGCAGACCTTGAACAGTTGATATTCAGAGTGATGAGATATGACATATGATAACAGAAAATGTCCTCTAATTTAGCTGTTTGGGATTGGTACAAAAAACAAGCTGTGGTCCACAACGAATCCTTCAACATTACTATTCATGAAGCTATGAAAAAATTGCAACCTCAACTTCCGCCTACCAAATATGTTATAATTTAGCACAGGGACTGAGGCTTACGAGCCTCTGGCAGAGCTTTCTGGAAGCGTCCACCCGGAGTTGAACTTCACACAGTCCTTACTCTGTGGTCTCCGTGGTGATGAGCAGTAGGTTTCTGAGCACATTCCAAGCCACCTGCCACCAGGCTGGCATTTGCTGTTCCAAGCACACATCAAACACATCCAAATCAGATTCCTGCCTAAACGCAGAGCAAGGACTCCACCACCTGCACTCTGCAGGTAGACATTATTATTTTGTTCATGAGCTATGTGCCAGGAACAGCTCCCTCTGGGGGTTGAGGATGATCTGAGCTGTAGAGGGAAATGAAGAGAAGGGCAAAACATAGACGAGCATAGATAGCTTCAGGTCGGTTTTCTTTTTCTAAGAGTAGATATCTTTGTTTTGACTCCAAGGTATAAAATACTCCTAGAGTATTAGGCTGTGGCAAAGGAGGAAGCGTGACTAATCTTTATAATTAAACACGATCGATGATCTCATTTGGGGCACAGCTGAAAAACGTTATTAGACCAATGTTCCAGAATAGTTGCTTTGTACAACATTGTGTTCACTTTGATTGCTTATGTGATGGAGTAGGTTATGGTATATTACAAAGCATCCTGGGTAGCGGCTGGCGTATTGATGCTTCCTGGCTAAACGCTAACGAGCGATGGTGCTGTGTTTGTCAGGGAGGCCTGGGCTGCAATCTGTCTGCTGAGCCAGCCAGAAGCCCTAATGATATCATCAGGAAGTGCCGTCAACAGCGCTCTAACGAGGAATGATCTGACGCCCATTGTTTCACCTCCCTCCTCTGTCCCCCACACCCCTCTCCACTGTTGTTGCTAAGCATTTATGTTGAGTTTATTTCACATACTATAGATACAATCCAAAATGTGATAATATATACAGTACGTTTTAAACACTGAAGACCGAAGGGGTTCTTATAAAGCTGTATACCCTTAAAGACTATTATGCGGCAGTGAATTGAAATAGTGAAGGAAATAAACAAATGTGACAAATTATAAATAAATAAAAACATGAATAACAAGTTAAAAAAGACTTTCAATTGCTAGTATATCAGTTCATGCGGGTACAAATATATTTTCTATCTCCCTATATGTTTACAATATATAATTTAAGATTTGAATTTCTCTTAGCATTTGTACCAATAGAATGAGCTGCTGCATTATGCACCATGCCAGTGTTCATTGAAACATGAACTATATGTCTGGATATTTTCCCATGACCCCTCTTTCTCCGACACACACAGACTCCCTTGGTGAGTACTATGCAAAGGGAAATTTGTTAGTCTTGCTCAGTGTACACCGTCTCAGTGCCCTTTCCCATTACCTTTCATCACACTTACATCATTACTAAGTCTTTACAGCATTTCTTTTTTGAAGAGATCCCACATTTAGTGTGACTGATTCAGTCCACATTGTGATTTATTTAATTCCCCTTCTTTTTTTTTCTATGGATGGCTGAGGCTGGAGAGGAACGCAGTTTATCATGGCAGTCCGCATTAGCATTGCAGAGAGAAAGAGTTGTTGACAAAATGGTCCTGAGAAATTGAGAATACCTTGTATTAAGAAGATTGTCTGCAACTTCATGCCCTGTCACTGACAAATTGACTAATCTCCTTTTTCTGCTTTCTTTCTTTCTCTCTTGTTCTATCTTTCTCCCCTCCCCTCTTGTTTTTCTTGTTGTTTTTCCCAGGTGCCTTGCAGATCGAGAACAGCGAGGAGACCGACCAGGGGAAGTACGAGTGCGTGGCGTCTAATATGGAAGGCGTGCGCTACTCGGCCCCTGCCAACCTTTATGTGCGAGGTAGGGAGCAACCCGGCCCCGAATACAGGCCAAAAAATACAAAGATCCACCCATTCTTACTAACAGTACAGCTCAGCTTTAAGGGGCATTACTGTTGAGCTTAACAAATGATAATTGCTTCCATTCTAGCCCAGCTATATTTGCACACAATGTATTTTGCAAAATAGCATTACCCGAGTAATATCAATCTTTTAATATTGCTACAATTGCCTGTCCACAAATGTAATTTTCATATGCACTGAAACTTCCAAATGTAAAACTATAATTGACCAACTAATGTTCTTCTCTGTGATGATGTTATGCTCCATTTTGTCTTTGAATGCCCTCCCCTACTCGCTTGGAAGGAAATGTGTAGCACAACAAGCCGTATGTCTTTACCCTATCCGTTGTAACGACGCCTGTTACCTCTTAATGTGTGCTCGACCAAATGTCTCCCACTCCGTCCAAGTTACGGTATCCAAAAAGAGTCGGAAAAGACTTCTTTTTGATTAGCTTTTTTCAGGTACAGGAGCATAACGGTAAGTCTGGATTTTGATTGTGGGGCAAGGTATTAATGGCCACCAATCAAAATCTCAACCCCCTTCTCCTCCAGATTTAGAGGAAGAAAGGATTCCCTTGTGGTGAATTAATGGAAAGGGACTCTTAACACAGTCAGCTGCTCTGTATTACAACACAATGCTCAGTTGCATAGATTATAAATAGTGCTCATCCTATTTTTTTATTCATGGTGTTCTGGAGCATAAATCCATAGTATTCCCCTGTTTCTGCTTTGGGGTATTATCTTTAAATCATTATACAGTCAGAAGTCATTTTGGCTGGCATGTTCCAGCAAAGTGAAGATATGAACAACAATCAGTCACAGGGAACGTTGAGTTTCACTGGAAACATGCAATGAAGACAAAAGCCTATCCCCTACCACTAATGCTAAATGACAATGAATCCCTGTTGAGGGAGTTCTGATAAATTGAAGCAGATGCATTTTCGACATGTTTTATTTATATTGTGCATATTAAATAAAGATGCCTCGGTATCTACTCAGTGTGTTCCCTCTGCTGTGTACTAAATAACTTTGTTCCCAATAAATAATTCACTAGCCTGACATTATAAAATGGGTCAGGGAGCTGCTTTTTCATTATTATTGCTATTATCATATCCTGTGAAGTAGCAGCATAGGGAAGACTCATTCTTTGAGCTGAGGAAGGTAAAAAATGGTTCATCAAGATGTGTGTCTCTCCTTGCCAGCATTCTTCCTTGAGGCTCATGCTGTCACCACTGTGAGGCATTGACACTTAACATGAAGTAGCAATCCACTTTTTCACGTACAGCATAGCAGAAGTTAGGAGGTTCACAGAACATTACAGTTAAGAGCACTACAGGAATCATTAAAAAACTATAATGGGAACTTTGTTGACACAGCAGTGGGTTATTTAGTTGTTCTTTTTGTCAAAAACACACAGCTATTCCCTGATATCATATCCAACAATTCATGCAAACTCCATGAACACTGGCTCCATCAGCATGCTTTATATAAACTACACAACGCTCATAATTAGTCAGGTACTTCCACAGTATGTAACACACTTGTTATGCCTTGATGGTGTCAACCTTTGTCTGTTTTCAGTTAACTTTTGTCAATCAATTCTGATACTTGATGTTGACTATGTTTTGTTCACAAAGCGAAATGCACTTGAGATTAGCAGCTGTGGTAGGGATCAATTTTCAGAAACAAAATAACAATCCTAAATTGTATCTGGGGCATACTTCATCAGGGAACAATTGAGTCTTCTTCCCAAACAGAAACTATAATGCCATTTGTACTGATTGGCTCCCGACAAAATTCACTGTTACTTTCTTAAACTGCAGCTGCTAATTTCAGCCCAAACTGTGTCTTTTTTCTTTTCTATCTCTCATTAGTTTTTCTTTATTTCTTTCTTTATTTTGTTTCCTTCTCTAACAAAGCAAATACAGCCACCACAGGAGCCTCTCCTTGTGGCTATAAGGAGCTTGTGCATTTTGAATTATGAGTATGGTACGCTTGATTTGACTCCAGTGGCGCCTCACTATTTTTTTCTTACCAGGCGACAGTGCAGCCACTGGAGTGTATCTGATTGTTTTGGTTCAAAGTTGATTTAAGGGGGAGGGGGGCCAGGCAAGTGTACTCTCTAGATGGGTGTCACTGATAGCAGGGTCAAGGGAAAGGGAGGAAAAAACGAGTTAAAGAAAAGGGAAATGTAGCTGCAGCTAAACACCTTGAGGTGGCTTTTTTTACTCTCTCTGTGTTTCCCCTATTTTTCTCTTCTCCTCATGTCATTGTGTTCTGCATCAACCCCTTTACATCCCTCAGAGCTTCGAGAAGGTTGGTGTGTTTTTTCTTTTTTACTTTTTTTAACCCTCATTTGAAAAAAAAAAAATCAACATGTTGAACATTTTTAGCTGTATTTGCCTATTGCAGAGCTCGATTCATTACTAATTTGAAGAAATACTAATCAGTTTATCCAAACTGCTAAATGATTATGAAAGAAATGTATCTTAATTTCGAGGAAGAAATGATGAAAGCAAACCTGATTAGCTCGGGTCTTGTTAAATTACCTTTATGTTTGCATTGTGGGGCCTTTTCTCGTTTTGCATCCTTTGGTATTGCTTCTGCACCTAAAGGCTTTCTTGCACGTGTTGTCATGGACACCCAGCACGTGGAAATAACAGAACTTGTTGCATGATGGGAGAATGTAACTGCGCTCGCATGCCTGTACAAAATCCCTTTGGCCGTGTTGGTCTTTTTCTTTCTGCATTCCTTGTGTGGTTTGTTCAATTGATTTCTTCTCTTCCCTTGGTTTCTCAACAAGTGTTTTCCCTGATACAACCTGATATTTTGCCTTTCCTTTATTTAGTATTTTTTTGTGTTGTGATTACCGTGTTGTGTTTGTGAGTTTTCCTTTGTTTCAGTTATTTTCCTGATCTTACTTTTCTGTTACAAAGTGTTTGTCTTTTCGTAGTTAATTTGTATGTGAGAGTTGTGTTTCTTTTTCACAATGATGCTGCTCTGCTTCTTGATTCTCGGAGTGCAAATGCAAATGCCGAATGAAATAATAAGTGTGTATACAGCCAGTCTTCCTGTCATCTTGTTTATAGCAATCATTGCTGAAAAAATTAGACCTGATTGGGCCTGATTGGGTTCCATGGTGATTTCAGGCAAGGCATTTACAGTGTCGTGTGGATCAATAACAATATAATGACTTCGACATCACGTTCGTTGTTGCTTAGCTGGTGCTCAGATATTTTTATTTTTAAATAGCTGTAGCTAGATGGGATTGGTTTCGTATATTGACTGCTGTTTGGGATCCCTTGCAGTAATGACACTCAATCATATTATAATGTATTATTTGAGACCCCTCCTTCTCTTAAACATACACACTCTGAATAAAATAGATGTGTAGGTTAACAAGACAAAAGTAATGGCGATCCTCTAACTGGACTTAAAGGATACACACTCATGTGTTCTGTTATGCATTTATACTGTAGTCATACAACAAACATGAGGAGAAAGTAATGCATGACTCTGAGTTTAATGCAAGCAGCTTTCTGATTATTTATATTGCAGTTGGCTTTGACCATCTCTTAAGGAGTTGTACGTTGTAAGTTGTACGGTAAATGTCAGCACCAACATGGACACCAGGCCTATCCAACTGAATCATATCTATACTGAATATCATGTCACCACCTGCAGTTATTGCCGGTAAATATTATGGCTCCAGTATTCTTATGAGTACTTCAGATAGATATTTTTTTAAAGGAGCCATTGTTTTTGGCTATTATACACATGGCTCAACAACACTGCACATATTAGGCATATCATACATTTAGGTAGATAGATTAGACAATTTCATCCCTATAATTCTCCTCTAAGAGTGGGAGTCTTTTTATCAGTGCCTCATTTGTCTTATTTGATCTCTGTATCTGATATCTGATAGCTTTATTGGTAATGACTACTGTCCCAATGCCAAAAACAACAACAGTTCCCATAGCCATTTTGCTTTGTAAGAGTTAGTCACACTAACCAAAATGAGATCCCATGATAGATTTATTTCACTTGCTCCAGCCACATCATTCATCCATAAAGAGAGTCATTAGACAAATATATATAATCATCCCTTCTAAAATAGCAGTTATCTCAGACAAAAAAGCGGGTTTCAATTCCAACCCCTGTAAGCACCAATTGGTTATCCAAAGATCTTCTATCAGTAAGTGTAGCAGTTGAGTCTGTAAAGAAACGCCAATCAATAATCTGTCATTCCGGCCCTCTACATAATAATGTCCACAAAACACGGCACAATCCCATTGTAGGATACTGAGAATAATGAAAGCCTGAAAATGTCTATATTTAAATGATAAATTCTAAGAATAACACTGATGCAGAAAGACTGTGCTGTGACGTACGCATGTGCATGTTTGCCCTCCTTCAATAGTATCTGCCTGACTTTGAATGTGCTTGCATGTCCTGCTCTGCATTTGTGTGTAACGTTGGGAAAGAAAGCTAGATTACACCTTATGTTCTCACTGGCCAAAGCAAAATCCTGCCATCTCTATTAGATGTTTGTCTCAAGGAGTCCTGAAGTTATTGGTCACCTTCAAAACGTTTCTCGTTGCTATCAGAAGTGCATTTAGTTTCCATCCAAAACAAAGTTTTCCTCACCTGTTTTATAATACAAATATGAATACACTCCCTTTCTCAATCTGACTTATAATAATCACTGAAGGGATCACTACAGTGAGTAGACATGGCATCTACATGTAAGACAATAGAAAATGTTATACACTCTAAAATCCCCTAAATCCGCTGCTTGCTATCATTAGCTACCCCTGCCAAGATTCCCAACCATTTCCTTTAGGTAATCATTTCCATTTTGATGAGCCACGGATAGTGACTTTTTAACATTGGCGCAGCCGAGGTATGTTAATGCGGGCCGCCCCCCTGCGGCTTATATGTAAATGCTGCGGGCCTCACCCAGCAAGTGTGACTAAAGGATCTCCATACTGCACCTGTATCCTCAGGCAGCAAGAGGGTGTAATCTCAGCTTCAAGGTGACACTAAAGGCTGCACATTATTTTGGCTTCCCCCTTCATTTTGGGGCAGCAAAAACTGCCTCACCAAAATGGCCGATAATGTCCACCTTCTGACCTCTGTTTTTTGGCACAAATCCCTCCACAACACAGCCCACTATAAGAGTTAGTGCAGTACTCTGGCGTTCTCTCTCGACTGCTTTTCACCTCGTCCAATGTAAGGCTTCTTGTCTTTTTCTCCACATTGGGGCTTGAAACAAGATTTTAAGTAGTCCAAATGAAAGGTATATGTTTGTTTTACTATCTCTCCATTCCAAATGGTCCGGCTGGGCTCCTGGTCTCTATGAAATAGGAGCCTGTCTATGCAATTGGGATTCTTTATTTTCTTTGTTTCACTAGCTTTTCATGTCAAGGGTAGGATAGTAGAGGTGCCACTCGCACACATACACACATGTTTAGTTAGCTAACATGACCATTGACATGTGCGTTACCTACGGGCCTACATAATCATAGTTTAAGTACTCATTGCATGTGATACTGACATTTATACACAGATTAGGTTGTTCTCCTAGTTTCTACAGGGTTTTAACATTGATTGTTGTCTCTTCCAAAATAGAGCTTAATTTACTGTAGCATCAACTGACCTTGAGCTCTTGATCTTCTGTTGTAACCAGACTATGTATTTGTGTCAGACACACTTTGCATGCTGTTGAAAGGTGGATTCCCCCCAATCCTCCATAATCTGCGAGTACCCCAGTGCCATGAAAACATTAAGAACGTTTTTTTTTTTGTGATCCTTAGGCAGTCATTTTGCAGAAGGTTAGTGTTAGTCACCTCTTTGCCCTGACAGTGTAGGTGCACAAAGGTGAACAGAAAGATCTTCCTGTGGGGAAACCCCTTTACTCAGTTGCTTCAGCTTGTAGGTAACTGGCTGACCTGAGCTCATGGGAGAGAAGTGCACAATCAGACACACTTTTTTGGACATTTCCCCTTAAAAGAAAAAGCACATGTCTGCCCTATTTAGTTTCCACCATTCTTTTGGATTGGAACCACATTTCAAGCAGAGACAAATCATAGCGAAAAACATCTAATGGTAATGATGCATAACTTTTTGTCCAACACAGCTGCACTCAGCACGCTGTAATGTCTATGCTTGAACTTAGTTATTTTTCTGTCGACTTGTTCGGTTTGATTTACTCCCTTTTATTTAAATGTATTGTGTGTGTCTGGAACAATGCTACATTTTGGAATGAATGGCATGCTTGGATGGGCTTGGGTGACTTTTTTTTATTGTATTGGTTCTGCCTAAGTAGACCTGTATATGTCACTCATGCCATAGCCACACCCATGCATGTCTGTCTGAGGAATGGGCTGCCTTTTCACCTTTGTTGTTAAGTAAGGCATCTTTTTGGACACATTACAACACAGTGATAATATTTGATGTCCTTTTTTGGCCTTTTTTCCACTTCATCATGTTTTGGAATAACTCCTATTTATATAATCATACTTGTCATAAAGACACAAAGCATAATATCTTAACCAAAAGGTAATGCAACCCATTCAATTGAATTGTATAATTTTTATAGTCAGATCAGGGAAGAACAGATTCTTAGTTACTATTTCAAAGGATCTTTTGTAGCCGTGTTTTGATTCTAATTTATGGAAATTTGACATTTTTCAAGGACAGAATACTCAACCATTGGTTCTTGGTACATGTTTTGCCAAATCAGTGTGGGAGTTTGTGTACCACAAAAGAGCATTTTCTCAAAGGTCAACGATGAAGTTTTTGCTCTCTAGCTTAGGTCATGTCTTGCCCAAGGTAGAAACATAATTGACATTATCAGTGAATTACAGGACTTAGATAATGAATGTAAAGTACTAGAGAGAAGGACACATTAAAAGCCTAACAGTGGCTGCAGAAGGTCTCCATCCATTTTTGATTCTCTTTTAACTATAACTTTTAATGTTTACTATGGATATGGCTGATACAATCCAGCAACAGTAGATACATTTTGACCATTTGGATATTGCACATAATGCTAGCTTTCATTAGATTACTAACCTATTTGGCAATGCTATATATATTTGAGTGATTGTTTTTCCTCGGTGCTCAGGTCAGAAAATGGCAGTTCTCTGGTTAATATCCCCGTGTTTGTAGGTGATAAGTGTCCCATGCAACGATCATATGAATCCCATTTGGATCGACACGGTATATTTTGGAATGCTACCTATCCTACCTCTCAGTCTCCCCCCGAATCTCCCCCTTAATCCCCACACACACCTCACATCCCCCACCCAAAAACTTCCCAAGTGACATTTGCATTGAGGTGTAATGTTTAAGGTGGGATGGAGGGGAGGTATACTTTATTCTTGATTTGAAGCCCCAGTGTGTGAGACCTCAAAAACCCACTTTGAGCCATGGTCTATTGTTTTTTTTATTTGTTTTTAAAATCACAGTCTCCCTTTTCTATCCTTCACTTATGCCCTCTTCCTCCTTCCCTTTCTAAGACAATCAAACCCCTTCCCCTTTGCGTACTGTACAGTATGTCTGCGTGCCCATACGTCATGTCTGTCTGCCCGTCTCCCTCTGTCTTCTTGTCTGCTGTCTTGCTGCTTGAGTCTGTTTTGTTCTGCCTCGTGTCCTGTCTCTCGTGTCCTGTCTCTCGTGTCCTGTCTCTCGTGTCCTGTCTTTCCTGTCTTGTCTATCTGTCTGTCTCTTAGTCAGCTCTTCCATTTAGTTGATCATTTTTTACTTCCACATTGGCACTACATTGCTTCTCTCTCTTTGATCTACTGCATCCCAACAAACATTTTGACATTAAATAGATGTAGATACTTTGGTGTTAGTGTGTGTTAGACCATAGTTGTTGTCTGTATCTTTTTTGGTTGAATTTATAACTCAAATGTTTATTAAGTTGTTTTTTTGTCCATATTGGCTTAATATATATTTTTTTTATTGTAACAAAAAATATTTTGCATTAGACTATTAGCAAAATGGGCAATTATCCAACACATTGTGGCGCTTAGGCAAAGCAAACAATAAGATTGCTCAGTCAGTGTTGAACATGGTCACCTCTTGAATGATATATTTGTCAAGTGCTTGCTGGGATGCCTCTCATGAACACTGTGTTTTTGCTAACTCATACTCTTTCACTTTCTAACTCTTGCATACTGTACACACGCACTCATGCCTATACCAACGCAGAAAATATATACATCTATGTATATACACATATACACACATTTAATGACAGTACCTTTCACGCCCTTCCAATGTGTCTCAGACTCATTTTCAACCTCCTCCACTCAACTCCTATTCATGAGTTTTGAGGTCCTCCCTGTCCCTCTCTTAGCTGCCATTCTGCCCTAATACATTTACCTTTCTATTTCCCTTTCCCTCGAACTCTCTTTCTTGTCCTCTGGATTTCTACAACCTGTTGATCCAGTTCTGTTTCTTGACTCCAACACTCTGTGATTGTAGATTCTCTAGCTACAACTACCAGTTATTTTCTATGTATTTCTAGGCACATACCTTGTTCTGCAATACGTATTTTGTGTTAACTGGGACTGCGATGTGACAATGTGCCACCATCACATTTTGTCACATTTGCTGAAGAAAAACAAAGCATTGAAGTGGGTTACCCACCCTTCACCCTCCTCCAAACCTTCCCCTCTCTTTTTTCTTCCTCTGACACTCTTTGTTCCTCTCCTCAGAAACTTTATCCTCTGTCTTGTATTTCTTCTTTCCTCTCCAATCGTCTTTTGTCTGGGCATGCTAGCGACCCTTCAGTTATATTCCTCTATGCATTTTACCTCAATTTTTATATCTGATTTTGTTATCATTTACTTCTTAATTTACCTCGGTCTATTTATGCATGCTGTCTGTGAAACTGATAGCTGCATCTATCAATGGAACCGTGTCAGATCTTAATAAGGCTTTGTCCAGTGGATCTACCCTAAACCACAAAAATCTGATTAAAGTTTCTCATCTTTAAGATATCTAGGTAGAAAGACAGGTGTCAAGTGCAAACTTATGCTGGAATGTGTTTAGAGGTCTAGAAGAGATGGTCAGAGCCCAGTAACCCTACACTTCCTGTGCTACGGGAGAAGCCTGTGATGGCCTATATCCTGTTTGGCATGTGTGCCTGAGAGGACAGGAAGTTCCAGGTTGCCATGGTGGCTTTATGTGATAGCATTATCACATGGCCTTTACTACACACCTTCATACTTCGTGATCAGGTTATGCTGTAGTTGTATGTATTAGCAGTTCAGTTTCAAAGATGAGAAACTCATAATAGATTTTTGTGACTTTAATTGTGCTGTGATGGGTCAAATATTGGTCAATGGAACCTTGTTGCTATGAATCGTTGCTTTATTGTTAATCTACTTTGTTGTTGAAGCAGTTCTGTTAGTTTAGTTCTTTCTCATTTGTATATTATTTATGTTTTGAAAAGTCTACTTCTTTTATTTTGTGTTTCAGTTCACATGTACCATGTTGAACCTTTTGTGTTAAATATTTCCTTGAGAAGGGTCCATTTTCAACGGCCTCTCTTGTTACCTCTCTCTTTTTTTTGACTCCCTTGCCCTTTTTTGTCATCCTCTCCCCTTCCTCATGCCTTCTCCCAGTCCGGCGGGTTCCTCCTCGCTTCTCCATTCCACCAACGAGTCAGGAAATTATGCCAGGTGGCAGTGTGAACATAACATGTGTGGCGGTAGGGTCGCCCATGCCTTACGTCAAGTGGATGCTGAACACAGAGGATTTGACACCGGAGGACGAGATGCCAGTGGGCAGGAATGTTCTCGAACTGAGCAGCGTCCGTGAGTCAGCCAACTACACCTGCGTGGCTATGAGCAGCCTCGGCATCATTGAAGCTGTGGCGCAGATCACTGTCAAATGTAAGAGAAAACTGTGCTTGTGAAGAGTTGTATAAACAAATATTATCTGCATTTAAGTCTTAAATAATGTACAGAAAAGTGCAGTTATAATGTGAACACTAGAAAAACAAATGGGACAAGAGTGTGTTTTATTAGATGCATTCTGGTGTCCATCTGCAGCCTGTTTGTAGTCCAAGTATTATTGACTCATCACATTTGAGTGGACTTGGTTGTTGCATTTAAACAATCTGTGTGAAGAGAAGTTTTTTTATACGCATATTTAGATATATGTTTATAGAGATTAGCCATAGAGGTTATAGAGGTTGTTTCCTCCAACGGCATTCCCGCAACTCAAGTTAACCTTTGAACTGTTAACGTTGTGATTATCTTGAAATGTGCTGGCTTCATCGGAATCCCCTAAAATATTTGGCCATTGCCCCCAGAGGCTAAATAGAGTAAGTACAATAGCCGACTGTATCAAGATTGAAACATGTATTGGTGTTATACAATTTGAACATTCTGAAGGAAATAGCCAGTTATCAGTTTTTGCTACAAAGTTCTTTGATCAGTTCATATCTTGAAAAATGACTGTTTTCTCTTCCCGTCCTGTTTTGTCACCATAACAGCTCTTCCCAAGCCTCCAGGTACCCCCGTGGTTACTGAAACCACTGCCACCAGTGTGACCATCACCTGGGACTCAGGCAACCCAGACCCAGTGACTTACTATATCATCCAGTATAGGGCCAAGTCCCCAGATAGCAAGTATGAGACTGTGGACGACATCACCACTACACGTTACAGCATTGGGGGCCTCTATCCCAACACAGAGTATGAAATCCGTGTCTCAGCTGTCAACACAATCGGCCAGGGTCCTCCCAGTGAACCAGTAGAAACTCGGACTGGTGAACAGGCCCCTGCCAGTCCCCCACGGAACATCCAGGCACAGATTATATCCCAAAACACCATGATGGTTCGCTGGGAAGAGCCTGAGGAGCCCAATGGGCAGATCAAGGGCTATCGCGTTTATTACACAATGGACGACTCCCAACCCATGAGCCTTTGGCAGATCCACAATGTCCAGGACAGCGTTCTCACCACTATCCAGAGTCTGGTTCCTCAAGAGACATACACAATAAAAGTCCTAGCATTCACTTCTGTAGGAGACGGACCCTTCTCGGAGCCCATCCATGTCAAAGTACTGCAAGGAGGTAAGAATAGGAAAACTGATTTTTAGTTTAAACTTGGCAAAGTATTTTTACTTTCATTGCTGTCTGAATTTTATACTTGGCAATATTGCATACAATAGTCACCTGTAAGATGTACAAACAAGTTGTTAAGTAGGTTTGAAATGAGTTAAACAGAAACTAGTGAAAGCTGCATTTGTTTGCATGCCTTCTGCTGGAGGAGAAGACTTTGACAGCCAATGAAGAACATCCTCAGCTGTTTTTGTGCATCAGCAGCACAGTTTCTGAAACTTTAAACAGAATGTGCCTGCTGCCAAAGAGACAAGTTTTCACCCCTGCTGTGCAAGGTTCACCCACACATCTGCGGCCTCTGCAAATTATGACAAAAGTATGTTTGATCATGGCAGTCTGAAAAAAAACAACCGCATTTCAGAAATGAGAAAAAATCTGAGAACTCACCAGGAGCAGTTTCTGAGCTGAGCAAAATCACTCCATCCATGCTAGGGCAAGGAGGCACGTCCATTTCAGAGACTCCACCATAAGCAGATTGCTAATCTAATCTTCCTCCATTTTATACCAAATATCATGATATTCATTGTGGTAGTGTGTAGAAATCTATGAACAGGAAGAAGTACTCAATTGTACACATTCTTAACACCCTATTTTTAATGGTAGTTTGGCTGTATCAAAGTGTACAGTATAATTCATTCCTATCTCTTTACAAATGTCTAGTAATACATCCTTCAACGTCCTGCTATGTTCTTCAGTTCCAGGTCAACCATCCAAATTTCAGGTTGGTGCTGTGTCCGATACCAGCATTGAACTGACCTGGGAAGCAGCCTATGAGAAAGAAGGAATTGTAAACTATGAACTTCGCTACAGGGAAGGCCGCTTTGGGACCCAGGTAAGAATTACATTTTCTTTTCTTTTTTCAATACTTTTCGCACTGACAGATGTACATCATCCTTTCATGATCTAACATTGTCAATAACATTGCTCTCGCTCAATAGATGAAGAAAACATTTGGGCCCGCATCTTCATATGTTGTGGGAAATCTCCGCCCAAACACTGAGTACCACTTCTCCATGGCAGCCATCTCTAACAAAGGCATTGGAGCCTTCACCAATGAAATAACACAGAAGACCTTGCAAGCCAGTATGTAGCCCTTTATTTGGTTTTCTCTCATCTTCTCTGTGTGTTGGCTAACAAGCATTTTCTCCAGGAAAGCAGTACAATTATTTTATGCCTTGTTTGAAGTGAATTCTAATGAGGTTATGTGCGCATTTTCTTTTACTAGAGATTGTCAATGGTATTTCCTGTGATGTCAACGGCACCATCCCCTTTGAACTATGAATGTGTTATCTTGGACATGATCAGGGTTCAAAGCTGATTCAGAAATTGAACTACATAACAAGCTGACTTAACTAATGTGTCATTGACTTCATTCTAAAACATGTTGTTTTTGCATCTTGATTATGTTAACATATTAACATATTAGTATGATAACTTATGTAGACCAACATTTACGTTTTTTGGTGATTCAAGGTTAAAATTAGGCTACAAATGGCTAAAGTCACTTTTTTAGTTTTTTACAACCTTTTCATTTTAGAATTACCTTATTTTATAAGGTGACTCTAGTGCCAACAATGCATGAGTGTAAATGAATTCTACGTACACTTACAATTGTGGCCGTTTATTTTTACCCCTTTCACATTTATTCATATTTGCTTTTCCTTTGTCAACAGCAAGTGCACTTTCTTCCGTGTGACAGAGACACAAAAAATGTCAGCTCTCTTCTGTGACCGCCAAGGCTCTCATATGAACTGTATTCAAATTGGAGATGGGGAATTTGCTGTTGAGTTTACTCATTAAAGAAAAACACAATCAGCAGTCACCAAAATACTTGCATGCCAACTTCCTGAATGTATTCCAATATATCAGTTCTGCCCTGATTATTTTATTTAACAGATGGCAGGAACACAACTAAATTATTTAAAACCACCCTGCTAAAAATAACATTAGTGATATAATAACTTGCAGTAGTGCACGCTGTGGGGAAAGAAAATACACACAGCTTATCCAATCAAATATCCAATAGTAGCCAAGGAACTGTGGGGATGACAGGGTATGAAATTAATGTATTTTGGGTTTACACAGCACACAAAGATGAACAATGACATTGTGTATTGACATTTAATTAGGGTTGGGAACCGAAACTCAGTTCCAGATGAGAACCGATAAGAAAATGCCGGGTACCGGGTACCCATACAAAATACACAATTTCGGTTCTGCTTAACGGTTCCTAAACGCGGTAGACCCTGTATTCCAGCGGGTCCGTCTGCACCGCGGTGCTGCGGTGACCCGGTGGAATACAGGGCGGACCTGGAGAATCACAGAACGGCCGGTCGTCAGCGGGCCGTTGACGGCCGGCTCGGTACGCTGACGGCCGGCACCGCCCTTCATTTTTTTAAACGGCATCATATAAATTGCGCTGACAGGCGACAGAGGTCCACAGTTGCCCCGCAGCGAGGCTCCCCCCGCCCTCCCGTAGACAGTTCACGAGCTCAGTCACTTCATAACACCAAAGATAGGTCGCGGTAAACGCTCTGAAGTGAGGCTCCACTACACTAACAAATAAAAATAAAAGGCAAAGTGTAATGCCTGTTAATAGCTTGCCACAGGCATAGCTCAGTTAAAATAAAGCACAGCTATTGTGCAATACATTTGTATTGCATGTATATTTTTTAGTAACAATTTCAGTTAAAGCTTTTAAGAATAAATATATTTTTGTTATCTAAACGTTTGACCTCTTTATTTTACAATTTTGGAATCGAAACGGGGAATCGATAAGAACCGGAATCGATAAGCAGAACCGGAATCGAAATCGGAATCGATACATTTCAAACGATACCCATCCCTACATTTAATGCATTAATGGTACAGAGCCGTGAAAATGCAGCCAGGTTTAGGGGATTAGTTGCTGCACTGAGGTTGTTATTGTGGATCCTGCAGATACAGAATATATAAAGGCAGGGATTAAAGATAAATGCATACATTTATTGTGGGAGTGGCTGTCTTTACTGTAAATAAATTGGCAAGGACCTTTACTGAGACATAGGAGAGCCATGGCGGTGGGAGTAGACCTCTTTTAACACATTTTCTGTTTCTACCAGTGCAACTTGTTGGATGTACCCCCACATCCGGCTGTGGGGGCTTTGGAACAACCACTTCACAGTTCTTTTTGGTACTGCTGGGCAGCAGGGCTACACAGTGCAGAGTCACTGAGGAGAGCGCCAGTTGCATGTGACATTCAATCCTGCCCACTGGCGTAGCTGTTGAGAAACTATCACTGCACTGTTGATCTTTGATCATTCTAAGCATGAGAATAATTTTCTGTTCATTCAGTACCATTCTTGTCTTGGCGTCTCTCGAGTGTGTGTGCACATCTTCACCTGTGGATGTGTGTTTGTGATTTCCTTACCTCTGTTTTTGCATTTGTTCTTGACTGGTAAACCACAAGCTGATTGGATTGGATACACTCCTCTCTTCCTCTCACATCACACTATTCCAGCTGTGTTTCTCTATTTTCCACCTGTTCCCCTGTACAATGGAACAAAAGCTCTCCTTGGAATGGCTTGACATCTCCTTTCTCACTTTGTGTCCTCCTCCTTTTATGTTGAGTTTTTTGAAAAATAATATGTGGGTTGGATTTTTTTTTTTTCTGTTACTTTCGGGGTTATTCAAAATAATAGCGGTTTGACATCATTCCAAACTGTAGCTTGCTGCTATTTTCATGCCCAAGTCAGGTTCTTGCATGAACCCAAGTCCACGACAGACACAGGCAACTACACTGAAGGCAGAGCAGACAAAACAATACCTTTGCCCCCAACAAAGAAGTCAAACTGATGGCTTTTTTCAAGTCTCGAGACAAGGGGCTCCTCCGTCAAAATATATCACAAGTTTATTTTGCAAATGGGATACACATCCATTGGTTTGTCATTTCTGAGGTCAGAAAAGTCCCATACAAAGTAAGACAAAGGAAAATATTTCCCACAACACAAAAAAAAACTTGATCTGTTGGATCCGTTGAGGTAAGTGATTGCGTGGTTAAGGGATTCAGTCTGCCCATAACCTTAAAGACCTTTACATATTCATTAATCCAACTGTTGTTTTTTTTCTGAAACACTAACAGAAAATTGAATGCATAGAGTAAGCATTCCTAATGACACGGTTAAATATTAAACTGACTTGTCTGCTGTTTTGCTTGTCTTACAGGTCAGGAATAGCAGCATGTTTATGTATCCAAGTCAATAAAGATATTGTGACATATATAGCTTAAATGGAGTGTCTACAGTGCAGTAAAACAGTTTAAACTGTCAGCCTTTTGGAAAGACACCAGAAGAAAATCACGTTATTTATGTAATAAAAAGGAGCCTGTAGGCCACACATGGACACACATGTTAACAGAAACACAATGTCCTTAGGTCAAAAAATAAACTGTAGTGTCTGGGGTACCATAAGCCCATACAATACACCAACAAAAGTAAAACACACAGCATTAAATACAAATGATTATTTTAATCAAATCAGACAACAGAGAAATGACTGCACACAATTTTGACATTGTTTTATTGGCTTTTTGCTTTGTTGGGGCCATTTTCTCCTTGCAGCCTTCCAGAACCTTTTTAAGCTGAATTTGAACCCAATGCTTATCAAGCAGACTGAAACCCTTTTCCACTAAGTAAAAAGTAAGCCAGACAACATGATGTGCTTTATGTTTGCTTTATTGTCCATTATTTGTGGTACAAAATGTGTGCAGTTTGTTGAAGTGCTCAGTCCAAGCAGCATTACCAGGGGCTTTTGTCATGGGGACTACTCTGTCACAAACTCGTAAAAAGTTACTGCCATAAAAAAAATGCTTATTTACTCCAACGTGAGTGCACCAAGTATCTTCTCAAATTAAAGATCTCCACAACTATTCTATTGGTCTTTCAATCAATAATCCAGCAGGCTGAAACCAATTCACGAGTTTATTACTGGCAACAGTAGCCCTCATTCAGAAGCAAGGCCTCTTTTGGTATGCTGCCATAATAAGACCAGTTTGAGAAAACACATTTGTGAGACTGTTCAGACGTGGCCGGAGTGTGTCCACAACCCGAGAGCTGGGAGGGCTCCCCCCATTCTTCGAGCTGTAACCCAGTTGCAAGCCATTTGGACCTACGATGGACCCTGGGAGTGGGTGTTAGGGGACTGCACGGCCCTAGAGTGTCAGATAAGAATCCCATTTCATAGCATCAGAATTAATTTCATGCTTTGCGATCAGCCAAGCCCCTGGATTGTCAGGCTTTGTTACACATTTAGATTATACCTAGAACCTGCCAGTAGCCAGTCATCTATCTCTCAAATTAAAGTGGCAGATTCGTAATCCTCTGTATTTAGCCAAACAAGCAGTTTAACCCGCCCACTTACTGTAATTGTGGGTGGTTTTTTAGAAATATTGGAAATGTTGTGTGAGCCACAGCATGGCCATTTGGCACCGGGGGGATTAATTCCATAATGATCTATGAACATCCTGTCATCCAAGGCTTCTAATGAAAAAACGTTTCAAATGCACACATGTGCTTATACTACGATAGCAAAAAGCATTGGCATACTGCGTCATTTAAGATTTAGTGTGTTTGTTATTCATATCCACTAAGTATGTTGCATTTTCTTATGTCATAATGATTAGGTACATTACAGATTGTATATCAAGAGCTCTTAGTCATATCACAACAGACCAACATCAAAGTGAAGAAAATGAATGCAGACATGATTTATTATTCGTCAAATAGCATTTGGGAAACTCTTTCTGGGAAGCTTCAAAAGAACCTCAAGTGAGTTTCTTCTTTTGTGGTTGTATAGTTCTTCTATCCATAATCCCAACACTGGCCTTCATGGGATATGCACTTTATTAAAGCTTTGCCTCAGCTAGTCTTAAACCCTTATCAGGCATGAGGATGCCTGTGCACTGTGATAGCCTGGCCCCTGTAAGATTCTCAGCCTTTTTCGCACCACAAAGATTGAGAACTGAGCAATCATTCTTGACGTGGAGAGTTTGCAAATACAATATGAGCGGAGGAAAGAAGCTGAAAGGCTCAGAATCCAGTAAGACCGTAAGTAAATAAGCCCATTGGACACAGAGAAGGGTTTGGGAACTGTGGCTGAGGTCCTGCCCTATTTGTTGTGTGCTGGAACATGCCGTCCTCACTGGGAGGAGTCTTTAATGATAGTCAGATCCCTTGTTTATGTTCATTTTGTTGCTCCTGCCTAAAATTACACTGCAGTCAAAGCACTGTAGTTAAACTTTTATGAAGTCAGAAATACACGCTTACCATCTTTCTTGCTCTATTCTTGTGTGTTAGCATTCTCCAAATGACAGTACGATTTATGGACATTCATAGGCAGCAGGCTATGAAATGGGATATATTTAAACACATTTTTAACACGGAAGGTTGTCAGTGTACAAAGTGCAGAAGAAAAGAATATCTTGGGAGTGAGTTTTCCCATTATGGCTTCCCCTCTCACAGTCTTGTGGACGCTCCGGCCCAAAGATACATGAGTATTAAACAGCCCTCGCTACAGCACAGAGCCAGCTCTCTCCCTCTCAATAACCCACAAATGTCTCCAAAACAACCTCTAAATGAGACAAAATTAAAGGTATTATTGATTGATTTAAAACTGGGATGATTTTCAACATTTCTGGCTTGAGAGGAAGAGTGTTGCTGTTCACTGGCTATAGAGTAAGCACGCTCTGTAGTCAGGTGCTGGTGGTAAGAAAGTCTTAAACATGTAGTATTTGTGGGAGTCAGGTACGTATAATGCAAACAATGCCTGTAATTTATTTGTGTTTGTTGGTGGTTGTTTGTTTTTTTAAGTATAATGTTATTATTTTTAGTTTATGCTGAGTATCTTGTTTTTTCATGTTTTTTTCATGAGTTGTCATTTTGAACCTTAACTGTTGTTGTGGTTCTTTCTTTCGAGTCACCTGGGTTACAGAGAAATTCATTTCCCAGTACCCTCCTTTAGTTCATCATTCATTTCTTTAGCTTTTCTTTTGGAATGACAATATGCTGCTTGTTTCCATGGGTTTTATTTGATTTCTGTTTTCTGAGTTGCTATGTGTGGAATGCTTTTTTCCGATGGTACTTCATTGTGTTTTTGTTTACTGTGCTATTTTTACCTTTCATAACAGAGAAAAAATGTAATAATGAACTGGGGTTGTCACACCAAGATGGAGGGAATATTTTCTCACACAAAAATTAGAGGGATAAAGGAAACCCGACTTGGATAGAAATATGTTCATACATGTCCTTTTATCCGTATAATACCAAACTCTGGATGAGAAGTGGAACATTTTATCGCTCCCTGCACAGCACACTGTGGTCGAGCACAAGCTGTGTAAGAGCTTGGCACAGATTAGAAGTGAGAGGCATTGCATTTTATTTAGAAAGTTCATAGATGTGTAGGTTTTAATATTTGCTGGAAGAACACTTCAGACACAAGTAAAAGAGTGTTTTTAAACTGTAAGAAATTAAAAAGAACACTACCTCCCTGCTAGCTTATAACAATACATAGGACCATATTGTTTTAGTTAATGCCAATTTATTATTTTAAATGATTTGCTCAATCATGTTTATTTAAAGAAAGATGGACAAGACAATGGCAATGATAAATTGAACTAACAATGCACATTAACACCAAACATATTTTTGAAAACATTCACTTATTTGTGTCCTGGCTTTATGACAGTATGTCATTTATCCTCATGTGGACAATCAAGTGGCTTAGTGGTTGCAATAATTACAGAGACCCTGAGGGAGGAAATTAGTTTATATATTTTAGTTTTAGTAAGGATTAAGCTAAGCGTGAACAAAATACACACCGGTTCATCTGGAACTGAACTGGGAAACACCAGGCATATTGAGTAAAGGCTTTAACAAGGATAGCAAGACAATATTCTTCTCCTGTATTGTTAAACAAAGGAGAACAGACACGTGGGTTCTGTTGGCTTCAGGTCACAATGTTGTTGAGAACTTATTTTTCTTGAATAATTATTACATTGCTATGTTGATATCCTCAGTGATAGTAAAACAACACTGCTTGAGCAAAAACTAAATACCATGACGCTTTTGTTTACTGCATTAGTCCCTAGTTATTTCAAAAGGGTAGCCATCTTGTTTCATTATTACAAAATCATGTGCCATTGTCCATATAAGCCTCTTTTGTTGACATTTGCTTGATGATTTTTTTTTTTTTAAACATAGTTTGCCTCAGCCTTTGTTTTTGCAATTTTTTGGTTTGAATTAGTCTTGTTGTTTTTTCTTTATCCTTTTATCATTTTCTTTATCTCTCCCATCTTTTTATTTTTTTGTTTTTCACCCCTTCCTTCCTCCTTTCCCCGTCCTCCTCGTCCTCGACCCCCTTCCTTCCTGTCCTTTCCACCTCACCAGAGCCCTCAGCCCCCCCTCAAGAAATTAAGTGCAGCAGCACCAGCTCCACCACCCTGCTGGTAAGTTGGCGCCCCCCGCCTTTGAAGAGTCAGAACGGTGACCTAGCGGGGTATAGGGTGCGCTACCAGGTGGTGGGCACGTCAGAAGGTGGCAGTGAGGATGGGGAGGCCCTGGAAGAGCCCACAGTCCCTGCCACGGACGAGCAGGTGCTGCTGCAGCAATTGGAGAAGTGGACCCAGTACCGCATCACTGTGTCTGCCTTCACTGAGATCGGCCCAGGCCCTGAGAGCGAGCCCCTGATCTGCCGCACAGACGAAGACGGTACATACATCTCTGATATTTAGAGGCTAATGTAGTAATGAAAGTTTAGTTAAATTGTGATCTAACCCTTGGAGTTGGATGTTTATTTGTATGTTTAGAAAGGATTTGCTGCAACATGTTTGAAGTACATATTCATTAGAAAGCAACGATTTCTATGACACCCATATACTTATAATTACCCTATTTTCTTGCAAGGATCATGATGTCATTTCCTTGTTAGTGTATTATATAATAATATTTTTACAATGCATAATTATCTCTTTAATAATATATTTATCACTTCATTAGTCATTTAGATTATTTTTTTCCTTGAGCTAAAGTACATTACAAACATGGGCGCCATAGAAAGATTATTTCATAGAATGGTTACAAAAGCGTACTGAAATCCTTGTTTACAAGTAAAAGGACCACATATAGCTGAGTAAACCAAACCCTATAAAAGGAAAATATTACACACTGAACAGATTACACACTTGGGAAATCAAGTGTCTTGCTATTAAAACATATCAAACCAAATGCAATTCATAATAGCTGCCACATCCTATATCCTGCCTCTATCTGTAGGCTTTTAACTGTATCCTATTGCTCAGCTGAGAGTCATAAGCATTTATGAGTGCAGTACACTGCAAGGCCAAATCGAACTTTGCATTTACACTAGCAATAGTAGGTTGGAGGTTAAACCAGCAGGTGTGTGCCAAAGGTTGCAAATCAGATCCACTTACTTGAATACTGCTTCAGGATGCTATCAATAAATAAATAGAAAGGACAAATAAATGCATTTTATATACACCTTGCTCTACATGTGCAACAACTCTGTACCACAAACTGCTTTAAAAACACACAAAAGCCGAGATAAGTATAAAATAAAATCTCAAGCTCTAAAGAACCACAACATTAACATAATATAGCCAAGTGAAATAGCAGAAAATAAATGACAAAAAGAAAAAGCAGTTGAGTAATAAAACACGTTAACTGACAAGTAAAGATGGGGGCATGTCACAGCACATCTAAATCATTGACGGATGGCTGACATTGCCTTCTATTCTCCACGATCCATTTCACATCCATTACCACAGCGTTTTAAGCATTTTTCTGACACTGACGTACAACGAGCGCCACAGCAGAGACGAGCTAAAATTGTAACCGTACCTTTTTAAAGACCCCAGCATCTGGAATTGCAGTGTTGAAAGCCACAGCACACTGACAATAGCTATAACACCTTTGCTGGTGTAGTTACGATAATAACGTGTGACAGAGAAGTGCTAGATAAAAAAAAAGAAGTGTCAGGACTAAAAGGTAGAGAAGATGTTGGTAATAAACAACATTGGTGCATGATCCTGCCTGGGAAGATGGAGGAAATGGGGTTGTGATTTAAGGGGGGAACAGATAATCAAATGGAATGCAGTTTGAGTGTAAGAGTTCTTTTAATGGCACATCCATCTCACAAAGGGTCAGTCTGGGCATAGGGAAAGGCCTAGAAGCAAGGCCTTCCATAAAGGCCTATCATTATGACTGAGAGCCCCAACTGATAGCAGACCGACACAGCAGACACATATTGAAAAGGCGGAGGATAAAGTGTTGCGTACTGCGTAAGATTGACCCTGGAGTGTTGGTCTTTGTTGTTGTTATGATCATTTTAGCCCATTGTTGGTATGTTTCATGGATATTCTATATCCGTGTATACGTACTGTGTATACGTACATTGTTTAATATGCCAGTCTCATCCTGCATTGCTTTCAGAAATGGTGAAAGGATTTGAAGCTTTTTCCTTGTTTTGCATTTGATTCATGAAGAATATTTCCTCCTATCTCCCTCTCCCACTTATATCTGATTCAAGTTTTTATTTTGTCTTAAACAGTTCCTGGGGCTCCTCCAAGGCGAGTGGAGGTTGAGGTCCTCAACTCCACAGCACTAAAGGTGATGTGGCGCTCCCTGACGCCAGGCAAGCAGCACGGTCAGATCCGTGGCTACCAGGTTCACTATGTCCGTGTGGAAAATGGCGAGTCACGGGGGCTGCCCCTCATCAAGGATGTCATGCTGGCCGATGCCCAGGTATGACCATCTCTCAGTTTATTTTGTACAAATCATCAAACTATTTTAAATCAAGCCTCAAAGCACCCTAGACAATGCATTCATGCAGTATTTGCTCAAATTAAATAGGAAATATGCCAGTTTGACTTTACATCTGCTTTTCAATTATGATACAAAGACACAAAACAGGTAAAAACAAAGTGACAGTGATTAATTCAAAATTCAAAGAAACTTTTCTTCAGAGAAACCACAAATTGTTGACTTTATACTCATTGTTGTGGCTTCCCAAATATTGCTGGAGAATGGGAAGCGATATGGGTGCTCTTCCCTCTTGGATTTCATTTCATATTGCTGTAATATTATTTTCCCTTCAGCCCACAACAAGAACTGTAATCAAAGCTTCACTCATCTTGTCCTCCCTCTTTTGCCTCCATGGCTTTTATTATCAATGTCTAGACCCCTTCTTTATGGCAACATCTGCCATGAAATGTCTGCTTGTGTGCTTGTATCAAATGCAAAGACTCAAAGAAAATGCTGATTATAGTATTCTGTGCCTTCGGGGAGTAAAAATTGGCATGAAAACATTTCACCCAAAATCAGCCTGCACAGACAGATCAAATTGTGATGGAGCCCTCAATAATGGGCTTTTTTTCATTTTACAAAACTTGTATGAGGATCCAGCCAAAATGAGACTTTCGTGCACAGTAGCAATCATCGAAATGGAAATGATAGCCTTAAAGCAATAGGGTAAACGAAACCGAAAATAAAACTTTTTCTGGAATGAATGAATCAGAATCTATTCTTTCTATGTTCTATTTAGGCCAAATGCCACCAGAATCACGTTGCATTCTTTGGCATTTAGCTGACCACGAATCCAAGAGTAGAATGAGCTTAAATAACTTAAATTATAAGACCCAAGCGGAGCACACACCCAGCAGTCAACAAAGAATGCCTGGAAGAAATATCTTCTAAGTTGCAATATTTGTGTCAGTAAATTAAAAAAGGACCTCATCATTAAAGCATTTTAAAGCTACATCTTAATGCCACTGCTGGCTGTAGCTATCAATGATTAACAGTATCACTGAGGTGCCTTATTTTTTGTTTCACACGTCTCCAGGCCTCACAGGCAGACCTTTACAACTCTCAGCCTTGTTGCAGCTGCTTCTTATGACACAACCTTCAAACAGCTTCTCTCTCTCCTGCTTTCACAAAGCCAGTGACCTATTTCTATCCAACCCTCTGCTCCCAAACCTCTAATGCCCCCATCTCTCACAATCCTATTCTTCCCTTTCTTTTCTCTGTCTTTCTTTAAAAAAAATATTACTTTCTTTCCTGCGCTCTCCTCTTTGGCGGGGGGGTTAGTGGGAAACGGACGATACAGCTGAATATGTGAGTACGAAGTTTCGCCTGAGTGCTCTGTGTAGCTGAGAGGGTATAAACAGTGGGTATTGCATCTTCCCGGTTGAATTCATGGTTTACATAACCACTCATATCTTTATTTAATAAGTTTGGATAGAAAAGTAGCTCAGAGGTTTCACCTCAGCTGTCTGGCCAGCCATCCTTTTACAATATCCCTTTATGCTGCTAAGGTAAAAAAGGACAAACTTCTATTGCCAGCTAGTTTAAAAATTGATGGCTGATGCAATATCCACTGCCCACTGTACCTGGAATGCTAATACTACTAGTGTCATGCTGTGTGTTGATACAGTGTGTTTGGTCTTGTGTGTTTTTTCTTTTTTTGTGTGTGTTAAAACAATATCATTTTATTTTTCAATGTGGTGCCGTAGAATTACTGTGCTTATACGTTTTTGTATCTCTTTAATTAGAAATATTGAGACCCTTGTACATTTGGGCCATGTACAGTATGTATGGCCCTTGAAACCTACTCGAAATCCTCATCGCATCTCTGAGGATTGTTCACGACTGCAGTTTTATCTAAAAAATGTACCCTTATTTTGAACCTGCATTTGAAACCCCCAGTCCATCTGCATTACGTGAACACCATCTCAAGTGCAAGACAGTACTTAAAGCTCATTTACCTTTATTGACCTCTCACATCCCTCTGCCAACCAGCCTGTTAAAAACCTCATTCTGCATGCGTTCAAACCTGCTCGACTGAAAGATTCATTAGAATTGATCGGAAGCCTCTCTTTGAAGAGGACTCAAGGAAACTTAATGGCTGAGGTAATAACTGCCAGCGATTGGGCAGGATGTATTCAGCATGCATGTATCGCAAAGTTAAGTTGTTGATTGGAATATTGCTAAAGGAATATGAAGGGATGCTTTCCATTTACATACCTAATGTCCCTAACTCCACCATGGAAACTCTAAGGATTTACTTAATGGCATGGTCTTCTATTACATGGAAGCAAAACATTACATTTAATGCATGCCAAGTGGATTTCAATAAAGAGGACTGGGAGACACTTCACCTAGATTAACATGCTGCATAAGGCAGTTTGAGCTGCATGAAGGGGGTCAAATCCTAAAAGATTCATGACACATTTTGACATCTTCCTGTTCCTGTCTCCCATAGGAAATGGTCATTGGAGGACTCAAGCCAGACACCACTTACTCCATCACGGTGGCAGCTTACACCACCAAGGGGGATGGAGCCCGGAGCAAACCAAAACTGGTGGTGACCAAAGGGGCAGGTTAGTACGGAAATATACAATTTATTAGTTGGCTTTTTATCAGAAGTTTTGTATATACGGCAATAAAGGTTGCGGGGTGTAGGGGTTAGTCATCGTTCACATCCAGCTGTTAACATTCACTGTTTAACTGATCCGAACATGGAAAAGAAGAGATGGACAGATGCACAAGTTTCTCATCTGTAATTAATTACGCATCCGTATCAAAGGCATGTCTCTAGTCAAGATTATTGCTTTTGAAATACATGATTTTAAATTAACATTAATTTTCAACTTCTAAAATGTATCCAATACATTTTTCAAAATAAACCTTTCTAAGCAATATCTGGATGCAAGAACAGTTCAGTCAGTTGAGTTGTTTGCTCCTACCAGGGTAGCATTTATTATTTGAATCATGTTCAGAAGACTATGAAAGGATTCTTAGAGATCAAGGAGTTGGTATGAGGTACGTGGTAGATTTTCAGACAGATTATGACAGCTTGAAAGCCCCTGTTGGGTCTTTGGTTTGAGCTTTAAGGATGAAATACTGGAGGCTAATGCCTGCACACTACAAAGTCTTGTCTTCTTCACTTTTTTCCCTTGTTACCACAGGTAGGCACACCAGTTTAACTGGACCGTTTGAGCCTGTGTGTGAGCTAGCGGCTTAGATACCATGAACATGATCTAAATCTGTGAGGCTGGCTGCATCAGAGTATGAAAACCTACCTTGACAGAATTGAAGGCATCAAGCTAAGAGAGGAGCTTCCTTTGTGCCAGCATCTGTGCCAGTCGGCATTCAAAGGCTTCAGAGATCTAATATGTACACAACTGCATTCATACTTATGTACAAACACGTGCATACTTACCTTCTGACTCACACATATTCAGGAGCACTTGCAGTCTCCACCGTCGATCACACACTTAAATTGTGTGCAGACCTATACAGCACAAGCATAAAACCCAACACATCAATAGATAAACACACATAAAGCATCCTCCCAAACCAACACACACACAAACAAAGGCACATTTCCCAGATCCTGGCAGGTGTGTGTGTTACAGGTGACAGGGTGTGCAACGCTACCAAAGGGGCTGAAGTGAGTGGTGTCACTCTCCATCCTCCTGTCAGGGACCGCTGACTGATATGTCAGTCTAGTACACTCCGTCTGTCCCTCGGAGGGAAAGCCTCGTCTTTTTATCATTGAAGTGTAAAGAAAAGGTTTATGCCAGGTGGCCACGATAAATGGAATAAGGGAAGGGGTGAGAGGTTAGGAGAAGCATTTTTCTCGCTGGTAAAGTGGTTGTTTTGCTTGTTTGAAGGGATGTTAGGATGGACTAGTGGATAGCAAATGTTCCTGCTTGTTATGTTATGGGATTTCTGAAATACCAGTTGGAACAAACAAAGGGAACTAATATGACAAAATGATTGAATTATACAGGCTTATATAATTATAAAGACCAGTGTCATTGTAGACAAACAAGCTTTTCTTAGCACTATCATTTAAATATATTATTTAAAAGTCCTGCAAGACTGCTCTTTCATGTGGTTTACCCTTGTTTAACTAAGCAGGCACACTTTAAAAGTGTGATGCAAATACATGAAATATTCTATCACATGAATTCTCTGCATGTTTGTACTTTTAAAACACACAAACACAAAGAACTTATGCGACAGCTGTTAAACTATCTACTTGAAGACAAGCATGACATCATAGTCTTTTAAGTCCTAAAAAGCAACATCAATACAAAACATTATGACAAAAGTAAAGACTTCAAATTGAATTCAAATCAAGTTTTTTCATCTTCAAAACATTCCAGAAAAACCTCTCTGGTGAAAAAGAATCAATCCCAGGATTTTTTTAGGATAGAACAACAAGTACAACTGTGCACCTATTTGTGGACACAGACAAACAACAGTCATTCTGTGGCCAGGTTTAAAAATTGCCTTTTCATGATTCATACTTTCCATTGTCTTGCTTTGAAAAACGACTTCCTATGGTCAATGCGAGACAATGTTTTAGAGGGGGCCTGAATATGACTTTATTGACAAAAGATTAAAATGTTTATGTCTGGAAATGTTTTTCTGGCATCCTATCTTCACATTATAGAGTAGTTCACTGGGTTGAAAGCAGCAGCAATCAATATAAGCATCATCTTTTCAGGTTTCAGTGGAAAAAATGCATTGTCCTCTATAAGAGGAAAGTGTTGGGAAAGAAAACAAAGTCAAACTTACCAACAACACACTCAAAACAAAATGAAACAGCATGCTACAAAACACAACACTTTACAAGTAGCCTAAAGGATGAATAAGCCACAATACATGTACCTCTGAGCCTACAGTACAAGCAAAGACTTAAGAAGTGTTTTGATAATGGAAGATTTAGGGAATGCCAAGTCAGGGACTGGCACTATATACATACATAGAGGCTTATAAGAAAAAACTAATGAAAAGATAAGTGCCATTAGCCCTCTAGTGATCTGTAGTCATTCAAAGCTGTATTTAGCAACTTCACACAAAGTATAGGTGTCCCCCCGATGGCAGCAAAAATTTCCTGAATGTTAAAGATGTTAAAACCCTAAGTCATAGGCTGATGAATCATTTCAGTGTTATACTTGTTATTGCGGTGCAGATACCAGAACTGTATGAATGCAGACAGGAAGCATTTAAATGTTACTGTTTATCACTTAGGAATTTATATGTGTGTGTGTTTGTAATCATGTGAAGTGGTTTCCATTATATATGTATTATATTGCAGGTCAGAGTAGATGTAGACTCAAATAAACTGTTGTTACACAGGCACTGAAGATATAAGTAGAGTTTACCGCCCTTGTGGTATTTTGTTGTTTGACAAATCTTTATCCTCCAACCTTACAGTCCATCATTGTGATGGTTGCAGCCTGTGAAAACATGCTTAGAGATGCATATGTCTGTTATTATTATTATTGTTGTTACTTATTCCAATGCTGAATGCAGACAGCTTACTTGAAAATCAGAGCACCTCATTACAAGTTTATTTACTTCCTGATTGTTATTTTTGGTCCAGTGAGAAATAATCAATGTAAGTGGCCCATCTTGTTCTCTTCTCTCTTTCTTTATCGCTTGCTTCCTTAAAAGCTCTTGCACTCCAAATGGACAATGGGAAATGTGTTGCAAAACTCTATTTCCTACCCTACCAATTTCTCCCCTCCATGAGCCCCTGCCACAAACACACACATACACTTCTTAAGTAGGCAGACTGAATTAAAAGCAGAGGGAGCAAAAGACAGGAGAGTGATGTATTTGTCATGATCTTTAAGGTTAAAAAACGTCCCCCCCATGTTCTTAACATTTGTATTACTTTCTATTGTGAAGGAGTGCAGCTCAAAGCAGATCACCTTACATGACGGGCACCATGTCATTTGCACAAAGGCAATATATAATATGTTTTTGTGAATGTTGGTGTGCACAAGAAAGAGAGGAAATGAGAAGGAAACCTGATCGACCCTTTCTCAATCAGCCTCAGTGAGTGTCAACAGCAGGCTGGTAATACAGTTGCCTGATGGGGAAACGTGCATGGAGGCCCAGAAGGAGGGATTGAACCAGGGTCGACCCTGAAATGGATGAAGAGGGATAGGGGTGTGGGAAAGGAGGTTAGAAAATGAAATGGGGGATTGGGCAGTGTGAAAGGGGAGAAGTGGGGAGATGGGGAAAGAATAAGGGTGAGTGTTATGGGGGAGAAAGATGAACACTGAGGAGAGGGACAATCAAAGTGTCCAGGAACCCTGGAATCACTTGTACACACACACACACACACACACACACACACACACTTCTGCTCCCTAATATCCCTTTTGGGCCCTCTTTGCAGCAGATTGCTCCTTGTCCCCAGTCACCTTCATCATCGCTCATTCATTCATTTTTCACCCCCTCTCCCTGCCCTTGTTCTCTCTCTCATCACCCTGTAGCACCACACACTCTCAAACACATACACAGTACACACCATGGACATTCACACCTCCTCCCAAAACCAATCCGCTGGCTCGCTACCCGTGATTCTTCTCCCCAATGAGCAATAGGTCACTGTTATAAATGTACAAATATTTTAAAATAGTTCTGGGGCTACAAAGGTTGTAATGGATACATTTGGGAACCTTTCAAGGTTAAAGCAAATACATCTAAAATGGAAAACACACATTCACAGGATCATTATTTCAGAATCTTATTTCCTTGATTGGTGGTGAGCATGAGGCAGAGTGGGCTTTTAAATGACACCAAGCTGAGCTATAGCATGTTTCCGGTGAGTATTAGGAGCATTCGTCTCACCCAACACTCGGCGCCCCCGCCTTTCCATTACCGGCAAATGCTCAGCTGACTAGCCACCTTCCACCCACCAACCCCCGTCTTCCTCATCCAACAGCCCTCAGAAAGAAGACCATTAGCAAACGGAAATGAATAATACGAGCAGAGGGAGTGGACTTTGTAGAGTGGATTGCTTTGTGTGTTTTTTACTTGGTGCAGGAACATACTATATGTAGACACGCACGCACAATGACACTATGCCACTGAGAGAGTACATTTTCCTCAGACTAATGTTGGCTCCTCCAAATTACTTTAAGTCCTTACTGGGCAAAAAGCCAAATACCTCAGTTTGGAGGGGAGTGGGTATATAGGAGCTGCACACACGTTCTTGTTATACATGGGCATACACACTGTCCATTATGTATAAAGATACACTAGAGCAGATGACATAAATAACATATAAATAATAAGAAAAGAGGCCCAAATAGACGCTGCAATATAAATTCATGCAGCGTAATATAACGAACGCTGGATGTAAGTGATGAAGGCGCAAATGTATCTATAATTGTAGCTGCTTGAGATAATGATGAAATGTATGTAACACATTGAACTAGAGTTATTCAAATTTAAATTCAGTTTATTCAGCGTTTTTTTGTATTTATGCTGAGAAAGCTCTCACTTCCAGGACCAACCAATTTGCTTCCGACCCAGTTGGCAGCTACTGAATCAGAAATATACAGAGATACCCGGTCTTCTCACCACTGGTCTCATAAACTCATGTAGAGCCATCTTTAAGGGCAATACATATCTGTCTGTCTATTTGCATGTCTTGAGAACCGTTTATCCAATCTACTTCACACTTGGTGAGTGTGTTGCTGGGGATTCAAAGACGTGCAGTGTTGAAGTCTGTGAAATGTGGAAAAACCACATGTTCAATATGAATAGACCTTGAATACGAGACATTGCCTTTCAAAGTGAACATATTTGAAAATATATTCTAAAAGACATGGCTATCCAATGTAAATGAACTTAAATTGGTGTTACATGGTCACCTATTTTAACCTGTCAAGATTGGAGCTGCTGCATTTTGGAATGTTAAGGAACAAATGCAAAGGAACGTTTTTTGGAGAGTCTACAGGAAGTTGCAATTCTTGAGAAATGAGAGATAAAAGCTTGAACAACCTACTCCAAATCAGGGAATTACTCAAAACAGTTGGCTCTGGCGATATTGCGTGATTTAGGGTGTTGGTCTGCAGTTATTCCTTCACTTATATTTCCCAGATATTTGTCCTGCTACTGCCTTGTATTTTTGATAAAGGAGGGACATAGTTGAGTAAGTCAAGATGGAATCTATTTACTGAGAGATAGGGCTCAATTACGATCAGCCTCACTTATCTCTCACAAAGCTTCAATGGCAACTTGAGAACTGAAGGCTTCCCACAACTGCTGCTGCCTCTATCACACTGATGGGCCCTTAAAAAGAGAGTTAAGATGAGACTTGTGTCATCCATAAGAGCAGCAGAACTGGGCCACTCTGAAGAATGGTGTCTAGACCCCAAGTGTAGATCATCCATTTTACAACAAGAGATGACTATTACAGCTGAAAGAGGCACTGTTCTCTGTTAAGGTTTTAGTGATCCTTTGCAGTACAGACTGGCTAGAGCTTACATGTATCATGAAATGGTAATAGGTACAGCTATCACTCAAGAGTGTAGCGGCTCTTAGGATCTTCTACATCTCCATCCAACTCAACCTGACTCCATTTAGTAGGATGTTATCTGACAAATGGTGGAATTTAAGATGATTATTGAAAGTGCAGATACTTTCATGTCAAACAGTATATGTAGAAAAGGCCTCAAAGTTATAGTTATCGATATATATATATATATATATTTTATTATACAGAGTTGATACCTGTTAAATGGTGCCTTCATAGTGGGGAGGGGCTAACCCACGTGGTTTGGATGACGTCACACATCAGAGGGTAATGGGCGTCAGTAGTTGCAGGAAAGTTAGGCCGTCTTAAGTTTCGTATTGTGTGCGTAAATGAACGTGAGTGTGTGTCCACAGTGCTGCCTGTTATGTTGTTCTACACTTCATTATTATTGTAATAACTTCTGTGCCGATGGGGCTTAATGCAGACTGCAGAGTCTCCGTGCTCATGTGATCGGTGCATGCTGCGTGCATGTTTATTATGGCTGCTCATTAAGGCACTCCTGTCTCAAAGTTAGGGGTATACACCGTGTTGAGTGGCACAGATCTATTATTAATGTCGTAGGATGTAGTTTATGTGGATAAATGTGTATGTGGCGTTAGAGGTGAGATATTATGTGTTAACAGTTCATTTATTGCTCCGCTACTCGGCTACCGGAAGTAGCATGTCTGTAGCGTTTCACAATAAGAGCATCGGCTGCCGCTTCCCGCCAACCGGAAGTGGAACGTTATTCATTAGCGGTAGCTTAACTTTGAATCTCTGTGTTGCCTGGTAAAGAGTGTTTGACATTATGTTAATGTGTTTATGATTATAATAGAAGGGAGACATGTTGTTTTATAGCTTGTCTAGATTGTTATTTCTACAGGGTTTGGCATTACTATGTATATTATTTTGTATGCATAAGTGATCTTATATTGATTGTATTTTGTTTATTTCCCTTGTAGGAAAACCACACACACACACACACACACAGACAAATATCTGTATGTCTGCCTAAATAAGTAAAGAAGTCAAACCTCATCGTAGCTCCTCATTTCCTCTATTCTGGACCTTTGTGGTGTTCTGGCCGACACACCTGGGTGAACCTAGTGATAGACACAAAACTAGTGCCAACACTGAGTTATCTCTAACTCTCCACTACAGTATAATTGGACAGGTCAGATGCAGTGTTTTTGACATGCTAAATAATGCTTCAGTAGTATTCTGTAGGTATAAATAGTGACAGTGCTGGAGCTCTCATGCCGTATGACTTGAGAGCATAGGAATTATATTAAATTCACTATAGCAATGTTGAATATCACTAACAGAAACTGTATATTCCATGTATATGTTCAATCTGTGATACATTTCTACATGTATAGTATTAAAACCTGTCACTTGAAAAAAAATCATCTTCATGGTTCTTGAAAGCACAGAAATTCATATTTCTTTTATTTCTTTTTCTGTACAGTGCCTGGTCTGCCCTATCTGTCAGTGGCTCAGGACTCCGAGTCATCAGCTGTGGTTCGCTGGGACCCTCCAGCTCTCACTCATGGCATGGACCTGCATGGTTACCGGCTCCAGTTTGGCCGGAAAGATGTCAGTCCTTTGGCCACACTGGAATTTGCTCCCCAAGAACGACAGTACTCTGTGGGCAACATTCACCGGGGGGCCACCTATCTCTTTAAAGTCTCAGCTAAGAGCAGGGGGGGCTTCGGAGACGAGGCTTTGGTAGAACTTAATGTGCCTGAGAATACGCCAGGGGGATACCCTCAAATTGAAGAGCGCTCCAATGTGACATGCTGCTCTGTACAGCTGTCCTGGTCTCCCCCTGTGCTGGCGGAGAGAAATGGGGTTATCACCGAGTACACTTTGGCTTTTAAGGAAACTGGTACCGGAGGAGCGCCACAGGAGCTCCACTTGCCCCCCAGCCAGTCCAGCTATGTTCTCAACAGCCTCAAACCGAACTCAGCATACGATGTGAAAATACGTGCACACACCAGTGTAGGCCCAGGGCCCTACAGCCCGCCTATCCAGTATCGGACGGTGACCTTTGACGCAACAGGTAGGGTTTGCCTGTTATCTTTTCCAACCCGGTTGGCAGGGGGTTGGCAATTGGCTAACAAACAATCTGCAACAACACAAAAATGAAAACTGCCCCACCCCCTCCTTCAACCACCTTCACTTCTCCTCAAGAAAGAGAAAAGATTGAAATTAATATTGTTTGCCGTTGGATACTCACTTCACTAACACAAAAAAGGTAACACGCAAGTCAGTAAGTTATAGTCAGTCATGTAGAGAAAGAGGAGAGCAGCATAGAGTTTCAAGGTAAGTGCTGTTCGGTCAGACACTCCTGTCAGTCATCCCTGCAGCCCTTTGCCAAGCACACTCACACAGCTAATGCCATCTCACAACCCCAGTTTGCAAAGGTAGGACGTCAGTCAAACCCAGTCACTCAAAGAGTATGTTTGGAATATTCTAAGTTGACAGAAAGCGGATTTTGGTTCTATATTTATTTATTTATTTGGTTTTGGGTTTGTTTTGAAATATTACCCCCTTCCTAACCCCCTTCCTCATCTAATTCCTCCTCTCCCCTTCCCCTGTCCCTTATTGGGACAGTTTGTGGCATGGCATCCCCCTGATGCACTGCTAAGAACTGTTGGCATGCTGTGTTTTGAGTCTGTCTCGATGCCCGGCTGGCAGCACATTGGCAGTGCCAACCCAGACTCTGTAGAAGCATAGGTACTGTTGGCACTGGGACCAAATGGTCAGTTGTTAATCCTCAGGTCATGGGTTCAAAGACAGTGTTGAGATGGGTTGGCACTACTTACGATAGCTAGCCAGCGGGTACACCTTTGTGCTCCGTGGGTCTGTCATCCATGAGTCTTATGTGCTGTGTGTCTTAACCAATGGCGTTGCCCTTCTCACAGCCAATCACAGCTCACCGTTACACTCACTCTCCAACCCAGAGGAACGTTGCAGAGGAACTACTGCATCTTTTTTTTTTTAACCAAAGGTTCTTCTTTAGTTTTTCTTTCCTTGCTTTCTCAACTTGTTCAATTTATTAAAGTTTTTTTTTGCATTTGTCCATTCAACAGACGTTCCACAGAATTTCACTGTAAAGTGGGCCACCAAGACTACAGTGGTCATTGCATGGAAGTTTTCTGAAAGCAGGTCTCCTTACAAATGCACGGTGAGTTTAATATAGGGCCAAAAGATCATTTCAATTCTCAGCTGAGATACCTTTAATAATTTCCAACATGCCCATTTCCTGAATTTCATTTTAATTTAACATTGCATATGCTCTCTTACCTTCATATGTTACGACCAAAACCCATATCCATACCTTTCCATCCATCTATCTACTGACCTACCAACATGATCATACACTACATCATCTCTCTTACCAATTACCAATTAAAACTTCTGGACCATTTATCGAACTTTAGATTGAGTACAACCGACAGAAGATGGATGTGGATGCCAAGCAGATGAGGGTGCTCGTCACCGGGCTAAAGCACAACACCACTTATGAGTTCAGGGTGACCTGCCAAGAAAGCGCGGATGGTGGGCAAAAACACCGTGTGTATGCCAAGACCGCGCCACTCATACTGGTCAAGAAACCCAAGCTGGACATCTACGCTGAGCCTGACAACATGCTCACCATGTCCTTCCCACCAATTGAAACCAAGGAGGTCAAGTGAGTATACCTTGACTTAAGATGGGTTCTGCAGGCACTGTTACATTAGATTTGAGGGTTAGGGTATTGCGGTTTAAGTCTGGAGATGCTTGAAATCTGATATTGTATAGATTGAGATCTGTGTCTTTAGATGTTGAAATGGGAGATAAGGTCTTTGGATTCATGAGGCTTTCTGGATTTTTCTAGATCCTGCAAGAATTGTAGCTTCAATTTCCTTTCAACCTTGTACCAAGTGTTTGCTATACATTATCAATAAATTGTTTGCAGGACCTTCTATGTGGTTGTGGTGCCACTTAAGAGGACCTCAGGAACTGTCAAAAACCTGAAGAACCCTGATGAGATGGACATGGAAGAGGTGGAGTTTCTTTTTTTTCTTTTTTTTAAGTAAACGGTGTGCGGTGATTCTGGAACAACAGAAAGTTTAACGGGGTGCATTGTTTCAAACATAAGGCAGAATATGTGAAAGGAAAAGGCGTCTTCAAACTTTAGTAACATGTTTTTAAAGAGACTGTAATATTTTCTCTCTGGCCAAACTGTGTTTTTTAAGAGTAGCGATTCCAGAAACACTTGTTTATGATATAACAGTTGCATGTGCAAGGCAAATTGTACACACTATGTAGCAGACATCAACACACACAACACAAACTTGAGTACATCTCAGCTATGCTAATTCATCCCCCCCCCCAAGCATGCAGAAGAGAGAATTACACAGTCTTCTCCCACTCTTACCATAGCTTGAGGTCACCTTGAGCGCTACATCAACAGCAACCATCCCTATTGGATTTGGGATTACACACACTCCCTCTGCTTACTGCTTGCCTCTGTCTGCTGTTTGAAATGAATGAGAGAGGCTGAATGTTGGGGGGGGTTGAAGCCTGGTTACATGGAACATTGCCAAATAGTTTGCAGCTATTTTTATCTAAAGGTACAGTTACACCTACAGGTGTTTTTTCTTTGGTCTCAGTCAGCCCACTGAAAGGGCTCCAGTGATTTTACACCTGAATCAAAATAGTTATTTATTCATTTAAAATATTTGATGACCTATCATTTTGCCAAGTTAAGTTAGTCTCAGGTCCAGTTTATCTTGTGTTCAGAAACAATGGAGATTATGAAAAAACATTTCAGTTATCGTAAAAAAATGTTTTTGCTCAGACGTTGTTCAATAAATGTGGGACTAATGTTTTAGAAACTCCAAAAACACAAGAGGATACTAAACGGAAAAAGCAGTCGTAAACTAATGCCCTTTCACGTCAATTAGCTGTTGCGGGAGGTGATTCCAAAGCGGCGCTCGCGGCGTCAGCTGCCTCAGCTGGACCAGAGGAAGCCCTACATCACAGCCTGCTTCAGGCAGCTGCCACCCAGCTTCACGGTGGGATCGGACTATCGCCACAGCAGCTGTGAGAACAAGCCTCTTGAACCTGGCCAGGAGTATGTCTTCTTCCTACTGGCTGAACTCAATGCCACCGTTGGGGTGAGTAACTAGTTAAACTCAGTTCATCTCACTTTAGACTTACTTTTGGTCAATTGCTGGAGTGGATTAAATTATTGATTTATTTTCACTTTAATCTTTTACATCTGAGTCTAACATTGAATTTGTATCCAGTTTGTGCTGCTTAGTTTAGGTACTGTTTCATGTGTAATCAACTTCGACCTGATCTCTCTGTTCAGAAAATGTTTGCCACCAGCCCTTATACGGACACAGTGATGACTCCTGCGCTGGTGGTGGACCCCCTGACAATAGAGACTGGGGACGGGCTTATATGGGTGGTGGGCCCAGTCCTCGCTGTGGTCTTCATCATCTGCATCGTCATTGCCATTCTCCTTTATAAAAAGTGAGTTGGCCTGGTAATTGTAGTGACTGCATTGGAGCTACATTTATGCATGTAACAATAATATTGTTCAACATCAAATGATAGGAAAGAACATTAAGGGTTATGATACAAGGCTAATTTGAAATGTTTTTTCATGAAAACATTTACAGTATAAGTATTCTCTTAACATTAAGATACAAAGGAATTCAACCCTTTAACTTTGCATAGTAAGTGCCTTGTTCGAACCTCTGTTTTACACAAGCAGTATAACTGTTATCCATGTTGTACTGAAATATTGTTCACATGCTAGAATTTCTGCTTTTCCTGCAACACACAATGAGCAGCTTCTTGTCATTTGATGTAGAACCAGTAATTGTGTCAGTGTAACAAGGGAATTGGGCTGTGGGGAAATAATTGCATGTTAGGGAGCATGTTGAAAGAAGGGCTTATTCTATATTCATAGCGGCATGATATTGAAAGAACCCAACAACATTTTTGCATGTAAATATGAAGGAGCTTTTCTTGTGAAAAAGATGGTTGTGGGAAGTGAGGGGGTTGGAGAAAGGAGAGAGAAGATTCCTTGAGATGGTGTTCAACTATTTTTTACACCTGACAAAAAAATAACTTATAGTTCTGGAAAGAATACTCGGAAACGGTGTTATTCAAATGTTGTCAGAAAAAGGTAATAGTCAGTTTAACGGTAATTTCTTCAAAATGTATGCTTCAAATTAGGTATGTAATGCTCCAAAATCTATATGAACGATAACACAATAACAAGTCCAATATACCATATTTATGACGATCTTAAAGAGTGATTACTTGCAAAAATGTTCATTTAATGAAGTCTGACGTATACCACATTTTTTATAAGATTTTAAGCAAGTTCCCTTTGGTCATATGAACTCAGCTCTCCACACAAGTCTAAATAAATACTATTCCTCAGCATCCTTGGGCTTTTGAACACAGGTGTATAGTCAACACCCCCCCATCCCTTGTTTTGCAGTGAGTTGTAGCTTCAGTCTCAGTAACTGCAAGTCCCAAATGATCAGTAGTGTAAGGGTCTCCCTACACGGTACATACGGTACATGAGAAGTTCCCTGAATGATTTTGAACGGGGTTAGTGTAAGCCACAAACGTACAGCTTGCTTCTGTCAGATGATCCCTGACTGTCTGACCTTGCCTTACCTCAGTCTGTGTGGTTAGGGAGAGTAACATCTCTCCTTGGATCTCTCTTTTTTCTCTCTTCTCTTTCTGAACCCCTCACTCTCTCATCTCCCCCTCCATCTCTCCCTGGTGAATAGTTTCTCCCGGGTCTGCCCTTGGCTCTGACATTCCCCTTTCCCATCTGTATCTGAACCCCCCGTGCACACACACATAAGCACACACACGTACATAGACACACATACACAAGCTGAAGAATGTATGCACTAACTCGCACATTTCATTGACTACTCACTTGTTCTCACACACTGATACATGAGCACACACGCACACGCATGCCTCAAATGCTGATGAGCTTTCTCTCGTATTTTGCGATCCCAGCAGCGACCCCTGTGCATTTTAAACTGCTCTCTATTGATTTATCTCTCTTCTTGCCTCCCCCCTCTCCCTTTCTCCTTGTGTGTTGTGTTTTCACCATCTTTATATATGTATTTGACTCCTATTGCTTTCTCTGGAAACAGCAAGCCTGACAGGTAAGGTTTGGCGGTACTTTATTGCATTTTACAGGGTAATACAAAATAGCCTGCCTCAGCAAAAAAAAGATGCCTTTAATTAGTGAAGGTGAAAGTGAATGTTGCGTACTTGACAAACGCTCTCAGCTCCTCTTTTGTTGATTCGGCTTCAGTCGAGTGTTCTCGACCCGCTGAGTTACCAGTCAGTAGGAGTTGCTAAGTTGTTTAGGTGCCATCATTAGTGAGAGTGGTGACTGCCGGATCAAGTGCTCATTAAAACAATTTCTGTTGTTTTTGCTGTACGTCTTCCCCTCTTTCTACTCTTTGTTTGTCATACTTTCCAGCCGCAAAAGAAAAGAGTCAGAGCCGCGCACAAAATGTCTCCTGAACAACGCGGACATTACACCCCACCACCCTACAGACCCTGTGGAGATGAGACGCATCAACTTCCAAACTCCAGGTACAGAAAAGACACACAACATGTACATTGAGGAACACAGGTAGTCCTATTGAAAGATTGAACAACATGCAGGCATTTCTAAAACTGATTTATTTTGTATGCAACAATGACCTTTCGGTAAATTACATATTTTCATTTTCACTGACAATATGAAGGATGTGAGGAAGGAAGTTTAGTCATCCATCTTTAGCCGTGACAACCTTTAAAACTTCAAAGAATTATGTCCCACTTTGCTTTCAAGGAAAATTGGGTCTGCTTAGGTTAATACAACATTTTGCTCATCAATAACTTACCAGAGATTTGGAAAATGCTGGGGACAGTTTTACACCATTGTCTTAGAGTATTAGTACAATGGTCGAGTAAGTAGCTGCATTGCAAAATACTTCATGGGTAACTGATATAGCTACAGTTTGTGTTCTATTTTTAGACATCCAAAGCACTACTTTTGATTGTTGGATAAAAACGGGCCTTGGTTAAAAAGCCATCTAAGGCTTGGATTTCCAAGGCTTAATTGGATTTCCATTCTAAAACAGGTTTTTAGTGGAGTGCTCATGCCTGTTATCTCTCCAATTCATTGTTTTTATTTGGAAAGAGACCAAAGCTATAGAAATAGAACTGAGTTTTAAGGAACTACATACAATTAAATGGAGGCCACTGTTTCAGTGGCTTAAACAAACTAAATGCAAAAGTGTTGGCTATGCAAAAGAGAACCTGTGTTAATAACAAGTTTTGCAGGAATTTCAAATCCTCATTTTGAAACCTACTGGAATGGAAAGCAAATTAAAAAAATTGGCATAACATGTTATTAGGGCAGCTCTAATCCAAAATCCCCTTATTGGAGTCAAAACCTAATCTTGGCCAACTGCTATATTATATTACTGGTGCAAAATAAAGACACACACTTGCATAAAACCTTCCTTCTTTACAACAAATGATTTATTACAGGGACAACGTTATTATCCATGAAAGGCAAAGTGCACTAGTATTTTTTAACACTCACATAACTGACGTGTTAACTTACTTTTAAGTGAAAGCAGGTTGTAACATTGGCACACACTTGCAGACAGCCTACATAGAGATTAACGATTCACAAATTATGCAACTCAAAGTTACATTTCTGCTACAACATAGATGATGTCCTTGAAGTGCTCCCACATCATTCTGTTTGACATTATGTGCCTCCATAACTACGTGCAAGCCATATTTATATGTTTGTCCCCATGTAACAAATAGCCATTTATGATAACAAATCATTAGAAAAGTATGCCTTTTGTTGGAATGTATATGTATATGTATATATGTTTATGTTGGGAACAAACCCTGTATTGAAATTCTGCTGGGTATCTTCCTGTTTTCTCTTTAGTCTCACTTTGTGTCTCATCAGAGCCTGGTGTTAACAACAGAGCCCATTTGATCCCAAACTCTTTCTCTAAGGCTTCTCCATCTTTCACCTGCCTCTATTGCAGGCCCATTATCTATCGCCTTTCTTTCTTTCTGTTATTTTGTTTCTTTGATTTAAGCTATTTACAATTTGTTGTCATTAGTTTGACTCATAGAGGAATTAAGTGAAATGTTTTCAAATCTGAGTTTAGTCACATTATTCGCCTCTAGTAAGCATCATGAATTGTCGTGAGTTGTCCACACATGGTTTACCTTGTATTATCTCTTTTAAGTGGTTTATTTGACAGAGAAATTAGGCCTGCATTTTGAGGAAACTGTATTATTTGAAATACATTGCTCTCACCTGCCCAGGCTAATGACAGAAAGGGATTCAATCCTCCAGAGGGGGAATCAACACCCTATTTGTCTTATGTTCCTTTCCTCTTTTGTTTTGCTTCCCGCCTTGCTGTCTCTGGCCTAGTTGTCTCTCAGCCATCCATCTGTCATCCCCTGCCAGTCTCTGCTCCATCAAAAGGCTCAGATTTCAAAATGGAGCGTTTTCTTTTCATCTTCTCTGGGAGACCAGTCATGCTGGCTGAGTTTTTATCTTGGGAGAAAAAGCAGACTTCTTTACATCAGAGAAGAGTGAATGAAAGAAGTTGCACAAACCTGCTTATACATAGAACTGTGGAAGTTAATTTACCTCTCCTCGTCTTTATCTTGCCTCATATTCAAAGCCCTATCAGTGGCTCTGTAATGACAAGGTTATAATGGCTATTCCTGCCATGTGTCTTTTTGACTTCCAGCTCTTTCCCCTGTGCCCTCAACTGTCCTCCTCCGTTCTTTAAATAATAGAAACTCTTGTTACAGCCACTTTTACATTACATTCCCCAATACATGCTGAGAGTTCTCTTTATATATGACAAGCATCCTCATTCGACAGCCCTGTCATTGTCCTGCAGAATTAGGGCGATGTCATTATCTCCGCACCCGGGGAATTTAATTTGAATGGACATTTTAGCCCAATTAAATGGGCCGGTGAGCATTTGTGAACATCCCCATCAGCTAATAGCGACAATTGTTCAAATGAGCATACTCCCATTGCACATATCCAAGGCTTCTGCTATCCAACAGAGCATATGCCACATCGACAATGTGTGCTCACTGACCACTAGTGCTGGAGAACAAAAATATGTTTTTGATTAGGCTTCCAGTAAGCTAGGCTTGGCTAATGCGTTTCAGAGAGGGTGTGTGTGTCCTTGTGCATGTCTGCTGTAAAGCCTGTAGGTCGTGTGACAGCCACACAGTGACATCCCATAACCCCTTGGGGCACAGAGTGGCTCGTTTTGTCATTATCTTCATTGGTGCCTGGGGTTTGATTGTCAAATGGGGCCAGAGTAATGAAGCAGCACAACTCAGTGGATATCTGTTGTCTATCTCCAACCAAGCCCCCCTTTAGTCATGAGGACTTTTTTTAATCTCTTTTTTCACTATCTTTCGCTTCCATTTTATCTGTGTCTTGCCTTTACATTTTTTTTAATCTTTTACACATATATCGGTATCTTATATCAAAACCTTACTTTCATATTATCAGCTTGATAGTATAATATGAATTTACACCTGTGCGGGCACAAATATAAGAAGAGAAAAGCTCTCTCTTACTCCAAAATAAGACTTTAAGTGTAACTCTGGGTTTACTCTTCAACATATCTCTGATATACGTTTTTTATTTATGCCGTCTTCATCTGTGTTTATCTATATCTCCCTGCCTCTAATACAACATCGCATATGGCATTTCACGGCTCCACAATTCTGTCTTACAAAGTGCCTTCCACATTTAAGCATGTACAAATCAAAAATGTTCTTGCAGACAGCTTTAGAAACTTGCAGAACCCACGGACAGCAGCCAAGCGCTGGCGTGCGTTAGCAACCCACTTGTTTCTCCAGATTACAGCTACGACTGCAACAACCGTGCCCTCCTCCTCACAAACAGTGTTATTGAAACACACACACAGCACATGCTCACACATAAACATAATCAGATACGCCTGTACCTCCCTCCTGCTGTGATGAATGACGTTTGGAGACAGTGGATCAGAGAACCCCCTGCTAGGTGTAATTAGTCATTGTCACAAATCAATTAGGGAGAGGGGAATGTTCAATGTCTTCATCTCTCTGCTCTCATTTGGCGCCACTGGCCTGACGTCCTCTTGCTAAGATGTCAGTGCGAGGGAAACCTAGCAAAACTCTGTTCAGCAACTTTTTTTAATAGAATTGAACAGTGTTTTTAGGCTTACATACATCATCTTTATTGTCATTCATTTTGGCTCCCAACTTGGAATGATGATAGTATTCCTACCTTTTTGTTTTATCAAAGAGGTGTGATGTTTTTTGGCACCAGACTTTTTGGAAGGAAAACTGTGTTTTTAGAAAAACACACTTTCATTTTGCTCACAGATCAGATTTATTTTCCATTTCCCTTCCTAACTTCGTATATTCTCTGGAACAAACTATCTGTTTTCTTTGGATCAAAGTTGCCATCTTGGGGTGATGTGATCCTGTCTATCACTGAGCACCCAAGTGATCTGATTTCAGCTTTTTGCCCTGGCAAAATGTATTTCCCTCAATTGATAGACAGATTGGCAGCATCTCATCATCTGCACCTCTTAGCAAGAGGACCTGAGAATACCCGGACGTAGCATCGATGACTGTGGCCTCAGAGGAAACAAATCAGACTTTGAACCATCACTGCTTCCCTTAATGCTGTGACCCCCATCAGCTGTGGCTCCACAGCTGTCAGCCATGAATGTGGACACATTTCCACACCTTTCACTCTCAATGCCTCACCACCAAGCCGCTAACAAAGGACCTTTTCACAGTTCGTTTTCACCAGGAAATATAAGCTGGTTTTCCCCCTCTCTGTCTCTTTCTAATTGCTGTCAATGGGCCCTTCCAACTGGTGCTCACGAAAGCTCAGAGATAGCAAATCAATGTTCTTATCCCTGATCTCTATGACCGTTGATATGGGGCTTGGCAGAAGGGTCGCCTCAGCAGGGGAATCAGAGGTGGAGGCCTCTGGCTAACCAGTCTGCTCCTCAGGAGGGCTATAGCCAGTGGCGTTTCTATATGTGCAAAAGTGGTGGGGCACAAAAAACGTAGATGTCTATATATAAGCTTCTGCAGAGAGGTTCATGGCTGGCGAGTCACTGGCACTGACTCTTCAGGTTTACAAATATTATATTTTGACCTAAATCAAAATATAATATTATTTTCAAAAGCTTTTTTTGTCTGTGCTTCAATTAATTTTAACAGACAGTTCAACAGAAGGATACCCAAAAAAATGTAATTTTATCATTTAAATATTGAATTGTTCTCTCTTAGTAAGATCCCATTTTCAATAAAATTGTGGTCTTACCTTGACATGAAGATGAAGTCCATTTGCCTATCCTTCTGGACAAAAATCTATTACTTTTTTGTAAAAGTCCTCCCTATCTTCTTGTAGTTTCAAAAGTCTATCATAAATCTAATCGATAGATTTATGATTCGAAAATGATAAAAGTAGGGTAGACATGTGGATATTATCCGGCTGAACAAAACGTGCATTTATCTAACAGGTACGTTTCCCACAGATCTTATTTGGAGCTATTTTCTAAAATCCTATGGAGAAATCTCATTGCTTTTTTGTGGAGGGAAGCCATGCGCAGCTTACTTCCTGATTTTAGGATGCATCTCTCTCCTCCTCTTCACACACTACACTTTTCGCGGCACACGTACTTACAGCCAATCAGCTCTGAATGATGTGAGATGACGTATGGTGGGGATGGCAGCACTATGCCCCTATGGTCATTATTTTTTGCCACACACATTAAATAGGAAAATACTCTGAGCATGCGCAGTGTAGTTTTTACAGTCACCGTTCACTTAGACAGTGAGAGGGAGGGGCAGGATCGGGTTTTGTCCCACGTGGCTCTAAACAAACAGCTCAATAGGCACACACTGTAGACACGAATTAGAAGAACACATACTAAAACAGCAATGTACAGACGAATCAGATGATTAAACATGATCTTAAAATATATTTTAATTTATTTTTTGCATTTTGTTGTAATCATTATTTTTAATACTTTCTGCTGACACTAGGTGGGGCTGTGCTATAGCCGATCTGATCGGAAGATGTTTGCCCTACTTTTTCATATCCGTGTGGTAGTCTTGCCTCAAGTCTGTCATCCGGCTACCCGATAAGGGAGTTTACTGATAGTAAAGTACTTTTATAGGAATTGTTTTATTTCTTGGCCTTCAATCATTTTGCATTATTTTATGTTTTCTTTTTACAAAGCATTTTCTGTTGCATTACAGCCTTTTGAAACCATGTTCCCTTATGTTTGCTGTTCTCTACAGATTCTGGTCTAAGCAGTCCTCACAGTGAAGCAGATTTTGACTATGAAAGTTAGTCTCTATGCTTTTAGCATTTGCGTACCAGCTTTCTTTATCTTTGTTTTTACGCACGCTTGCCTCCATTTACAAATACATAATTTGCATTTGTTTGTTTTTTCACATTATGCAGCAAATATTTCAGCACTAATTAATTTGATGTTGGTTTCTATTGGTATACTGGGCTTTTTTTCTGTAATTGGATGTCAGTCACGATATTCACTTGGGCTGTTGGCTGTGCATTAATCCACCATGCATAAATAACCTGTACAATCACTCCCGCTGATGTAGAGATGGTTGAAAAGAGATTACAGGAGTTATCCCTTTTTCTCTACCTCCCCTTTCTCACCTCCTTGTTGTTGTTCTCCCTTCTCCTTTCTCCTGCTCTTTCACCACCACTGCTCCATTTCCATTCTGAAGTAAGGGGGTCTTTTCTGTGCTCAGAGATAACGAGCAGAATTCATTAAAGCGGTGGCAAACAATGGCTCGACATTTGATCATCCTGGAGAAAACGAGTTTCTGGTTTTTTTCTTTCCCCCCTTATGTTCTGTGATTACCCACAGACAGACTTCTTCCCCTTTTATATGTTAATATGCAACATCATAAATAGGCTTAAATAGACTGCTTTGGCTTATCAAAAATAATCATTATATTTCTCAGGCACATCGACTGCGGATCGGGAGATTGGAAACCTGTAATTAGACGCTAGTTTATTTTTCTGTGTTCATTGATCACGCTGTTGATTGCAGTGAAAAAATAGTGTGTACGTGGATAGTAGAAAGCCGTGCACATTGCACAAGGGGGTTGTGTTAAAGGAAAGGATGAGAGCTTTGGAGTGGGGGTAGGGAAAAAAGCGACAATCTGTCCTTGAGTGACTTTGCTCGAGTACTGGTCACATCAAAGCCCTGTTTTCAATGAAAATATTCTGTTCTGCAATGTGCCGTGCAGTTTGTTAATGACTAAAGGAATGAGATAACAAATCAGCAGTTATTGACTCTTTTTTTCATTTTCCAACCAAACATATTGGTTAACACTAAGAGAGAGAAATGGATGCATGAAACAGATTGGTTAAGATTAGATTAATTTGTGAAAACATTACAACTTCTAGCTTATATAAGAAATCATGCTGGTAAAGGGCAAAGTGGAATATAGTCAAATTAGATTTCTAAAAATATAGTTTCCTAAAGTATTCTACCTTAACTTTAATGGAATAAACAAACAGTAGTTACCATATCCCACTGGCAGGGCGTTATATTTTATTTGGATGCATTTTTAAACACTTTGGCCTGATATATCTCTCTAACTTTACCAGGCACTTAAACATGCAGACAGTAATGTGGGCAGTAAACACAAAATGAAAGGAATTGATTGAGTTTGACTATATCAGTAACTCACACACTCACAAATACACAACCGCACCCACACAAACGTTCTTTGATCTTCCCTCAAACATCCTGGTCTTGTTCTCTCAAGGAGAAGTGAGGGCCTTTCATTTGCATACACGCTTACTTATTTTCCGATACCTTTTCCCTTTGAATTTGATGCAAGTAAACTGACAACTAAATTTAAGTTGCAGTATTCCCTCTTTTTCTTTATTCCCATTTTAATAAATACCCGCAGCAGAAGATGATTAATAACTTATTTTCAAAGGGTGCCAATCTATGTGCTTTGTCAGCTCATTGAGAAACTGAAAAATAAAACACACTTTTCTAATAATACATTTATATAATTTGATTTATTCTATTACTTTCAAACATTTCTTTTAAGATATTGAAGGAAACGTGAAATTCAACAGAGGGTTAAAAAAATAAAAAGGAAACTATAAATGCAGTAAACATTATTTAAATGATGGTGATCATTAAGGGCCCGGCTGTTTGTCAAGTAGGCTGCTAATGCAGTGTGTCCATTCATTTTCCGGGGGGTTGTCACAGCATCCAGTGTCATCTCCATTTGTCTCATATGCATTGTAATCTTTGTTCATATTCATGTTATTAATGCTGCTGCATTGTTCTGTCAGTGTAAAATGAATTACCATTACTAATGAAGAGCGTCAGTGTAGAGTTGGGCTCCCTCTTAAGCGCAACAAAAGCAGCCAAAGTGTCAGTGACCCCCTTGACATTGGGGGTGATAGGAAGCATTGTGAAAAGGGAGAAATTAACGGATGGTTAATGTGATTATGTAGATTAGCACGCTCAATTACTTTTTTGTGAAGAGATTTCAAAATGTTGACTTTTGACCTCATCACTCGACAAGAAGAGAGACCTCTTACTCCAAATATAACAGCGTTAAGTAGTGCCAGTCGCCATGCAAGGAAAGAGCCACAATCTATGGCTGCTCCATATTCCATTACATGGCCACAGCATAATGCTCCTAAATGGATTAGTGACTGGAGTGCACAGCAGTGCTGATAATATTGTAGCATGAGCAGCACAATATGCAGTGGAAATTGGAGCGAGCCAAAAACACAAAAAGTCTCACGACTACCCCACCCAACTAAAAGTCACTTATTTCTGGAAATTCCTTGAGATAAATAGCAGAAGAATTTGGGAGGAGAACATGGTTAAGTTGCGGGAACCAGCACATGAAGGGAAGTGTAGAAACAGCAGCTTGCTTGCTTTGCAATGATTGGAATGGAGCAGCTCACTGTGTCACTTCACATCACTCACACTCCTAAACCCCCCTAAATCCCCCTCACACCTCCCTTCCCAAGAGCCCCCAGGTCAGGGCTCTGCTTTTGTATAATTGCCTTTTTTAGAGCGGCACCATTCTAAATGTTCACCTAACAACACAGCACAACAAGATAATTAAAGATTAAGGATACAGTATTGCAGTATTTTTGATCTGATCAAGCTGGTTCATAGCTTTTCTCTCATCAATATTTGAATTGAGGATGGTGCTGAAAGTAATACAAAAATGTTAAAAATAATATATAGTAATGATTTAGGTAATGACAAATAACTTCCCTCAAAGGGATACTTCCTTTCCGAGATTGATTTTCCCACTAACAAATGATCCAGCATTAAATTATCCTATTTTTCTCGTTGCTAACAGCTGAAAGCAAATGTACTTTTAATTATCTTCAATGAGAAGTAAAAGACATGTTTTCAACATTTCAAGCATTCCATTGATTCCAAGACTAAAAAAGACAGTTGCGTTTCTTGTCCTGTCTTTCATCATCAAGCACGTATACTTTTAATCTTGTGTCGTTCTTAACTGATTTAACTAGCTATTAAAAATAATTGATGCCTTCAAATGTTTTTCTGTGGCTTCAGTCAGCAGCATTGGTCCTATTGGTGTGTGTGTATCATGACCCTTGCAATAATTAATACAGTTTGTGTGGATGTTTGCTACAGGCTGCTATAGTAAATAATCAGTCAGCCCTGCTCGACAAACCTAGCTGTTTCTGAGCTCTGGCCTGGTCCAATCACGTGCCTATAACATCACCTGTCAATACATGTTTGTGTGTGTGTGACATTCACCATGTTCTGCACAAGCTTCCTCACCACTAAAACACAACTTCCATTGTTATGTAAGCAACATTTTCTCACCCATAAATGCTGTATTGTGTGACTTACATTTTGAACGTGTGTCCTGTGTGCTTCACTAATGAACCTTCTGTCCTCTCTTACGCTGTGTGCAATTTCTCTCTCCATTTTGTGGCGAGCAGGTATGATGAGTCATCCTCCCATCCCTATCTCAGAGCTGGCTGAACACACAGAAGTTCTCAAGGCCAACGACAACCTCAAGCTCTCCCAGGAATATGAGGTGAGTGAGCCAAAGGTCAAAGTTTTTCTTCTGAGTATTGATTTCTGCCTGATTGTGTTTTCATTGGAACGGGACACAATAGTACTTTTTTTCCTCCAGGGACACAACTGTGTTTGTTGTTTTTTCCTGCTTGTCCACAATGCAGTAATAATGAACTATCAGTTTCTGTCAGCCACCTATTTCCTCAGATACATTGGCAGCCTTAACATGGCAAAGCAATGCATTTGTCATTTTCAATTATATAAAATTCCCCTTGGCGGGTTATTGCAATTCCTGAACTCCTTAAAGCAATTGTCTTCTTCTTCTATTACTTTATTTGACAGGGACTAAAATATGTGTTGGCATAACACTGAAAAACAAGTAATTGTATCGGAAAAACAAATGTATTTGCTAAATAATACAAATCATACGATCATGCATTCAACCATGAAACAAGGGGGAAAAAAGAAGGTAAATATTTCTGCTGCAAAATGAAAAACTCCTTGTGACATCCAACATGGATGTGCTTACAAGCCAATGTGATAACGGCTTTCAGGAGAGAACATTAGAATGACTGAGAAATCAGGGGCTTAAAAACATGAAATATTTTTTGATGAATTAAATCCTAAATATTTTAAACATTTACTTAAGAAAACATGATAACATAATGGCTCTACTAGGGGACTAAGCAAAGATGTTCGTTCTTTCAAAATATGGGTAGAGTGTGGTGTATGCACAACTCCATCTGTTTTTTGGGGAAAAGCTAACTGATTGTCAGGCTTGAACATTGTGTGTGTGTGTGTGTGTGTGTGTGTGTGTGTGTGTGTGTGTGTGTGTGTGTGTGTGTGTGTGTGTGTGTGTGTGTGTGTGTGTGTGTGTGTGTGTGTGTGTGTGTGTGTGTGTGTGTGTGTGTGTGTGTGTGTGTGTGTGTGTGTGTGTGTGTGTGTGTGTGTGTGTGTGTGTGTGTGTGTGTGTGTGTGTGTGTGTGTGTGTGTGTGTGTGTGTGTGTGTGTGTGTGTGTGTGTGTGTGTGTGTGTGTGTGTGTGTGTGTGTGTGTGTGTGTGTGTGTGTGTGTGTGTGTGCTGTGTGTGCGGCGGGGATAACTGAGCTGTCTGAGCTCTGAGAGCGCGGTGGTTATAAATGACACCAGAGTTGATTAGAAATCAGGAGTGCTGAATCAGCTCTCGTTTGCATACAAGCAATATCCCCTCTCCGCCATTCCTAAATCACCGCGCCTGTCGCCTCGCTGCACGCCAGGCGAAGGTAGGAAGCAGGTACCCAGGCATAGATTGCTGTCATCATGCCTGCCGGGGAATGTTGGTGGATAATGACTTCTCATAGCAATCCAGTATTTCTTGGGTGTCTATTATTCATAAATCTACATCCGGGCTATGTACCAAGTGGACAAGTTTGTTCCATTCGCTGGAAAGAGAGACGTGATGCCAAAGTTGACGCTTTGTTACAACTACAACTTCTAATTACTTGGCTTTGAGGGAACATTAAACCGCCCGTTCCTCTTTTCTCCCACTCTGTCTTTTTCACTCTCTCTGTCCCGCTTCCCTTTTACAAAACCACCCCCCAGGAAAAATAAATGACCACATTAAATAGAGAAGTGTAATTTTAATTTTGTTATTTTCTTGATGAATGGCTGCTCGTCCAGGCGCCCTGGCTTGCCAAGCGCAGCTCTACGGGGCTTTGACTGATTGGCTTTTAGCCAGGCGGGATGTGAGTTGAGTGTGGAGGAAAAATGGAGGGAAGAGGGGAGAGAGTTGAGGTGGGGAGGCTTGGTTAATGATGAGGATTCAGTGAGGGAAAAGAGAGAGTGAGCGGGGCATCTCAGCTGGAGAGTGGAGATGAAGAGGAGATAATCTGACATCGAAACGGCACTGAAAAGGCAGCCACAGTTTTACTGACGATACTGAAGCCATAGAGTGTATTATCTATCTTCTGTCAGGCAGTAAGCAGCAATGTCCTGCAAAGCTGGCCTTCTTAACAAGGAGCCGTCCCTCAACTACAAAAACACCAGGTCATGAAACATAAGAGGGAGAAGTTTTAGCTGTTGCTGAATTTTTGTCTGGACTTTTGCCATACACAAGTCCTACATCGAATTTATGATAAATTGATTAAAGTTTGGTCGACACAGACGTGGTTTTAAAATGTTTGAGTTGATCGATGTTTCAGGGAAGTGACCCCAATCTTTATACAAACACACACATGCTCACATAGCCTGCCTTAAGGTAATCTCCAAAAAAAGGAAAAATAGCTGGAGGGGGCTGCTATAGAGGGAGTTTAAACATCAGAGGGGAGACAGGAGATGGAGAAAAGAGATAAAGAGAAAGTAAGAGAGAAGACTTTGAAGATTGAGAGACGAATATAAGGAAAACAGGGACAAAGAAAGAGGGATAGAGATGAGGGGGCAGAAATAAAGACAGAAACAGATGGAGTGAGGCTTAAACAGAGGGAAGCTCTGATTGCTGTAACGATTGCATGGAAATTGTTAGATCAGCTTTCCAGTTGGACTTCATTCAGTCTCTCTCTGCAGCCCCCCACCCTACATTCTGAAGCCCTAACTGCAAATAACCTTCAAGCCTCCGTCCCCACACCAACAGAGCGTCAGACGCCAATGAGCAAACATCAGATCGTAATGGAATACTTAATTATCCTGACAAGGAAACAGAATATTTAACTGGAGTTCTTGTATTTTAAACAGGCAGCCGAATATATCTTTACCCGAGTGCCAGGCTCGTTGTAAGCCCTCGCCTCGAGGGGGAGATCTGCCGCCTTCATCAATATTGTTGTTTGTCATTATGCACACGCTACATTAATGATCTAGATAAAGTACCGTGTGCAGATGCTGGCAATGAGCAGATTTTCATGATACCAAGTTCCTTTTTCCTTTCGGGAAATCACACTCTTAATTTCTCTCCCTCACCCTCCCTTTCTTATTTCTTTGATAACATTCAGGTTTTATTGTTATTGCTCAGCTCCTCTCATAGCTCCTCTAATTTTCTTATTTGTGTGTGCTTGTTTTGCCTGTCTCTGCGCCCCCCCCCCCCCCGTCAGTCTATCGATCCAGGCCAGCAGTTCACCTGGGAACATTCCAACCTGGAGGTGAACAAGCCCAAAAATCGTTACGCCAACGTCATCGCCTACGACCACTCCCGCGTCATCCTGGCCCCCATCGACGGTAAGGCACACCCATCCTCACACTCTGCATCTACACCACACGGAAGATGAGCTCAGCTCATTGCTGATCATTTGGGAAATCCTCATAATTACAGAGTCAGTTTGAGTTATTAGGAATTTATACTGGATAGACCGGATGGGGTTAGACAGAGAAGACTAAACTAGAACAGTGCATAGCAGTGCAGAACAGAATATATTAAATACAATGAAGTCCTTAAAATAGGAGAACAAAAATCGAGAATGGACAGGATTACACAATGCAGTTACATGAAACGAAACCAAATAAGACATTTAAAATAGGATTTAGTCATTTATAATATGTGAGGTTCAGATTTAGTTCAGCAGAAACCAATTGAATTTACAGAACAAAACTGTATGTTCAGTAAACCCTGTTATTTTTAAGGGGTTGGTAAGGACTTGTTTTAGCTCATCTATGGACCCAGCACCCTGTCAGAACTCAGAGTGACCAAGGAATTCAACCAGTGTTTCACCGTCCCATTTGTCTCTTCAGATCTGCCCCCCTCTCATGACTTCCCTCTAACTGCCCACAGACACAGTGCTGAGTATCTGGGAGCCAGAAAAACTCCTAAATCTCATTGGACATTGTCAGAGGTAGTCACCCTTCGCCGCTGACATTGTGCTGGCATTGCATCACCAAAAGAGACTCCTCAGAGGAGTGCCAAACTCTCTACTCCAGTACTCTCCTTTTGTGCGAGATAACTGCTCGGACTACATTTCGACATCTCGCAATAGTCAGGCCAATTTGAGGGTGCAACAACATGCATAACAAAATTATCCCAGGGAAAAAATGCCTCGTCCATAAATACATAAATTAATCAAGTCTGAAATTTCTATTTTACACTGCAGTGATTTTGCCATTAGTCGCAGCAGTAGAACAATTCATGCACGCTGCCATTCTCTGTTCATTTAGCTATGACTAAAGCCAAACCACTACAGACGTGGTATCCGTTTTAATGACATTTGCCTTTCTTTAGCTTTCTTTCTTTTTTTCCTCTTCTCCATTCTTTGTTCTCAATGTCTCTCACTCTCTCGCTCTCTCTCTCTATATATATATATATTTCTCTATCTTTCCCTCTCGCTCTCTCATTCTTCCTCTCGACCCTGGTTGTTGTCCACATTGCGTCTCCTCTCTTAAATTAGCCCAGTCAAGTGTTTCATTGTTTGTCGCTTGAGTGAGGAGACGTCACTCAAAGAGAGACGTGACTCTTCAACACGGATGCCTCCACACTCCAGTCTCTTCTCAAGTGTTGGTGAAAGGTTGTGATGTTATGTCTTATCACTGTCAGATGCTCAGTGTTAGACATACTCTAATAGCAGATTACGGAAGCAAGCTTTTGCGATAGAGCTTACAAGTGCCATATACACCACCCTCGTCATTATGTCTCCAGTACACATCCGTCTACCCCAAAACGTGGAGGCGTTCCTCCTTAGGGCTAGATTTAGTGGACCGGTGTGCAACAGAGCATGGTGGCGGGATGAGAAGGATGGTAGCTGGATCTACCTCCTGGGTGTGGTGGCTGAGAGGCTGATTTACTCCTCGATATCCTCAATTTACAAGCATACTCTGTCTGTGGTGGCGGTAAATCACATGTAGGCTGTTCAGAAACCGAGGCAGAACCACAGGGGCAGAATAAGAAAATGAGAAAAGAGCAGTACAGGAAGTTGTGAATCTGAGGCAGTTGCTGCATTAAAATCCATTCAAATGGAAAAACAACTGAGGGTTCCTTCAGCTCTGCTGTAGCAAAGGGGGGAGAGGGGTTATGAGAGGTTATTTTAGTAATATAGTATGGGAGTATATTATTTATTGGTTAGAATATGTTAAGTCCCAAAAGTTGACACTGCCACTGTCCTCTGGATAATTCAATATATCTACAGATCTCAGCCAATTTGCACTTATTTTAACAATAGAGGTGTAAGAACTAAGCAATTAACTTTTTTCCTTTTTTTCCTTTCTGCAATCTTTACACCTTCATTGATTGGAACACAGGGTTAGTGTGTGATAACTGTGAATTATCGAGGCAGATGGCACAAAACAAAGGGGTGCGAATAATGAGGAAAGTAAAACAATGAAAAAATCTGAGAGATTAAGGCAAGATATGGATTAAAAGTGAAGAAAGCCTACAAATGATGAACCATCCAGATCTCTCAGGTCTTCAGGGACTGGTCAGCTTTCTGTCCCCAGAGTCAGAACTAAACATGGTAAAGCAGCGTTCAGTTATTATGCTCCAAATATCTGGAACAAACTCCCAGAAACCTGCAGGTCCGCTGCAACTCTGACTACTTTTAAATCCAGGCTGAAGACTTTTCTTTTTGTCGCTGCTTTTAATTGAACTATTCATATCTTAGACTGCACTGTCACTTTTATCCATGTATTTTTTCTTTTAATGTTTATTTATTAGCTTTTCTTTTTAATGACTGATTTTAAATGCCATTTTCTTAATGTCTTTCATTTTTTGTAAAGCACTTTGAATTGCCTTGTGTTGAAAAGTGCTATATAAATAAACTTGCCTTGCAAAATAGATTGTTCTATCTCTTACTATATATATATTCTCTGTTGTTTTTATCTAGGTATCACAGGGAGCGACTATATCAATTCCAACTACATTGATGGCTACAGGAAGCAGAACGCCTACATCGCCACCCAGGGTCCTTTGCCAGAGACGTTCGGGGACTTCTGGAGGATGGTGTGGGAGCAGAGAGCCGCCACTGTGGTCATGATGACCCGGCTGGAGGAGAAGTCACGGGTAAGTCACTGGTGGAGATTGGCTGGTCTATTTTTAAATCTCTTCAGCAGTGGCCTCCCAAACTTAGAATTGTATATATAAAACCACAAATTGAAATCACTGGCCAAGGATATGAACCAGCTGCAGAGAAGGGCCCAGCTTTACAGGGATTTCCCAGTTTCACACATATTGGTAGGTAAACATAATATATTTTCTTGAGCTGGATTTCTTTCAGAGAAGTGTAGAAATGTTAAGTGGTGAAAACAGCTGGGAGGGTTTAAAATAGAGTTAATTCAAAGACGGACTACCTGTTCACATCTGATAAGCTAGGCTGCGTTTCCACTGGGAGTATCTTGGCTCTCATTTCTCTCTGAAAAACAACAAGCTGTTACTTGTTCCCTTCAGTACTCAGAGCTTAGCAAGTTTTGCGCTCTGAGGGCACAAGGCAGGATGCTAAAATTAAATGTAAAGCAACAGAGGGCCTACACTATCTGTGACCATTGCTTTCCACAACCATCTGTTGATAGTGGAAGTTAGAGAAAAGTGCATTGAGAGTATAGCAGCTCAGTCCCAAATGGGAGCAATGAGATGTCATATAAGTTCATTATTTTAGTTTTTCTGTTCTGTTCATACTTTTATCTTCATGGGGAAGAGTATTGTTGGAAGTTCTACAGATGGAGCTTAGCCTGGTATCCTTGAGCTTGCAAAGACACTTTTCCCAAGATACCATAAGTCCAACCTTTTGAGTTGTGACTAAACTGTAAAATAAATTGTAGACAATTTACTCTTGCTTACAATAGATCAAAATACGGAAGGCAACAGCAGCACTTAGAAATCGTTTAGGAAAATTGTCATCTGGCATTGTGAATCAGTAAAAACCAAGGTGGCACTGTTAGGGAAATCTCTTACATATTTGACATTTGCTATCAAGGAGTGAACTTGTCTAAATGTCAAAAAGCCAGCTGCGATGATTCATCCTGTCAACTCCAACATGTGTCAACATCGGGCTTGCTCACTCCAGGTGTCTCCACTAATTTACCTCACTCTATCCCTGTTCAATTGTTTACCTATCCTCCATCCTGACTTGCGCGTTCCACTCCTGTCAAACGTGATCAGGATTAGTGGGCGGTAGAACATGAGTGTCAGCTTGAGCAGGAAATGGGAGAAAAAGACGGAGGGCAGCGAGTGCATCTCCCTCACTAGCTGTCAAATCTCATCTGAAGTCCACTGGCTCGTCACACCCCATATTGAATGAATCTTTATTAAGGGATCTGACAGGGGAGGGATGGAGGAAGCTGGTGCTGTGTTTTAAGATATAATGTAGAACCAGTGGGGAAAAAGCCAATCAAAAGTAAAATTGAGATACTTATCCAGAATTTTACTACAAATTAAACTCCTTCTGAAGCATTTACAAGAATACATTATTGTATGTAAAGTTCTGAAATGATGACCCTGTATTTATGTGTTTGTTTTGACAGATCCTAAATCTAAATGTAATTGTTAAGGTATAATGTGTCCTAAATGTTAAACATGTGCCTGTACACTAATGTTTACTGATGAACATTAGTTCTAAGACGTACGGAAAGACGCTTGCAGGATTTGTATAAGATGGGTGAAGTTAAGCTATTATAGTTGAGTTGCTGTGACAGTCTGCTTCCTTCTGTTCAGTTTGCAAAGCGTTATTTCTCAGCTTTGAAATAGAGAAGAGTTACCTCGGTGTTTCTGTCAACACCGTCTTGAGTTTTAATCCCCAGGAAGGCTGTCTTAATGAGTGGTGCGTGTGTGAATGCAATTATGTCAGAGCGAGAATGTTTGGATTTTTTCATTAATTCTCCATTTGTGTGTGTGATCTTTTTAACACTGGAAACACCATTTATTGGAATGTAACATACCTCTTTCTCTTGCTCTCATTTCCAGATTAAGTGTGACCAGTACTGGCCCAGTCGTGCCACAGAGACCTATGGTATGACCCAAGTCACCCTGTTGGACACCATAGAGTTGGCCACTTTCTGTGTCCGCACTTTCTCCTTGCACAAGGTAAGATTATTTCTCTCTCTCTCTCTCACATACAGTACAAACTTTAGTACACAACCTCTTATTCACTAATACTGTAACAAACTAGCAAGGACATGGAGATAATTCTAGAGTGGACGGTTTCGTATGCAGGACCACGAATAACAACATCCTTATTCAACGACTATACAGTGAACAGGAGGTTTATTGATAGGACACACATTGTAAAAACGAGACACAAAGTTTGCAAAGGGAACTAAAATGTTTGTATCAACCGTGTGCTGATTTTACATTGAATGTCAAGGTACATACTCTAAAACACTTATTTCACATTGCCCTTCCAATCCACTCCTTTGACCTTGTTCAGCTCTCTCTCTCCTACAATAGATCATCTGTTTATGTGTGTCTGCCAAATTGAAGCACTTAGGTAAAGTGAGCAGAAGATAAACTCAATATACATAATTGGCAGACTGCTTTCATGCTCCTATGCCCACACACACTCACACAAAGACACGTTTTCACACTGAAACGCACATGAATTTAAAAACAGACACTCATACTTAGACACACCAGCCCATTTACATGTAAACTCTCTCTTACCGACTCACACACCTTATGTTCAAAGACAATTGTTATAAAAAAAGACCTGTGAGAAGACATAAAGCTAAAAACCTGCCATTGGACAGATTAGACGTTTCCAAAAGATAGCTCCCCCATAATGTCACAGCTGAGATGTTGGCTTCGTAGGAGTGCAAACAGAACACACACTAAGACAAACCAGTGACATAAATACAGCAGCATTTCAGCTGCCACTGTGCTTTAAAGCTTGCCAGTTGACATTCAGGGCCATTTACATTCTGCTGCTCTCAGCCTCTATCAAACTTCAGGATAGGGTTATTTTTCTATCCATTGCCTCCCCCCTCCTTATAACTGTAGCAATTGCTGTGATTTTCACTGAGCTGTTTTCACTTTATATCTCTGAGAAAAAAAGACTGCTGAATCTGTGTAGACGAATAAGGTAGCAGAAGCTGGCAGTACACACACAAACACAAATAAACACACTGCATCTACAGAGCAGTCACCATGGTATCTATGCATATGTATGCGTGTCCTGCAGTGATGCAGAATTGTGTCCACTGATAAATCCTTAACAAAATAATTACATTTAAATTAAACCAGCAGCCAAGCAGCCGGCACATCCATGCATTCTGTCTGAACTGCAGAAACAGGGAATGTCCAAAAGGAAAAAAAGATTTAGGCCAGTTTGCTTTTAATTACCACAAAAATTCCCTCTGTCAGGGAAGCAGAAACACCGCATTGAAATGCAAACAGTACCCCCATTAGAGGAGCTTCTGAGAGGAAAGAGAGGAGTGGAGGACAGAAAGATGCAAGGGAGATTTTTTCTCTCTCTTCTCATCCTTCTTAAAAACCTTCCTCTGGATCCAAGCTTGTATCTTTGATGCGTTGAGTTTGAGGCGGGAGCTGACAGACGGCTGTGTTATGTGGGGGTTGCTGCATGTATCTGTAGATGTTCAGAGCAGCAATGTGAGAGCAAGAAGGTATACTATATCTGTACTGTTAGGTATATAAATGATCGCATTCATTAAACTATGATGTCTCCATCCGATCAGCTCCATATGTAATGAAACTATTCCCTTTTAAGCTGCACCAAAAATATGTTTTCCATTTTGAAACTATAATCCCCTTTTAAGGTAGAAGCTATAGATAGCATATGAGAGATGGTTCCTCTATAAAGGTTAGAATTTGAGATTTAGCAGTTTCTCTCTTAAGCCCCTGTCACACTGTCCCAAAATTGACACCAGATGTACACACGATAAAGGAAATGTTCAAATTCGGCTCTGATCTTAACAACATCGGGCCATTCGTGAGGGCATCTTAAGCCATCGTATGACCGCCGGTGGAGTTTCTCAGGCTCCGGCAGCAACTTCGTGAGTGGTGGCAAAATCTTTGGCATGCCAAAAGACCTTGCGAAGGTTCATTTTCGTGTTGAATTCGTGTGTCCATTTTGCCCTTCGTAAGGCACTCGTGAGGGCATCTTGTCAAATCGTGTCATCTTTGTCTTTACTTTGTCTGATCATCGGTGCTATCGGGCAGGGGCGGACTGGGGGGAAAAAGTGGCCCGGGGATTAATTGACAGACAGGCCCACTTAATGCGCGGCATGTATCGGCCGGGCGGCGACGAAAGTATGTTACTTAACAAAAAAGCCTATGCATTTTATGTTATTTTGGACAATTATTCATATAGTAATCACATTACCTGAGCCCTTGAGTTGCCTAGAGCAAAATAGTTACAGCATATATTTAGTGATTTTAATGTTAACAGATCATTGATGCAATAACATTTGGACCCAATTTGCCTGACTTGACACATGGAATAAATCATGGGCGTAGGAAGCATCTTCAATGTGGGTGAGACAATTTAACAGGGGGTGTGGGCAGGTGGTGGACCTCACCTCCTCTAGGGGGGTCCGGGGGCAGGCTCCCCCGGGAAGATTATTTTTTTAAATGTTGAAGTTAAATGCATCAATCTGGTCCATTTTGAGAGCAAAATTAGGGACTAAATCTATGGCAGTCAGTAGGGGCTTGGACTGTGAGCCGTAGGGTCGCCGGTTCAAGTCCCCGACCAGACCTATTTGGAGTGTGGACCTCTACTTGGAGAGGTCCCAGTTCACCTCCTGCCCTGGTGCCCTTGAGCAAGGCACCGGACATCCCCCTTCCCCCCTCACTCCCATTGCTCCCCGGGCGCTGTGCAATAGCTGCCCACTGCTCCTAGTACTAGACTCCTGGTACTAGGATGGGTTAAAAGCAGAGAACACATTTCACTGTGTGTGCTGTGTGCTCTGCATGTGTGACCATTAAAGAGGGTTTCATCCCTCACAATTCTTCTTCTTCTTATTCAACACCCATATAAAACAGAACTGTAAACAGATTGACTTTTTCTTTCAACATTTATATGAACAGCAAGTGGAGGCAAAAGTGACTGCACCCAAAACAATAAACCTGCTAGCTAACTAGCCTAAACTCAGTAACAGAATGTGGGCAACACGTTCTTCTTCACAGCCGCGCGACCTCTGAGTCAGACGTCACTTCCCCCTTTTCTATCCTACGGGTACAGCCGTACAGCCACTCCCCCTGAACCCCGTTTCCCTGCCAACCCCCCCCCCCTCCCCTATGCAAGCCCCTCCCTCTGAACCCAGGGCTCGCTACAATACTGTACACACAAACTATACAAAAACGCCTTTACGCTTTGGAGCTTGTTTATCCATCTGTAAGCAACTGCCTGCTAGGTCTTGCAGTCACTCTCTCCTGATCGTTCACTGCGCAGTGACAGCTGCTACAGGCCTGATGTGTGAAAGTGAAACTGATAGATAGAACAAAGGTAGCCTATCAAAACCGGCTGGGCTGGGCCGGAACACTTACAAATGTGGGCCGGTAGGATTTATTTGGCCCTCCGGCCCACACACAGCACCGGCCCACCGGGGAAACTCCCGGTATACCCAATGGCCAGTCCGCCCCTGCCATCGGGCATTTTTCGCCTCACGAAGACAATACGAAGGAAACAAAAAGCTGCCCGATCGTCTTAGGAAGGCAACACGACTACGTGAAGCCCTCGCAATGCCGTCGTGTAGCCATCGTATTATAGTACGATGACATCGAGATTGCATTTAATTCACAACAAAATCATGTAAACATATTATTTAAATAACCCAATTTGTGTTCTGTGAAACTGAAAAGGATATTACATTTTTGTTATTACTTTCGTTGCAGTTCTATATATATATATACAATTGCAACGAAAGTAACAAAAAAAAAAGTGCAAACATTTCCCGCTCGTATGTGCCCATCCCCCCACATGGATCACACCTGGCACACGCAATACTTGTTCAGTGCAATTGTTCATGTATACCAGTAGTCTGATACAATATTTACAGTTTGAAGGGGTGTTAAATGACATTTGGTGATGATTAATGTTTTTTGTGTTAATGTAATAGCAGTTAAAGCAGGACCGGTTAAATTTGACTGCGAACACCAAAGTAAGGGGGGGGGGAATTAACGCAACAGGAGGGTTAAATGGGCTCTGTGGGGGCAGACGATCCAGGCATCTAGTAGATGAGCTAGATTGAGGGCGAGTCGCTGTACCTATAAAGTTAATTACAGCTCTCATTGTACAATAACCCTTCAAATGCCCTGAACAGTAAACCATGTCTGTAACGCCCATGTTGCTAAGGAAACACTTTATTTGTGTTTATTTTTGTTGTGACACAAAGAAAATGAGTCTGTCAATGACTCCAAACTAAACTCCACCACCAAATCCAACCCCGCCTCGCTTTGTTATTTCCAGAATGGCTCGAGTGAGAAGCGGGAGGTTCGTCAGTTCCAGTTCACGGCGTGGCCTGACCACGGAGTACCAGAGTACCCCACCCCCTTCCTCGCCTTCCTCCGCAGAGTGAAGACCTGCAACCCGCCTGACGCAGGACCCATCATCGCTCACTGCAGGTCAGTAGCAACGTTTGGTTAGATAATGTACTCTTTTGATGCTCTGTGATCCAACGTGTTTTTACATTTTTATGTAACTGGAATTTTTGTGGCCAACTGGGACAGTTGAATGTGCCCCTGTGGTAAGCTGAATGCCAATAAAGTCAAATGAACCCTACACATGGAAGGTTTTTTCTCCATGTTGCCCCGCCCATGGTATGCGTGTTTGTATGTCCATGAGCAAACAAAATGAAGAACTCCTCCATGACTGCTATTATATATTACATAACGCACATTATACAAACACATGCTCTCTTTCTTACAAGATCCCACATCCTTTCTTCGCTCCGTTGGTCACATCCTCTCGGTCACATCATCTTTCCTTTTAAGGCATCCCTTTTTTCTCTGCTTTTATTCTCTCTATCTTTGTCCTCTTTTTTTCTCCTCTCTGTGAAAAGCCTCACAGTAATCCCTTTCCATCTTTCGTGCTTCTCCCTTTTTGCTCCTTAGCCCATCCTCCCTTTACAAGTGATATTTCTCAAATGGCTTATTCAAATTGAAACCTTCCTCTTTGTCAAGATAAGAAGACTTCAGTGAGTCCAAAGCACTACCCAATAGAACTGAAATGTGACGGCTTGCTTTGCTCCGTCTCCTTCCCTGTCCTCTTGTTGTTCTGTGTGTCATTTTTTGTTTTATCAGTATTCCTGCTCTTGCTTTCACTATATCTTCTCCCACTCATTTATATAAAATGCAATGCCCAAGCAATCTACAAGCATTACTGGACACACATAATCTCTAATTCTTTCAATCCTTTATATATTTAAGCACTGATAATTGCTATACCTTACACACAAAGCACCTCAGATGACTGGATCTAAAAGCAGGGGTGAACATCTATAACAAACCCTATCATTTATATTTCTTCTCATTTCTTCCCCTCCTCTTGTAGTGCGGGTGTTGGCCGGACAGGTTGCTTTATTGTTATCGATGCCATGCTTGAACGTATCAAGCACGAGAAGACGGTCGACATTTACGGCCATGTGACGCTGATGCGCTCGCAGCGGAACTACATGGTGCAGACGGAGGATCAGTACAGCTTCATTCACGACGCTCTGCTGGAGGCGGTCGCCTGCGGCAACACTGAAGTGGCTGCCCGGAGCCTTTACTCCTACATCCAGAAGCTGGCCCAGGTGGAGAGCGGCGAGCACGTCACTGGCATGGAGCTTGAGTTCAAGGTACAGGAAACATAGCAACTTCCTTTATAACACTATGTCTATTTGTTAACTACATTTCTATAAGTGAAATACCAAGGTTTCATGACTTTTTCAGTATTAAGTGTATCTATTTGAACTATTATTGGTGTAAATTACAGACATGTCGGATCACTGTCTGTATTAACCTTCACTCCACCCACTTACAGAACATAATGATTGTAAAATTAGGCCAGTGTTATCTTTCTTCGCCTCACACTTTTTAATTTGTCATCGTTATTTGCGGTGTGCCTATTTGTTGCTTTGAATAATGAACTTTTGATTAGATCAGGTTCATTTTTTATACTAAAATATAGTGGTTCTGTGTTTTCTGGCAAGAAACTATGAATACTGTAGGGAGACTGAGGGAAAGATACACAAAAAGGCCTTTCAGATGAGTGAAGATACAGTTTACAACAAATGTGTTTATCTCAGATAAACGTAGTAATGAGTTACATAAGAGGCAGGTTAGATGTTTCTTTCCGCTTGTTGCATACAAAGACAAAATAAAAGAGGAGTGAACAATTTGTACAACACAGAAAGCGTAAAGATTACAAAAATATGAGATAAAGACAAGTCTCCTGAAGTTGTAATACTTGTCAGCACCAGGTGTGTATAATATAGATTAAACAGCCTTATTTACATGGCAGCTACTCGTCAATGTATGCTGTACATGCTCCCAAAGTAACAGGATCTCAGATGGTATAGAAAGCAAATCTCTTTTTTTTTTTTTTTTGAGCCTCACTTCAATGACTTAATCACTTAGATACACACCATTTGAATTATTATATATAAGCCCTTCAATGTTGGGTCCCAATGTTCATTTTAGAGGATTTGGAATAATATGCTTAAGCAAAGAAATTGGGTTTAATCTAGCAGACACAAGACAAAGCATTTGGCTGGAACCAACATGGAATTAAGTTTAGTTTTGAGATAGAAAGCATGTACGCTTCCTTCGAGAAATACATGCCAAAGTAGTAGGTGAGGAGAAACAGCCAGGTACAGTGTTTACATAGATCTCCATTAAAGATCTTAATCATCAGTGTATAAACTCACACCAGCTCGGGTGTTTCATTCAGTATCTGCTGACCTTGAATTGCACACTTGCTCACTCTGAAATCATCCATCATCCCATTGCCATTCACCAACACAGCCCCCCCTCCCCAGTAATAACAGTACTGGTGTGTTACCTTTTCTTTTCTTTTTTTCGTTGATGGAATCTCCCTTGCCATCTGTAGCGGGGATAATGCTGAGCTGGCGTACAGAGTCAACTGGGGATTAATAGCATCCATGCTACATTCAGGATACAAACGATAGGTCTGGTGAAGACGGGTGGGGAAGCTTTGTAATTAACACTTGATGATGACAAATGGAGGGAGATGGCAGGGCAAGTGGAGGGAGGAACGTTTGGCTAATGAACAAAGGAACGAGTGTATGCTAACTTGGCACTTCGGAAGTGATTCGACCAAATGCTGCACTATGGGGAAGGGTGGTAGAGCATTGTCATTCTCAGGTGGGAAACGGTGTCGCGCTGAGTTAAGCTGCGACTGGAGGGATTCACAGGAGTTCAGCACGGGGAATAAACAGAGGACAGGGACTTGCTGTAAAGTTGTCAGACTGCTGATTTCTGGCATATGTGTGTAAATAATACAGCCTTTTGCCGGGAAATATTGTTGCACAGGAGAATTTAGTGAAAATAACACACATGTAGGAAAAGTATACAGCAACATACTAATTATATCTCAAATGTATAAGCTATAAGTGGGCTACTAGATTCTATTAAAAGTCCTAGGAAAGGAATGAACTTCAGCAGCAGAGTTTTCAATTGGGATCGAAATGCAACGGCAAGACAAGAGAAGAGGAACTGTTCTATTTTTTTTTTTAATATTGTGAAGCGACATTTTCAAAGCTCCTTTCTAGGGGTTGTGAGGTATTGTAGCTACATCATAAACATCATTAAACATTGATTGTTCAAGTGTTTGTTAAGGTTATGGCTTGGGCAGATTGGGATTAGGAAAAACAAATTGCCCCGTTGTTGTTACGTAAAACCCAAAACGTAAATGTCCCTTTTGCTTCCTTACCATTTAAGTGCAGAAATACTGTGATTTAAATAAGGAACTGGCAACCGTGACCAGCAGTAGGTGCTTCTCTGGCCTGATAGATGACAGGTTGCCAGGTTTGGCTCCGTTCCCTGCAGCCTCTGGTGTTTGGTGGTGTAGTGGAGAGCCTCTTGAGAGCTGCCAGGCCACCTCGAGCCTTTCCAGGTGCCTTTGTGAAACACAGATCAAAGGGAGGACGGTAGTAAGGGATGAAGGGAAGCAGGGAGAAAAAAGGGCTGGACGGACTCCAAGTGTCCACTGACATGGAGATACTGGTGCTATAGGGGATTTAGAGCGAAAGAGAGGACAACGTTCTAATGGGAGAAATAGCAAATCGGTAAGTTTGGCTGTGTACACACTGAGAAATGTGGAGGTACTTTGACTTTGGACGACAATTGAGAGACAAGGAAGTACATCTGCACTCCTGCCTACCTTTTATTAGGGTCAATTTAACCCATCTCTCATCTGATGCTGCTGGTGCCTACGATGCGCCAAGCTGTTTGCTGTTTGAAAGGGCCTCTAGACACCCACACACACATGCTTCATTGAGACATTGAAGCCAAAAGGTGGCGATCTTATTCCCCCTGAACAGCAGCTCCCGCTGAGGTCCATGTGACGGCGACGACGTAGCAGTACAGCTTGTTTTTTATCATTATGCAGTGTTTGTGTTTCTGAAGTTCCCTTTTTTAGTCTACGTTGTATGCTCACATTCCACTCTGCTGCTATCAAAGGCACTGGTGACCCACTTTTAGAAGAGTTTTAGTTTCATCCAGGCTTGATCCAGCGGCTTGTTACTCTGGGTGTGTGGTATATCTTTCATTGTTGCTTTCTGACATGGCAAGACCCCATAAGTTACAAAACGTTTTTGAATTGCTTAAATATATACTTAATAAACAATGTTCCTTTGAAGTGGTGTCATTATATGCAAAGCAGATTAGATTGGGTCGGCTTCATTACTTTCTGTCATTGATATACTCCCTTTATCTGTCTCGCACCTGACCTCCCCTCCTGCCATGTCTCCCTTATTGCTCCACCTTTTATCATCTTCTCCTCCTCTTCCTTACTCTTTCAACTCTTCTTTGCAACTACCTCCACCATACCTTTCTTTTCATCTTCTTTCTCCTCCATAACTTTCATGCCACACTTTCTATGTAACACTTTTTTTCTTTCTGTATTTTTCAACCTCACTTATTTCTGTGAATTCCTTTCCACCATTTCTTCATCTAATCCTCCGTCTTTCCTCTCCAGCGTTTGGCCAACTCCAAAGCCCACACGTCGCGCTTCATCAGTGCCAACCTTCCCTGTAACAAGTTCAAGAATCGGCTGGTGAACATCATGCCCTATGAGACCACACGCGTCTGCCTTCAGCCAATCAGAGGCCTGGAAGGATCTGACTACATCAATTCCAGCTTCATCGATGGATACAGGTAGGAATAGGGGTGGGATGGTGGGAAACATGCCTGTTTTTTTCCGTTGCCAGGAACATCTTACATTTAAAATGTTCCTCTGAGGTTTAACTTAAAGATACAATTGTGAAGAGAAGGTACGGTACATAAGGGAAATCAGGATATGATTTTGATTTCAAAGAAAGATACCTACTTCAAACTGCAAATGGAAATGCATTCCTATTGTTGTTTTCTAGATCCACATATAAAGTATAACTTGTTAACACAAGCAAGTCACGAGTCACGAACATGACGCTGATGACGATGACCTAATCCTTTATTTTCAAGGGAAATGTACGCTAGAGGGGGTAGGACCAGAACAGTTTTTTTTAAGCTTCTTCTTGCCCCTGTTGAACATGACAGAGGGTGTTTCTCAATATCGAGTAAAGCTGCTCCAGAGCCACTATTTCAAGCATACTACGTCATCGAGTGCCGCCGAAGTACTGTTCCAATGTCCAGCATACTTGGAATTCTACCGAGCCCAGCGTACTTCGTTTGGAGAAATTTCGTGGCTGCACATGTGTAGACTCCGTCTTAAAATCCCCACAATGCTTTGCGCACGGACCAATTTCCCCAAATCTGGGGCGGAAAATGTAAGGCGGGCCTCTCATATGACGCACACCTGCACACTTGCTAGCCTGTTCCATTCTTCGTTTCGAATGCCAGGAAGTATTCTTGCCTTCTTCTGAAGCAAGATGCTCGGAAGACATGTGCTACCAAGCAAGCGTACTCGAGATTGAGAAACACCCAGTGACTATTTGATTGAAATTATTATTTTATTTGTTAATGTTTGTTTTTTTCTCTTTGTTATAATTGTTATTATAAGAAAAAAGATATATATTATTATTATTGTTGTATGTTTTGTTTCTGACATGTTCAAAAAATGGACTAAAGAAAAATGTGAATGAATGAATGAACTCAAGAATGTTTTAAGTATCAGTTTTGTACCAAGAAATTGGTACAAAGTAATTATACAAGCTGAACATAAATGATTTTGATATGCTTTTGCTGTATTCAGGCAACAGAAGGCATACATCGCCACGCAGGGCCCTCTGGCAGAGACTACAGAAGACTTCTGGAGAATGCTCTGGGAGAACAACTCTACTATCGTAGTCATGTTGACCAAACTGAGAGAGATGGGACGGGTAGGACATAACACACATCATTTCCAAATATTTGTTGTTATGTTATTTCTCAACTTTTTTTATACAAGGAGTCAAAGGAAAAGGAAATGTAACAAATGCAATAATTAGTTGTCAAAATCTAAATTAACAAGAGTTGTTCTTCCTAATTGCTCTAACAGGAAAAGTGTCACCAGTACTGGCCCGCAGAACGCTCTGCCAGGTACCAATACTTCGTGGTCGATCCCATGGCAGAGTACAACATGCCCCAGTACATCCTCCGAGAGTTCAAGGTCACAGACGCAAGGGTAAGTCATACCTAACAGTGTTGGATTTTGAATGAGTGTTTATTCAGTAGGTTGCGATGTGGAAACAAGCCACACATTATGATCATTATTTTTTTTTTTTTTTTTTTGTACTTTGTTATAATTATTATGAGTGGGGAAAAAACAAGAAAGAAAATGATATATATATATTATTATTGTTGTATGTTTTGTTTCTGTCATGTTCAATAAATTGACCAAAAAAAAAAAAAAAAAAAAAAAATCATCCGAAATTAAAGACAATCATAGTAATTACAGCATTAAACATTTGAAAAGGTCTATCGTTTGGTTTTATCGATGTAAACAGTAACACACTTGACTGAATTGTTGTCTGCAAACATAATCATCCTTTGTAAATGTTAAGCTCCCGTTATGAGTCCCTCAATTTCAAAGACCAAGGAGCTTTTTGGATTCTCGATCTTAGACTGACTTTCAATACAGGACCAGTGTTTAGTTAAAAAGAATCATACAATATACACAGGCAAACTTTATCAGCAGGCTCAAAAGTTTAGAAGGAAACAAAATTATGCTATAATTTCCACAATTGCACTGAAGTGTGAGAAATTTAGGAGACAAAGCAGGTTAAGGGAAAGTAGGTCACATAAATATCACAAGTAGATCATATTTATTTCCTTAACATTTCCTAAAATGGCTCGGATATGAGTTAGTTGGGTTCCCACACAAAACAAGATATCACGATAACTTAATGTTGAAAGTAACTTCATTCACAAAATAGTGAGAGTTCATAACCAGCCTGACTTTCTTGATCTGAACTGCTAATAACCTACTGCAGTAATCTTTTCACCTCAGGATTTCATTTCTGGGTCCAATTAGGGCAGACAGTTTGAAGCAGCAGCAGAAGAAGAAGTGAAGCGAGGAAAAAAGACCTGCTTTCTCTCTCTGTGCCAACAGGCTGACATATTCAATGATTTCCCGTGTGCTGTGGAAGCTAGTTAGCAGTCATCCTGTTATTAAAAGTGAAACATATCATATCATTGCACACACACAAACACATAACACAAACACATACAAACACACACTTGAATACAAACAACACACTTTTCAGTGTGCAAATCAGACAGCAATGCTGTTTAAGCTGGTATGCCATCACCCCCGCAACACACGCACACTTTTATCTTTATACTTTTTGCAGTGTGCAAAATATCTCTTTTAACATGCTCACACACAAACACACACACGTACACAGGCTTACTTCTCACAACATACCTGTTTCCATGCTGATTTTCTATATTCGGACACATCCTTGTATTTCCTATTTTTTTCAATTTAAATTCAAGGACACATACATTGAGCTCACAGTTAAAACTCTGACAAATGCACACATGTAGCCTAATGCCCTGCCCAGTGCTGAAGTTATTCTGAGGATTATTAAAGGAGGATAAAAAGCCAACAGACAGTCAAAGCTTATCATCGGAGTTAAGGAAACAAAGCAAAGACAGTAAAGAGATGGTATATGGAGGGTTAGGTCTCTGTAACATATTAAGAAACACTGTTGATGTAACTTTGTGTTTTTGTGTGTGTGTGCGTGCGTGTGCAATTTTGCATGTATGTCCCATGCCCTGCGCAGTAATAGCATAGACTCCACGCTTCAACACTCACATCTAGCGAGCCAGTCACGTATTTAATCACACAATTTGACACGCCGCGTGGGCCCTCAGGTTGTGTGTTAAATTTTCCTCCTTTTTTTTCTTTCTTTCTTTCTTTGGCATACTTGCTTTATTGTGTTGTTGTCTTTGCCCCTTTTTCACTTTTAATCCCCCTGCTGAGGCAAAATGTTTATGAGATGAAAACAAAGGCAACGAAAGAGAAGAAACATGCGATGCGTCTTAAAACAGGGAGAGACACGAGACGTTGGACAAAGAGAATCCGCACACGGAGATTAATTTATGAGAATCCAAATCACTGTATTTGTAGAGCGCAATAAATGTGAATCATCTGCATCAATGCAGAAACACACCAACAGCTTAAATAGCAACACGGTGCATACGGCTCCGCGGGACAGCAGGACTTCCCACAGGAAGCACAAAGACTCAAAGGACAGATTAGGTAGACATCTGCATGCAGTATGCTTACATTAGAGGGGGGGGGGTTAGCTCGTGGCTAAAATGAATGAATTAGAACGTGGCAAATGCACCGTGACAACATGCATGATGAATATAGAGCGTAAGCTACTTACATCAGCACCTACTTTTCTCAAGAAAATATAGATCAAGAAAACTCTTTAGGTAAGCCATTGTTAGTTTTACAAGGTTATAATAATTAATCATTGTTTTAACCTTCTTTTACTGACACATTTTATTCTCCTCTGCATATACTATCCTGACATGATGTTATTTCTCACCTCAATTACCCATTAAGCTAGCTACTGTAGATGTAATGATACCTTATGAAACCTGAGTTTCAGTGTGGGCAGTAAGTAGCCTTTAGTGGATTTAATTATTTTTCATAATAGAAGTACACCACTCCATTTGTGTCATAGTTACCTGATCAAACATATATATATATACGCAGACAGACACAACTGCTATAATATAAATGTACATTTAATCTTGTATAATCTTGTTTCTATGCCCAGCATCGGAGGTATTGTGGAGATGTTAGCCCCTTACACACTGCTTAGCTTTCGACTAGTTGTAGCGAATGAGATCCACATTGATTGTTACTTTCCTCAATTTACTGGCTCTGTGAATAAGGGTAATTTGTTAATCATTATCACGCTACTTAAACAAGTGCTGATAATTTGCTTTAGGGGAAACATATTTCAGTTTTCCCAACAAAGTTATATCTGTTTCACACAGTTCACATTCTTGCATATATCATTGATTTGCTATTTAGACAAATTCCCCCTAAAGCTGATTTTAGATTTGTTTAATTCTACTAGCAGGATGACAATAGATAAAGGACAAACATATTCCTGTTTACTCACCAAATGAGTATTGATCCAATTTAAGCCTTTTGCAAAGTGAACACATGAGAGGCAAATGTGTGAGAGCTTGTCTAAACACAAGCATAGGGTAGTGTGCAAAAAGGGAGAAATGAACACCTGGTTGTATTAATTGCTGGTGGCTTCAAGCGGACAGCTGCGCGTCTCAATCTCTGAAATTGCTTCTCTTTGCTTACTTTTGTAACAAATGTATTCACTCCAAACTACTTCTATAACAACTTTCTTTACAAGGACACAACTATCGACTGCATTCTCAAACTCCAAGATCAGCTCTCTCAAAATAAAGCAGATCAATTCACTTGTCCTATTGTGATGCCACCTCATTGTAAAAATGTATCTAAGGGTGTTTGTTTGCATTGGAAGCAAATGCAAGTGCACTGCCAACACAAGATTATAAGAATCAATATTAGATTAAATTGTTAAGATTGACATTTTGTCTAGCGGCTTTGTCAGGGTGTCAGGGTTTTTATTTTCAATTGTCAACGTCCAATCCCACCTCCTGCTCCGGTAGTCCTCCGTTCTTCTTACCTCCATCAATCAGGTCGCTGCATCGATCGCATCGCAGGATTATCCTATTCAACATGATGTCTGGGAGAAGACGCTTGTCATGGCAGATACACTATTGATTAGCTTTAACCAGGACCTACTCGTGCCACACACACACACACGCACACTCACACACACTTTGGTAGGGGAGAATATAGGGGCAATAGGGTTGTAGGTAGAGGACAAACGGTCCCCTTGTAGGGAGACGTTTGTACATGTATCCATATGTTATGTTACTGTTATAGAGAAAATAATCATCAGTTTACACTTTTAAAGGAACAATGAGTTAAGACGTTATCACCTTTTATCAATTATCAATCTGGATTATGGTCATAAAATGATCCAAAGCGTGTAGAGTGTAAAAAAACATGAACAAAGATCCTCTCTGACCCAAAAAAGCTTTCTTTACATATTTGTTCCTCGCGTCTCTGCCTCCTATTCTTTGTTCGGCTATCTCTGTATTCTATTCTCACATTGTTTTTCTCTATTTTTGCAGGATGGTCAGTCCAGGACAGTAAGGCAGTTCCAGTTTACTGATTGGCCGGAACAAGGCGTGCCCAAATCCGGAGAGGGATTCATTGATTTTATTGGCCAGGTGCATAAAACCAAGGAGCAGTTTGGACAGGATGGACCCATCTCTGTTCACTGCAGGTAACACACTCAGTCATGTTGTGCTATATTCCTCTGCTTTTTATTAAAGTGACGACACACAAAAGGATACCACTTTTTTTAAAACATCATCAATTTGATTTCTTGAAAAGGGGGGGGGGGTCACATACCATTTTCCAGGTATTGCTACAAGTATGCTTCAAGGTGAACCCTACAGACACACTTTCCTTCTTGAAAGATATATAAGGCTTCAAATATCATAGATTTAATCAAATGTTAAGATGGTTATTGTTTTAGTAACGTAGCCCCTCCTGGGGGGGCAGCTCTTACAGCATCGTCACATCCTCCTCACCTTTTTGCCTCCGCAGTACACGGCTCCACAGGCTCTCCTCCATAATTGATAAGGCTGAAATGCGGCTTGGCATTTGCAAAAAGTAGGCACATGATATGATACAGCCATTCTGTTTGATTTTATGATAGCTCCGTGATGCATTTTTATCACATTGGCTGTAGCTTCCAAGGTAACCTTTATCATTAACTCAAGTACAAACCCATATTTAGAAGTGTTCAAAACCGGGGCTTTCTCTTATTCGTGTTAGACCTCCCAGTAGGAACGGATTTGTTTTTACCTTTTGTTCCCTGGAGTTGGAAATCTTTGATAGACTTTGTTACAGAAAAGAAGGAAATGTCTATAATTCCTTGAACAAAAGCAGGTACGTGTATGATTCATTATACAGCGGTTTTGTCATCGTCTGGCATTCAGAAAAATCTTTTAGGATACAACAGTTTCTTTGAATGTGATCGTGTTGACAAAGGTGTGAACACACTGAATAATTTCCTTGCTGTCTCATAAACATGGTACACTTTGATGGCTGATCAGGTGTCACTATGTCTCTTTGTTTTGTATCACAAAGGCGCCATGACATCATCAAGCATAACCTCACCTCCCCTGTATTAAAAAGCACTGATGTCACCACCTATGAATAGGCGCCCTGGGAGTTGTGAGATGTGACAGGGAAGCTCCAATAAGTCTGAGTTATTCCTCCCTTCTGTGAATCCTAACAGTTACTGGAGGGGGGGAGAGCTTGTTTTCAAGCAGAAAGGGTCTGTTATTGCAGGAAGAATTGCGGGACTGGAGGAACAAAATGACTGCAAGAGTCACATGACTAGGTTTTATTCAGCTGCCAAATGCAGTTACGGCATCCTTCACACATCTCGTGAACTCTGTTCGATTTTCAGAGCACTATAAGAGGATTACCACACCACGTCTACAGCCCACAGTGGAGTAAATCATCAGAATGGCATGCTGTTAATCAGGTTCCTATGTCACCTGCAGTCATTTGAAATACTTGGTGGTAATTTTGTACTTTCTTTATATGTATATTTTTTATGAGTAGGTGTCACTTTGTCATTGAATTTCAGAAATGAGTTTCTCTTGAGTAGTGGTGAAAAAAAAGAACTACGCTTTAGTTGGTTTCTTTGTCTGTTACTGCCATAGCCCCCTCCTGCTCCTCCCTATTATCCTCCTCCTCCTCCTCCCCCCTCCTCCTTCAGGCTTTTCATCTTCAGAGCTTATTTCTTCTTTTTCCTCTTACTTTCGTCTTCTGTCACTGGTCTTTCCCGTCCGTCATCCCTCTGTCTTTTTTTTTTAATCCTCTCCCTGGCTCTTCTCCTCCCCTCCATCTATCCTTTCTCCCGGCTCTCCTCTCACACCCTCTGTTCTTCCACCTCCTCCACTCCCCTCCTCAGCCACTATCTAATAGACCCACATGCTTTTTGTCATTAATTGCCTGATTACTTCCTGTGAATGGGGACACCAAATCCTCTCAGTCTGCAGCGGCTCGGCGAGCCTTCAGATTTGGAGAGTCGATCTTCCTGGAGAGACACAGAGAGAGAGAGGAGCTCTGAGTGAGTTTAAGAGTCCATGTGACAAGCTGTGACCGACTCCCAGGAAGAGGCTTTGGGTGGGATGAGAGTTCCTGCGGTGTGGGGGTTGGAAGTGGGTGTGTGAAAAGGGTGGCCGTATGTTCTGCATGATTAGACTGAATAACTACTGTGTTCAGTATCACTTAGATTATATTTAAATAATGACTCATCTTTTGTCGTACGTCTAGGATTGTCTCCTAACAAACACGCACTTGCAGGCATACCGTACGAAAACACACACACCAAAAGTGGCTGCTAGGAGCCATCACTTTCATTCTTCACACAACAAAATAGCATCGGAGGCTGGAAGAAGCCCAAATAAATCTGTTGTCATATCAATTATTGTTCCATTGGTGAAGTGGAAGTCATTTCACAGAAAAGCAGCTTAGAGAGGCAGCTCTCAAGTATGTCAGGATCTGAGTTAAGACTCAGTATTTCTGGAGAGCCGCAGAAGGCTGAGTTTCTCGACACAGGGTAGGGGCTTAATGAGACAAAATGTTTGCTCGGTTGTTGTTGTGCCCGATTTGGAGTGTGTATGTGGGTCCATGAAGGCTCATACTGTGTTCGACGAGAAGGTGGTCGCACATGAGAGTGGATTCACACATGCAGATTGCGTCCTTTCCATTGCTCACGTTGCATTACCCTGCCGCAGGATTGTTGGCTAGCAAGAAGAAGTTTGAAGAAGGCAAAGGCATAAAGTCTTATCTTATTGTGGAAAACGGTATTTCGATTTCTCTGTCTGGACACACAAACTGGAAGATTGACGATAATGTTGACTTTGACTTATCCTTGGTGTAAATAGAGTTTCAAAATGCTGCCAATGTACATCTACAACATGCCTATTAAGTCACTTTGCCTTTTAATGTTTCTAGTGCTGGCGTGGGCAGGACTGGAGTCTTCATCACCCTCAGCATCGTCCTGGAGAGAATGCGCTATGAAGGCGTGGTTGATATCTTCCAGACAGTGAAGATGCTCCGGACACAGAGGCCAGCCATGGTCCAGACTGAGGTGAGAGGAAATAACTGACCTCTCATTATCATAGCAAACTCTTTAAACCACTATTTTATTCTAATGCATTTCTCTTGTACGTGTGTGTTCTTCCCCTACAGGATGAGTACCAATTCTGCTATCACGCAGCTCTGGAGTACTTAGGAAGCTTTGATCACTATGCAACGTAAAAGCCATCTCTGCCCCCCAGAATCCTGTCGCCCCCACTCAACAGTCTCCTGAGCCATAGAAACTTTTGAAATTTGAAAAGATGACAGCAGACGACAACAACACCATAACTAATTCAGACACACTTGATCCTAATGTAGATTTTAAGAAGAGGCTGCCCAACCAACCAGTTGAGAATAATTCCAATTTGACTAAAGAAACCTTTTTTGAAGAATCAAGGAAAAATTGCCCATCATCAAGAAAATCGGAAGAAAAACCAGGCGCTGTGGCTCAAGCTGTGGGGAGGGATTTGATCAAAGTGTCAGACTGCTTACCTTACCTCAAGTGTTTCAATGTGGAGGATATTGTAAACATTGGTGGACATTTCCCTTCTCAAAAATATTCAACGGTACCAAGCATCAGTTCAGAAGAAGAAGAAGGCAACAGCAAAAATCTATGAAAGGCAGATGGATGTAGCCAAGATGGGGTGACTTTCTCGTTTTGTTTTTTTTTAGACATACCTGGGTGTAAAAATAGTATTTCTATCAACACATTTTGTGAGTGACATCCAGAGAAAATACATATTGTGGTTGCCTGTGTGAACACAAATGGTTTTCCCCAAACTCCTTTAAGACAAAAAAATATAAACAGTGGAAATGTCACTTGCAATGAGAACATTCCCATTTAGCAACGATCAACTTTACCATGAGTTTTTATACACTGTTAAAAACACTCAACTATTAAAGAATACATCAAATATCTCTATTCTTAAGAGCTCGGAGTAGGCACTGTCAGTCATTATGGGGAATTTAGCAGCAACAAATACCGTAAAATCAGCTAGTTTCATGAATTGTGAATTTGTGTAAAACCAGTATCCCGCGCCAGGTAACCATAGTGATGTTCAAAATAATCCCAGTGTATTTAAAAGTCCCCCAGGAGGCTCGTGTCTCAATCACCAGAGAACGCGGGGGGGCAAAATTCGGCTGTTGCTACACACTGTGGCTGGGTCACGGTGGGAGAAATGGCGAACGTGTCCCATGGTTTTTTTTTACAATCACTCCACTCTTTGGAACCATTGCCTCATGGGGCTTCAGTGTTCAAATCCACCATTTTGAACGAGAGATACATCTGCTGGGCGAGAAGCTTTGAAACAAACGGAACAACCAAACAAGGATTGCCGCAGATTCTGGGCTTTCTTTGTGTACATTGACCAATGCTCATCATCAATATTTCAAACTTTTTTTGTCCTATGAGGAAATAACTTTTTCTGTCAGAACCAAACATGCTGCTTATCTCGTGTATGCTGTATGTGTGACTCTTGAGGGAGAGGAAGCTGACGAACAAACGATGCCAGCTCTGCTAACCGCTAGCATCGAGGCGGGCATGCCTGAAAGCGCATCCACACGCAGTCCACTGGTCTTTTCCACCTCTCCTTTTTCTTTCCCCCAGCCTCCTCTATAATCATCTATTTCATTGTATAAGACACTCAAGAGTGGCTGAGGCCTGTTGCAATTACACAGCTGTACGTTCATGTGGTTGACAAAAAATTGGCCTTTAGTTCCAGTGTGTGTGTGTTTGGTAACAGGTGGATAAACAAAGTAGTTGCTTTGGTTTTGGTCCTCTGTTTTATAGACGATGTCTCTGTGGATGACACAGCCAGACCAGGCGGCCATCTTGGATCTCGATGCCATGATGTGATAATGAAATTCTTCGGTACAAGTTACTTGCACATCCCTAAAGAAAAGAAAAGAAAGTTAAAATGAAAACCCCAAAACAACTCCCTGTTGGATATGACGCACTAATGTATGTGTCTGATATTAAAAAAAAAAATCAAGCTTTTGAGATCACCAGGTTATTTTGAAATCAGTGCTTTGGTTCAGACGAGTGTACGGATTCTGTGGCGGTTTGTGATGGGTGTGCACAAAAACCAGAGCGATGGACAGAACTGTGTGTAATCTTTTCTTATTTCCAAAAAAGCCTTATTGTTAATGTAACATTATGAAAACATTACTGTTGTATTATGACGACTTATTTTACATTACATAGTAGACTCTTTATTTTCTTTTTTGTTTATTTCCATTTTGTTTTTTAACTGAGATGTTGTATCGCATTTGTTTAAATTAGCAGGAAAAGAAAAAAGCTTATTTGTTCATATTACATTAAAAGACATTCTATTTTTTCACTGTAGGAATGTTAAGTATAACATGTCTGTGTGAACGTGTGCATATATGTATATATACTGCACACTCACACATGCATATATATTTAAATGCAGAATATAAAGATATATCCAAACACTTAGTATTAATTACATTTTCCTCATCATCATCTTTTTTTATACCAGTGCTCAAATTATGAATTTTATTATTTTGTTTGTGTGTTTTTTGTAATCTCAGAAACATTGTGCGTTTGATGAGGGAAAGGGGGGGTGTCAGTTCTTTGCCTGAATCCCCTGCCTCCACTCACCATGTTTCACTTCTACCCCCGGGTAGACCCTGTGCCGATGAGGATATGCCATTTTTAAACCTTATTGAGATTCTTTATTATCATTACCTTGTAGGCATTAGTATTTTTTTTGTAAACTGTTGAACGATACCTTGGTCTACGAAGTATCAAATCAATCAAAAGTTTCATAATTCAACTTTTGTTAGCTATATCAGCCTGACTTGACGTACTGTACCTTGTATGATCATGTACAGACTACGACCCTCACAGATTTTAAGTAAATCCATTTATTTAAGTTCTTTCTCTGTTTTTACTTTCATTATTTTCCAACATACTGGCTCATTCATTTTGTTAGATATCCACTATGTACTAGAATATACCTGTAAATAAACAAATATATAGATTATATGTATTTGTATCATTTGACCCTCAAAATATCAAACTTTGAATGGAAACAGAATCACAAAGATTGAGGTTCTGCTCATATACGACTTCCTGGTGTTTGTAAAGCCTGAAATGTTCTTTCTCCAGCCCTGCTCCCTGATCTTTAATTACCACTCACTTTATTTCTGCCTTTAATTTCCCATTCAAGCAGTTAAACCGGGAAACAAGTCAGCTCCAAATCTCACACCTATAGCCTCAATGAGGGCACGCAATCAGCATCAGTGACCTGCTGGTATCATTTAGCAGAGGATGGGAAGTTAGTCCACTCGCTAGCCATTTGAAATGCTAATTGACCATCAATTCAAGGTCCTGTTACATTCTCATTCTCAATGTGGACATAAACGTCCTCCTGCCCTGGCATTAGCAAGGGTCTACTAGAGATAAGATGGACTTGTTCCTCTTTCCTTACTGCAACTGGAGAGGTTTTTAAATGATTCTGTTTAAATAATTAGACTTCCAAAGACTGAAAGTCTAACAAAAACGGAACACAAAGATGTAGCTTCCACTAATGAGAGAAACAATGGACCCCCAAAGGTGTTTTTGCCTAAAAATCCTCAGAAGTTTCCCAGCTGTCCAACTGCCTAAAATGCCAAGTTGTTACCCAATATTTCATTGGCTGATGGACGAATGCAGCTGTGTTAAAGGCCATACATAGTTCAGTTGCAACATGACATGTTGATTTTTTTTTCACCTTAGATAATTTTTAAGCATTGTATAGAACCATATTGTGTTTTTGTTCGGCCATATTTTGTTGTGGGATGCAGAAAGAAACCAGGACTCAGTGAAACAGAGCAGTGCGATGCAACTAAGGGAAGACCAAGACAACCAAAAACTTGCTGAAAATTCTGATTTCCAGCACGTCACTTCTGAACAGTGGGAACCTTGAGATGTTTCATAATGAACTAAAGACCTGAAGTGAAGTCTTTTTGGAACCCTAAAGGACTGGTTCAAATGGCTCAAATGCCAACTGAAACCGTGGACCGGAAATCTTTGGAAGCTTGTGCAATGTGTTACTCTTTTGACTTCATGTAAAGATGCTAGACTTTTGAAAACCGACGCCAAATTTACTGGAATATGTCACCGAATATTTGGGGGAGGGGAGGGGACTAACAAAAAAAAAACACTAACAAAAAATGACTTCAAAAAGAATAGAACATATACAGTACATACCGAAAAATAACCCAAATTCAACTAAATAGTTTTTCCTTTCTATGAGGGCCAAGCGCTATCACTTTCAAACTGTTACTTCTAACTGAAACAATAATTGGTTTAAAGCCACTGTGTATGTAGATATGTTGACTTTGTATTAAAGAAATGTTGTCTGAAAACCATTTGGCTGTGATTTGTGACTGATCAAGCACTATAAGGGATGATGCCATTCTTCTAGATATGTCGCAATGTCTGTTTGTCGACGATCAGTGTGTATGTGCTAATAGATGTAAAATGTATTTAACTACAATATTTCAATGTTTCCATTATTTACTTTGTACATCAATCATTACACTGAAAACTGAACTGAAAAAGCTGTGTTACAACAGCTCAGAGGATAAGTGGTGTAGCACACAGATGGAGCACTTCTGTTGATAGATGGCTTGATTATCTTCATCCTATATTTGTCCACCGGCCTCTTCACAAGCATGTCCCGATGGGTCCCTAAGCCCCTCTTTAAGCTTGATAAATGTCACCTAGACACACTGATATTGGTGTAGAGGTAAACCTTCACCTGGTGGCATGTGCTCTCATCTATCTTCAGATGTTTGAAACCATCAAATGAAATGAAAATATTGGTTCCATAATTGAGTTTGCGTAGCTTTTTATTACAGCTTGCAATGTGATGTAAGTACAGGGAGAAAAGACAATTAACAGAGTAAGGGGGTTACGACTTTTAAATGTCTCTGTCATGTTTGGTTTTGCATGTTCAAATTGTTTTTTGAATGCATGCATGAGTTACTTTTTAATTGAAGTACAACACAATTAAGAAAAAGGATTGATAAAATGTAAATAATACAGTGTAAGACCATGTTACGCAAGCTGTAACATGGAGTGGTTACTTGCTATCCCTTTTCACACATTCAGGGTATGGAGGCTGTTAAATAAAGCATCCTCTTGGTTAACGCTTTGGGTATGCAGGCTTCAATTAGAAGAAAGTACAAACAGTACAACCTATTTCTGGAACCCACTAAGCTCGTGTATTTGTGTTTGTTACCTACGTCTTCTGTTGTGCTAGTAATTATTTCAATCCTACGTTTTTACATTTTAAAAATGTTACTTCATTTTTGTAATCTAAAGGGTTTTTCTAGCTTCAGATCTAAAGATTTAGACAAACAAATCTAGTCATAGACACTGGTGAAAGTATTTGGTCAGAATTGCAACCCCTCTCTGCTTAGAACTCTCTGTTCATGAGTGTTTCATCGACACGAGCTGCAGAAGATGTGCCAACGAGCTCATTGTCACCTGAAACCACAATCTGTGAAAAGTGAGTAGTGTGAAAACAAACTGAGCCACATGAGGATTGTCATTTATTAAAGGCAATAATATACGCGGGATGACACCCGTTTGGAGGATGATGTCACTAATTGTCTGCTCGGAAAGCTGTGTTTCAGTCCATTCTTTTCTAATAGTGGTGAGCCAGCCGACCGAGTGTGAGGGCAGAAGTGAATTAGGGCGGTGATTATGCAGTGATTCAGACAGCAGCTCATTAGGACCCAGCTAAGCAAGCAATCAACGAATCGATGTGACAGTGGACCCAAAAGCCACAGAAATGTGTAATAAATGGCAAAGCGATAAATTGGATTATCCACAGCCCCGTGGCCAAGCTCTTTCTGTTGCAAATGACAAATCAATCCAATCACGACGAAAAAAGCCAAAAGAACAAGAAACAAGGGCCTCGAGTTGCACCGGCCCCTGAGGTTGTCTGTCTGAGATGTGCATTGTTGAGGGTGGGATTTCTGCAGAGGTCATTTCTGTATGATATCCAGGCCTCTAAAATATTCATGCCAGACCATTAGGTGTTTATGACCCCCTTTTATAATAAGAGATTTACCGACATTTGAACTTCAGCCAGACTTGTGGAGGTGTCAGAGGGGTACCGCATGCCAACTGAGCAGCACTGCATTGAGATCTGGATGATGTAAATAAGAAGCCGAGGCACGATGATAAATAAATAAAATGCAGATACAGCAGGATCTCCTCTCACCGCAGGGTATTCCAAGCACATGGGAGGGATTTACTCGACGGATAGATAGACAAATGGATATATAGATGGATGGATAGATAGATAGATAACTAATACAGGTACAAGTTTTAAAATATAGCAGCTATTTATTTCTAACATTTATTGAGCATTTTTTTCTGAATTCCACTTCCCTTCCAGAAGAGAACTCTTGAGCTGTTTTCTCAAAAGTCTTTGCTGCCCTCTGCAGGGTATTATATGCTTCTTCATCATAGTGTTAAACACACTGCGGCCCTATTGTCGTTCAATTAAATTAGAGATGAATGTAGATGATGTATTGTGTTCTCCAGAGGCTCCAGATGCTAATTACATCAGTGTGAGATATGCTTAGTAATGCTGTCTATCAGCAACCTACACATCAGATGTAATACAGTACAGTAACCAACACGTGGAACCTGTGCATTTAGACAAATACTTATGAATTTGACCCCAACAAATCAAGCGCCTATCTACAGTGTATAAATCATACACAGTTTTGAGACGTATCTTATATGCTGCAACCCCCCCCTCATCTCCGCTGTTTGAGCATCTGCCATCAGTAAACTGTGACATGACTCCTGTGTTTATGCCCTGGCTCGTGCTGATATTTCCTATAATCTGTCTTGTGTTCCCCTCCATCCTCTCCGTCTCTGTGTTCCCAGACAGAGCTCAAGCACTGACTGATTGCTGCTATTAAAACAGGTTGTTGGAGAGGGAAGAAGGGCTCTCGCTTTCCCTCTCGCCCTTTCTCTTTTCACTCACTTTGTCTTTCCCTCATCCACCATTTCTATTTCTCCCTCTCTCTGCACTGTTAGTCTCTCCCCCCCCCCCCCGCCCCCCCCCCCCCCCCCGGCTCCTCTGTTTACAATCGACATGTAACCATGCCAGTGGTCTTGTTCTAGGCACTGCTCTGCTGATTGATCGGTCCAATGCTGGTCCAGAGAGAAATAGGCCTACAATTATTGGATGGACGACCGTCGAATCGGATCCCCACAGGATAAATACTTCAGGGTTTGTTTCATCAGGGTTATCTCAGCTTGGGTTTAAATACAGATTTTTTTTACATAGGCTGCAAAACTAATGAAAGTCTGTCCCTCGCAATTCTTACAACTTTATGGAAGCTCAGTACTAAATTGCCTGACATTCACTAATCAAATGGTACATGGCTTGGCCAATATCTTCACCTAATCATATGGTGAAGTTGTCTGATCTACAAAGTGCTTACATGGTTTACTTTGAATGGAAGTGTAACCATGTGTTTTGTTTTTGGTGTTTCTTTGAGAATGATCAGCTGCTTCAATTGGCAGCTGGATATTGTCTTACGAATCGTAATTATTGTTCATTTTGTAATTGGAAGGATTAATTCATTACTTGTGTTTGTTAATATTACCCGCCATATGGTGGTTGTGTCAAAGCAATCAAGAGATATGCCTATTTTAAAATGAATACATCTGCTAAGTGTATTTCGTTGGTGTTTTCTACGCACTCGTGTTTCACAATAACTGCCATTTGGGTGTGTGAGACAACTCATAGCAGGTGTATTTCTCAGGACCTAAGGATGCGATGAGTAGAGTGTTAAGTTGTCGTTCTTAAGTGCTGCAAAAGCTGCAAAAGAAAATACGGCAGCTTACATATAAATATTGGATACAAGCCAATATTCTGCATTCTTAGATGATGTTTTGATTAAGTGTACATTAAGTAGGATCTCATTTTGGCTGAGAAAAAGTCAAATGTTTCTATTTAAAGTTTTAACAACATATGTCCATATAAGGAAAAGGAATGTATCTGGCAAAAATGACTCTCTCTCTCGGCTTGGATTTATAGACATTTACCATCCATGGCCCTCAAACATAAAAAGCAGTGAAAGCGTTTAAGTCGTATATTTGAAAAAATAAAACGGAATAAAACATTGTTTAAAAAAGAAAAATGAAGGAACTCATCTGGACCTGAGTCTCGAATGTCAGCTAAAACCCCCAGATCATCACAAAACAGGCTCAGTACTGTAGGGATAATGGTTGTGTAATGGGAAACAGAATTTAAGAATGATGGCAGAGAATAAACCCCCACAGTGCCATCTGCTTTGCGATGCTCTCAAGTGAATTGTACAGTAATGACTAAGGATACATGAAACCATCAGCAGTGGAACCATTAAAGCCTGCCTGTAAACATGTCCATTTGAGCACAATCACATTCTGGAAAAGTGAGGAGCTGATAAATTGAATTTAGGCTGAAAAATGATGGTAATGTTTTATAGTATGAGTTTTACTCAGGCAGGTGGAGCTTTTAACAGGACTTTTCTATATGCAACCTCTTATCCGAGTGCATACACGGACTGAAGTTTGTGTATAGTTAGCCATCCAGGCTTGTAAAGCAAAATGAGAGTGTTCACTAACCACTACATCCCACATAATGAATTGGGCTTTCCCCTCTGTTCTTTATGTCACCACTATGGGTTTAGGGGCAACATCTGATGTGTGAAGCTATAACCTTACCATTCTGCTTCCTTCCTTCCCTCTCACTCTGTGTGTGTGCTTATAACATAAAGAGGAGTGAAATGGATGGGCCATCAATATGAGAGCAAAGTGCAGGACCTCTGTAATGGTAAATGTGTCCTTCGTCTTTCGATATGTGTCAGGCTGAGACCTGCATGTGAGATTGTTTGCAGACATGGTCTAACACTGGGCCATGACCATTATCAAATCCAAAGAGAATAAATCTCTCTCCCCCTAGTGTCTCAGCTGATCCAGTGCATGTACAGGGTGTAGAATGCTGTTAAAGACAAATCTGTGGTCTAAAACCACTCTAATATTGTTTTTGGAGCTCAGGCTGTTAGATCTTTTATTAAAGATGATGTTGTGTTCGCTGCAGGTATTGCTGAGATTTCAGAACACAATAACTTTGGTGAGTACAATTCAAAAACGAAAATCAAAACTTATGATATCTCTTTCCACATGAAAACCACTCAACTGTGCTTACAGTTGAGTGGTGTAAGTCCAATAGGTCTAAGTTGAACCAAGAAGTATGTAAACTGTGATGGGAGTTTACAACACACACTACGGGTCGTTAGGTTTGCCTTTATTGAATTTATTCTTTTTATGCACAGGCTGCAAGCTGTCTGCTTTATTTTTGTTTGGTTGTTTTTGTTATATTATATCTCTTCGCTGGCCTGGGAGCGCCTTGGGATCCCCCGGTCAGAGCTGGTTGATGTCGCCAGGGAAAAGAAAGTTTGGGACTCTCTGCTGGAACTGCTACCCCCGCGACCCGACCACGGATAAGCGGGAGAAGATGGTTGGATGGATGTTTTTGTTGGTTTATTCACTTGAATTAGAAGTAACTACTATGTACTTTAACGCACTGTGAAAAAGGGAGAGCAAAGCTTAGCCAAGTGTCACGCATTAGCAAAGAGCACAATGTCCTACAGTACAATGACCATGTGGACTCCTTATGGCCTTTGTGTCACTGCTGCACTGTGAGAGCGTGGGATTATTTGGGTGCTAGGGGAGCATAAGCAACAGCTCTCCAGTGGGCCTTGAAAGTCATTTGTAAATGACAGAAGCATTATCAGTGTATTCAAATGAGGTAGCTGAGAAGCGGAGCTGTTGGATCAACGTGTGAGCAATAATGCCTCAGAGGAATTACGAACCTCATTATTTTCTCTAGGAGATTGTTTGCTGAGAGGTCTAAAGACAAGTTTATCTGAGAGGGGAAAGATTGGATTAAATAATAATTAACAATGGGCATTGATTTCTAAAGGAAAGGTACTTTTTAGTTCCTCTATTTGGTGTATTACTAATCTGAAGTCGCAATGACAAGGAGGAGGAAATTCTTCTTACTTCAAGAAGCCATACCTCATGTAATGACTCCATGTCATCCATAAACTCAGAGCACTTTCCTTTTGCCTCCCACCTACTCCAGTTGTTGATTTCCAACAACATTGTCCTACCCATCCTGTTTAACCCCTTCTTAACCATCTTCAAAAAACAAACTCACCAGCATCACACACACTACCTACAAAATAATCTTCTTCTCACAAGTTTTTCAGATATGAATCCATATCCATATGAAGAGCCACTGAGCCGTCACTTCACATTACTCCTTTCTGTTCGGTGATGAAAGACACTCAAATGGAGTTGGGCTGGATTGAGCAGGAGTATTTTTTCTGAACAATGCCTTGCTGACCATTATGGATGCATGCTTGCTATGTGTTGCTGTTTTGTTATTTGTAAATCTATATGTATATATGTTGTGCACCAGCTGTAAATAAATCCCATGAGAAAACAAATCTAAATCGGGTAAACAAGCAAATAACTCCCAGTATCAATTAGTCACTGATAACCCTTTCTTAAACCTTGGTTTTGAACATTTGAAGTATGGTATCTATCCAGTGTTTCCCACAGATCTGAAATATACTTTGGGGGGTGGTGGTAGCGGGGGGGGGTTGAGGTGACGTGCAACAACATTAACCTTTCTGTTGGTCGCTTGTTAGCAGACCCTTCACGCGATGGCAGAGCGAACAGGTACAGGCAGGGTCCATAATGATAGCCCTATAGTTTAAATCTACTACCCACACATGAACATATGGAAATAGTTACTATTTAAAAAAATAAATGTATTTATTAATGTATTTAGGAACCTATCCATGTGATTTTTAGTGGGGGTCGACCTCAAATCCTCTAGGGGGGTCCAGGGGCATGCCCCCCCGGTAAGATTTTATTTTTTATTTTGGAGTTAAATGCATCAATCTGGTGCATTTTGAGGGGAAAATAAAGAGACTAGATCTATGGAAACACCTATATTTAACAGAACTGTATACATTTCAATAATCATAAAATCATGGCCATAACCAATAACATACCATTTCCAATATGAAAAAAACACTGAAACTTGTTTATTAATTTAGTTTTGGTTCATTTATAGTTGTGAGTGTGTCTGTGCTCCTGAATCAGCCTCTCCTGTCTCCCTCCTCTCCCCCTGCTCCTCTTTGAGGCAGCAGCAAAGACTAGTTTTCTCTCAACAAGTTTTAAAAGTGTATCTTACCTTTTTTCACCTAGTTAACTTTTTATTTATTTATTCATGCATATTTTACTAATCACATTACATTTCATTTAGCTGACGCTTTTATCCAAAGCGACTTATAATGACCGATTACAGGGACATTCTCCCTGGAGTAACTAAGGGCTAAGTGCCTTACTCAAGGGCACACTGGTGGTGGTGTTCCTGGCGGGATTTGAACTCACAGCCTTCCGATCTTCAGCCCACCTCACTATCCATTAGACCAATCACTACCCTCTCAAATGGAAATATGTGTTTACATAAATGGTGACCACACCGTTTGAGACCCACTGAGAACTTAGACTAAGTTAACTATCTAAACACTCAGAGAGTCCTTTACCTCACCTGAGCTGAGGTTATCCCGAGCTTGAATGACACACAGAGACCAATCAAGGGCTTTGATTTATGATCTGTATGACAGTGGCCATGTCGGCAGGCCACATCATGTGGACAGCCAGTCACCCTGTGTGTGTGAGGCAGGTCACTTAACAGGCCAGAAGGAGGCGAGATCAGAGCAAGGGAGCGAGGGATCATTGTCCACAAGTTAATCGATCGCAGATGGCGTCGTGGTCACGGACGAATAAAAAAAATATATATAAAAAAAAAAAAAAAACTAAATGGGTCGCGAAATATACTTGGGCGGCCGTTAATATACCTGGGCGGCCCGCCCAAGTATAGTCTATGTGTGGGAAACCCTGACTATCATTGTCCTGCTGCAACAGCTTTGATTCACACAAACTGCCAACAGCCAGGTGACCTGTCAATGTGTCTACTACGTGCATTAGCAAAAATGGCATCTCTGAAATGTATTTAACTTAATTCATACTAATGTATGCTTCACGCCATGCTAATAAGCAATTGGCTTCTAAAACTAGTTCCAACATGCCTGCACTGGCAGTTGAGAATGAAGTGAAAGGAGAACGTCTTTTCAGATGTATATCAAGGTGTGTTTATTTCTGCAAGAAGAAATCTACAACTCTCTCAGCAATTCTTCAGGAGTGCATTGTCAAATGTTTTTTTGCCTTTCTTGAACAAAACATTTGTTTTGTCTGCGCTGCATCTATGGAGACATTTGCTACAGGTAGGACCCTCTGGCAGAGTTCACATGAAGTTCAGTTAGTTTGTTTCTTTCCCTTATACAGCTCAATAGGGTAACATCGAAAAAGCATACATGAGGCTGGTGTTAGTACATTGATGTGTGTCAGATATAGAAATTGATGTTAGATGGAACAGTCCTTTGTACAGTATGTTTACGTATACATGTTTGTTTGTTGCTCTGAATTCTTTATGGGTGTCTTTCATCTGACACTGCACTCAATGAGCAGCACGCATTTGTCTGGGAACTGTTCCAACACTGAGAACTATCCTGGTGCACGATTCAGCATCCGCACCATAACAAACAGTTTAAATGACTTCATCTTGAGCAAAGAATCATCCAACATCCTTGTTTACCAGCATACGTAGGTGAACTTGCAAAGCTTTATAATGTAGATGTAAGAAAATGTCTAAAATAGGACAAATGTTATTTGAGACAAAACATATTGTATAGGTTAGTTGCATGAATGTTTTTATGGCTACTGATTACTTTGCTCCTGATGAAATTTAAAAAGGCAAAGTGCTACTGGGTGCACTACTGGTATAATGGATGGAGCGAGTGAATGTGTGTTTGTAGCTGTGTGGGAGTTTGTGTTTAGAAGAGAGATGAAAATGGAGGCCAAGCCTATTATGGTTAGGTCTCATTGTTGCTTAATGTTGAGGAAATCACTCTTTCCTTTTAAGGTGTGAGACAGAGTGTAGTGTAATACAATTTAGTAGGATACACTGAGCTTACAGACACACAGAGTAGGTGAAAGAACAAAGGAGCCTAGCAGCTAATCTATATAATGATACAGTAGGAACTGATGCATGCATCGTGATGTCAATAGGAGCTTCAGGCTGGTCTGTAGTCAAACAAGGGAACCAATATTCAGTTAACAATGACAAAGGCAGAGTGATGAAGTGGACTTGATGAGATCAGTATGGGGTGAGATTGCATGTTTAAAACACAAAAGCTGAGAGTACTGCGCTTTCAAGTGTGCCTGATGACTGATGAGTCCGTGGCTGTTCTATTTCATCCCTACTGATGATGATGAGGATATGTCCATCGCGCGCATGCGCAGCTCGAGTACCAACAGGGGCGGACTGGCCATTGGGAATACCGGGAGGTTTCCCGGTGTGCCGGTGTTGTGTCACATTATGCCTCCACGTCATGAAATGCCCCCCTTGTCACGGGAACTCGCATTTCTAAATGACACGTTTACACCTCTAAATGACACGTTAACACCATAGGTTTACACCTTAAAACGATGTTTAAAACGAAAAGTAAACGTTCAGGGTTTTTATTAATGGTAATTTTCAGACTGTGAGTTATTTAGTGGTAGCTCATAGTCTTGATTCTTCTGGTTTAACTTTTCGCTCCGTATTTGAGGTGTCGAAATTCATTCGTCACTTCCTTTTCAGTTTTTGTTTTTTTTAATCTTTTTTTTTATCATTATTGTTACGTCCTGTCTGTATAAACGTGCTTTAAAATGTATTGTTTAATTTTACATAGTTGTCATCTAATAATCAAAATATATGTTTACAAATGTTACATAGTCTTTGTCAGCATATTATTATATACGCTATGCGTACAAAATAAAAGGGTGACATTCATGAAACTTGCTCCATTTATTGGTACCAGTCCTAGAACCATACCCTGAAAAATGCTTGAAGGTGGGATTCATAGAAACCTCTTTTTTTTGGGGGGGGGGGGGGCATTTTATGACAGGCCTGGCCATCACAATATGCCCCCCCTTGCTATCTTACAAAATACAAGTGTCACATTCATGAAACTTGCTCCATTTATTGGTACCACTAAACAACATACAAGTTTCATGAATGTCACACTTTTATTTTGTAAGATAGCAAGGGGGGGCATATTGTGATGGACAGGCCTGTCATAAAATGCCCCCCCCCCCAAAAGGGGTTTCTATAATGTATTAATCCCACCCTCAAGCATTTTTCAGGGTATGGTTCTAGGACTGGTACCAATAAATGGAGCAAGTTTCATGAATGTCACCCTTTTATTTTGTACGCATAGCGTATATAATAATATGCTGACAAAGACTGTAACATTTGTAACATCGTTTTAAGGTGTAAACCTATGGTGTAAACGTGTCATATAGAGGTGCGCGTTCCCGTGACAAGGGGGGCATTTCATGACGGGGAGGCATAATGTGACACAACACCGGTACCGAAGTGAGCCGGTCGGACAATTCACTAGCACGAAGACGGACCTGGTGGAATCGAGGGGTTAGGCTGAGCCACGCTACTGCTAACTAAACTAAACGAGAAAACGCAGCTAAAGCTGGAAACTCAAAATGCTACTGATAGCTCGGGCACAACGCCACAATCAGAAAAGTACAAAAGAGCACAATAAGGGCAACTTTATGGGAGCGGGAGAGGGAACACTGCCATCACCAGAAAGTCTAAGCCAAATAATAAACAAGACAGAAATCAGGACAACTGTTGCCATTACCAACAAAGTTGACAGAAATCAAGACAACTGTTGCCATTACCAACAAAGTTGACACAAACCTGTCCGTGGTCCTGTTGCCGAGCTCCGCTGCTTTCAGTTAAACCCTCCTGTTACATTCAGGGTCAAATTGATCCGTTTGAAAGTTTGAAAATCTACGAAAAATACTTTCAAGTATTTTTTTTGTATGAAACTTCTTCTACTTACCTTAATTAGTGTAATAAACAAGTCAAATGAAAATGGTTCATGTCATGCATTTGGAACCCCCCCCTACATGTCTATATCACAGAGATGGTATTCGGGTCAATCTGACCCGGCAGTGAAAGTGGAGGCTAAAAGGGGTCCAAAATACACACACACACACACACCAGTGAAAGTGGAGGCTAGAAGGGGTCAGAGGGTTCAAATACGATATACAGTATATATATATCGTAATTTTCCACACACAAAAAGACAGATAGACAGACAGATTTACACAAATACACACACAAATACACACCGCACCTGTTAGTGAAAGTGGGGGTCAGAGGGTTCAAGTCTCAAATGTGTAATGGGTAAGCTCCTCCCACACTGGGATACATTATACTCTGCACTTAACGTACAGTATACTCACAATACTATCAGACAAAATGAGCAACGCAAGTGAAGAGAGGACAGCCCTGGGCTATATGGAATACATCCTTGAGGAGGATCACGACAGCGAGATAGAGGAGAACGTTTCCGAGGATGAAGACTACCTTGAGGTAAACGATGAAGATGAAGATTCTGATTATGATCAATCAGATGAGGAAACTGATATTCGCCATTCATGTCCAAAAATGGTGAAATTCAGTGGTCCTCATCCCCTAATGGACGCCAGGCAACACTATCGGCAGCAAACATAATGAAGGCAGTGCCAGGGCCCACCAGGATGGCAGTCTCTCGTGTCACAGACATCAAGTCTGCTTTTGAGCTGGTCATTTCGAACACAGTGCTGAAGATTGTTCTGGATATGACCAATCTGGAAGGGAGACGTGTATATGGGGAGGAGTGGAAGGAGCTGGACGAAATGCATTTACATGCGTATTTGGGTCTCCTCATCCTGGCTGGGGTCTACAAATCCAAGGATGAATCGACAGCCAGCCTGTGGGACGCAGACACAGGCAGGAATATATTTCGAGCCACAATGTCTCTGGGGACTTTCCACATTTTCTCAAGAGTGATCCGATTTGATAATCGTGACACAAGAGCTGGCAGACGTGAGAGAGACAAGCTGGCAGCTATAAGGACAGTGTGGGGCAAGTGGGTAGAGCGGCTTCCACTTCTCTACAACCCAGGACCTAATGTCACAGTGGATGAAAGGCTGGTGGCATTCAGAGGTCGTTGCCCGTTCAAGCAATACATGCCTTAGAAACCGGCAAAATATGGCTTGAAAATATGGGCAGCATGTGATGCAAACTCCAGCTATGCATTACACTGGAAAGCCAGTTGGAGGAGCCCCAGAGAGGAATCAGGGCATGAGGGTTGTGCTCGACATGGCACAGGGACTCAGGGGTCACAACATAACTTGTGACAATTTCTTCACGTCCTACAACCTGGGTCAGGAGCTCCTGAAGAGAAAGCTAACAATGGTTGGAACTGTACGAAAGAACAGAACGGAACTCCCTGCCGAAATGCTGGTGATCAAGAACAGGGTCCCTCAATCCTCCAAGTTTGTGTGCACAGACACCACAACCCTACACACACACACACACACACACACACACACACACACACACACACACACACACACACACACACACACACACACACACACACACACAGTACATACACACACACACACACACACACACACACACACACACACACACACACACTCTCTTAATTGCTGTTACAATAAAATACTTTCAATACAAATCCTTATGAATCATTTGGCTTGATTCTAAGTGAACGGATCAATTTGACCCTGAACAGAAGAGGTGTCTCGTCTCTATTTATCAACATCAACCAATTGTAAAACAAGTTGGAACATTTTAAAATGAATTTAAAACATGTTATGTTGTGCAAAACTAATGTATTTTATATTAAGGTTTTTCCAATGTAAAAAAGAAAATAGAAAAATGTGTTTGAATGTATATGTTTTGAGAAAAACGGAATCTATTCTAATGGAATCATGATCTGTGAGGGGTGAATAACACAATTGCACTAAATATTGATTTCATTGATAGTAATAAAAGGTACAAACTATGTAAAAAAAAAAATCTGAATTTTGGCGCTTCTGACCATTTTTGGATAATTAAACATGCACTGGGTCAAATTGACCCACGAATATTATTGCTGTTACAAAAAACGAATATTACAGGAGGGTAAGTGAGTAAGCTTGGATCCCGGATGACCGCCAGACTATCCTGTCACTCAGAATTATTGTGGGCTCGCGAGAAGATTCTGGGAACAGATCCTCTGACGACACAGGGGTTGCATTCCAATAGTCCATTTAGTTTAGGAACCTTCCTAACGGAGTGAAATGACCCAGAAGTACGTCACTGGCAGCCATGATAAGTGCCGTTCCAATCATAGATATAAACACTAGATGACTCACCCGCGCTGCTGGCCAATGGAGACCGACGTTGCCACTTGGCCGCCATCTTGCTACAGGGAGTTCTCTCATTCATAACATTATGGTTTACTATTTAAATAACCATAGCTTGCTCAATTTTCAACCAATTTTCAAACGGTTTGGTTTTTTATAAACATCAAAGATGTAGTTATGATACTGCATACTTATAATCATGGACTTTCATATGAAAATAACATTAATCAGATAAAGCAATAGCTATACACACACACACAAGGTATTTATATTAAATATTTGCCGGTGTATATATTTCCATTTATTTTATTATATTGTTAATATTTAAAATAAATTATAAAATTAAAATACATTTATATTTTATATATATAAATCGGTCTCATGTTACCACTCTGTAAGCCAAGAGTTGTTAATTTAGCAATGCCTTAGCTTTAAGAACAGTGACACAACTAATGACAATAGCATATGTTGGTATATTATTTAGATATTCACACCTTTATCAGAAGAACCAAACCAACATAAAATGTGCTCACAGACAGGCCAGTTCTGTCTAATTGATCACAATTATTTTTGAAATGAGATCTTCATATTACTATAGGCCTACTAGTTTTGTATTTAGTTTCTAGATTTGTAAACAAATCCAGAACCTTTGAAATATGTTATTGAAAAAAGACCAAGAATAATATAAACTGTACCATGTGTCCTTTTGTGTCCTTCTGTAGTCCATTTGTGGTTTGTCTTGTCTCACCCCGGCTGATATATCACAAAATCCACTGTTTAAATTGTTCCCTATATTGCCCCTATGTAAGGTGTCCTTGGGTCCTTGGGAAAGGCGGCCTCCCAAAATAAATGTATTATTATTATTATTAAGAAGAATAACTTGGTGTGGAGGGGATGTAGGAAGCAGGAGCAGGTGGGGAGAGATGGGGCTTCAAGGTTCAAGGTTATTTGTTTTAAATGTGTCTTGGAGATAAGGACCAGCTGCACACAATAAAATACAGTATAACACAAAACCAATAAGACACACGGTGACACATGGCACACCAACAATCAATCATCGTCCAGCCTCAGCTTTGGTATTCTTTCACAACCATGTTATGGGTTTATTAGACTGAGCAAACATAAACATATGTGGGGAACATAGTGCTGCGTCTCATGGAACATGAAGATTTAATAAATACATAGTAGGTGGCGATATATGCTCCTAGTGGTAGCGATTCGCCATTAGTCTGCCCTGTCCGGTCAAATTCCTCACTCCTGAAGTGCTCACTGCAGAGCAGTGTCCTGTCACAGGAAACAAAACCGTCCCTTCTTAGGGCGAGTTCCCACTGCCTCCTCCTCTCTTCGGTTTTGGGAAACCTTAAAAACATGAGCAAGGTAGCCAGATATATAAATTATTGTCAACATTTTCCTCCCTTCTTTCCTTTAACATTAAGGGTAAGGACAAAAATACACACCGAAATTATCATATTTTTGGTATGTATGCATGTATGTATAGCCTACTTTAAGAATAAGACAACCACACTAAGAGTAATAAAAAAGGTGTCCAAAAGAAACATTAAATAATTGTGTAAAGAAATGGTAACAACATATTCTAAAGAGGCTGGGTCAACAACAATCTTGCAATACTATTATCTCACATAGCCCCACTGATCCTGTGTAGCAGGACTTGTAATGTACATACATCCACTAAGTAATTAACGATTATCCTAATTTTAGTCATAATATTGTCATATCTTACAGGTGAAATGTGATCCCACGGGTTCTTGTTTGCAGACTGCGGTGATTAGAGCATCCGTCGGCTGCACAAAAGTCCGGCATAGTCAGGTACTTCTGTAAACACAAAGCCAGCAAATTCCTGTATCATAATGCAAGACCACAAACCACTTGGAAGAAATCATGTGTAACTTAAGTTATGTTGAAAAGAAAGAGCAGTTCTGCCTCTCCCACTGGTGTAAAGTTGCTGGGTCAACTTTGTAATACTAGGTCTCACTCACAGCCTCTTGTTATTAGCCAGCTAATAAATACAACCACATACACAAAGAAAAGCTGCAATTTCAACATGTCCAAGCATCCTGTATCATAGCCATGCTAATAATGTTTATAATAAACCAAACCGTTTGTAAATCAGTCAAGATTTCAGCGAGTTAAGAGTATTTTTGTGCAGATCACTCACCTTACAACAGCTACCATAACGCGAATCAGAGTAACTGTTAACTGTAGCAAGATGGCGGCCGGTCAGCTACGCTGGAAAATCTCCCATGAGCCATCTAGTGTTTATATATATCTATGGTTCCAATTCTCCAAATGAAAGGAAAGGAGGTTTCAAACTTCCTTTATAACCTCCTTTAGCTTAGGAACCACTGGACCTCCCTAACCGAAAGGAGAGGAGAAAATGCTACCCCACAATGCATTGTAGCCGCAGCATTTGCCATCACAACAGTCGGCCGTTCACGGAAACAACCGATTATGACCGAGAAATGATATCATGAAAGTTACGGTGCTTATTAAGCATTTTAAAACGTATGTGGTAAGTTGCCAAAGTGCTTTTTTCTGAACGTTCATCAGTATTATAATCAAAAAGAGAAATATGAACGTTAGTTTTTACTGAAATGATCAAATAAAGTCAAAATCTCACAGTCTTTACTGAGCTGTGTGGGGTTTGTTTTTAAAAGATGTTTGAATGGTGATATACACAATGATAGATGTTAAGGACTAACGTTTATAATAAATACATTTGTATTGATTTTAAGATATTTTCATACAATCATACGTATTGGGATCATGTGGACAGGAGGGAGATGGTGACGAGCATAAGTTTCACTTTCCTTTTTTATTTCAATTCCAACTTTGGTCATGAAGAATATGTTTCTCTGTTGTCCACGTTCATAAAGCATAAAACAACAGCATCAGAGCACGATGCAGAGTCTCTAGATGAGTTTACAGTAGTCCCTCGTTCTTATTAAACATCCATGTTGTAGTCCGCTGTATAGAAAACTGTAGTTTCCATAGTTTCCCCACAGCAGCAGACGCACATTCATGACGTCCGCTGGCGCATCATAAACACGTCGGATAGTGAAAGTGCATTCGGATTCTCTAAAGTACCGCGGTCTCTTCTCCTAACTCCTTTTGAATTATCCTATCCACTATCCCTTAACCCCGTGACGTTTCACTCAGAGGTCAAGGAATAGGAGATAGGGTTAGAATTTAGGAGCTGATTTTTTGGATTATCGGAACGCAGGCAGATATAGCCGGTGTCACGTGGGGTCACAGGTGACTTTGTTGGTTTTGGTACTCGACCTGCGCATGTGCGCGATGGACATATACAGTGCTTAAAGCACCGCCTCTGGCGGTCATCCGGGATTCATAGAACCGTAGTTACAGACGTAACTATCGTTCTCCGTTTCCCCCAAATGGACCTTTTATTCCTTAGATATAAAGGTGCGCAGTGAGGAAATGTGTTGAGTAATAGTGATTGGTGATGAAAGACATTTTTTGGAAGAACCAACCATCTTCATTCTTCTTTTAAGTCTTTAATGTTTTCTTAAACAAGAAGACGCTTCCTATTAATTAATTCCTTTAGCTTTGCTTTGCTACTTGCTGCCTTTTTTCTAAAGCAAATTCTCGATTTTTCTTGATTATTAAGTTAATTTATTTGTTTATTTAACAAGGAAAGTGCAAATTGATAAACATTTGTGTAGTGCACCAGAGTTATCCAAGAGGCCTTTTTATAATGTGTGCTTCCTGCAGATGGTCTAGCCAGTTTTTTATTTTAAGATATGGAGTCACCAAGCAGGTTTTTTTTTACTCTAAAGCAGGGGTGGCCAACCCGCGGCTCTCGAGCCGCATGCGGCTCTTTGCCTAGTTTCATGCGGCTCTTCAGTTCATATCGAATTGTAAATGTGTGAGTTTGGGGGAGAGACACTGACTCCTGACTAGTGTTGCACGGTGTACCGATACTTGAAAGGTATACCGCGATACCCTGCCGTTAAAAACGTTACGATTCTTAGGCCTATCGGTAGGCATACTTTAAGAATGACGGGGAAAAGTACTCCGGTGAGAAAGCGCCGTTTTAATACGAGCCGTGTGTTCAGCGCTCTGCTTCCAATCCTTGCACTGCAGCCGTGCCTGCAGTCCCGCCCCTCTCAAGCACGCTCTAAGTTCCTCCCCTCTCAAGCACGTTCTAAGTCCCTCCCCTCTCTCGTGCACGCGCTAGCTGCCAGAGGATGTGAGAAAACGAGAAGCATGGCTGCAAGTGGGAGTGCAACTGCCGCTGCCCCTCGGCTTGTTGACAAAAAAGACGCCAGAAGCGACATTTTGATGTATTTTAGCTATATCTCTGACAGTGAGGGCAAGCCTACGGACACCATGAGGCCTGTCTGTAAGACATTTATTAATTTTATTTAATACGAATTCTTGTCATTTATTTTAGTTATTGTTCTCATTGTTTACAAGGTTGTGTTATGGTTATGGTTCTGGTGTGAAATAAAGCACAATAATTACATTTAAGACTGTTTCCCTTTTTTTAAGAAAAGTATCGAAAAAGAATCGGAATCGAAATTCTTGACTTGGTATCGAAACCAAAATGTTGGTATCGTGACAACACTACTCCTGACAGTTAAACCTGATATTTAGTAGGTCTGTTAAGTATTGAATGTTGATAATTCTGACATAATTTGGCCGGTCAAAGTTGTTTGGGCTCGGATAAAATCGCTCCGTTATTTTCGTCGCGTGTTACTTTCGTCCCGGCTCTCCCCCATCTCCCCACGTATGTGTGGTGTCAGGTGTCAGTATGAGAGGATGACAGCGCGAGCGCGTCTAATTTTGATGTGGCCCAAGAGCCAATCACAATAATACCTGCGATGCAGTGAACCAATCACCTTTGAGGGGGGGAAACCTATCGTTGATTAAACATTATCCAGTGTTTCCCCTACCATTGTCTTGGAGGGGCGCTGCGCCCAAAAAATATATATCATTTTTTTTTAAATATATATATAGCACCAAATTGCAAATAATCTATAACTACTGTCACTTTTCACATTGAACATGTGCTCTTTTATTAAATAAACTAAACGCTTTCATTTTAAGTTGTGAGTTTAGTGTTTTTGACCCTAAGAAACACTGATGCATTAATCAATAACAATAATCCACAGCTCCTCTCTGCTCCAGAGGATTTAAAAAATATATATATCCCAATGCCACAAAAATGCATCAGTGACGTGGTTGAAATCTTGTCTCCAGAAAACAAAAAACTGAAACAAGCGGTATCAGTGACTGTGTGTTTGATGTGGCTCTTTGCAGTAACATAGAAAAAATGTGGCTCTTAACCTCTGACTGGTTGGCCACCCCTGCTCTAAAGCAAACAGCCTCATTGGGAAAGAGTAACACTTGTGACATATTCTGGTAACCCCCAGATCTCACTCCCTGCTTGTTTTCCTTGTTATAATTTAGTGAGTTTTTTGTTCAGTGAGTTTGGTGAACTGTTCCTGGCAGAAATTGAGACTGTCTATGAAAAGCCTGAGCTCTTTATAAAGACATACAATGTATTCGGGAATCAAGACTGGAAAGTGCAAGGAAAGGATTTTATTGGGTCACTGTGATTCAGGAAATGTGTTCTGTCAGTTAATCAGATAGAGCTTTGTGTCTGAAAATGGGGCAAAGGAGGCCATGCACGTGGTAGCTTAAGGTTGGGTGGATATTGTGTTTAAAAAGACCTTTAAGCAGAGATTCTACAAGAGTGGTCTCAGATGGACTATAACACTGATGCAATAAGGCTCAGTGTTAAGGAAATGAAGGCAGAAGTCCTCCCCTTTGTACATGTCCTCTTTCCTTGTAACGTCAACCCTTTCAATAGAGAGCCGAAGTCCCTCCCTTTCCGGTGGACCTCCATGGGACCTTATTTCAGAAAAATTATGTATTGAAGTCAATGGCGAGAGAAAAGTTATCTTTCGATCCCGTTTGAATTGTGCCACGAATTACACATATGTTTGTCAATTTAAAAGATAATTGTGCAAGTAAAAAAAAAGACAAATTGCCGTAAAACTGTGAAGTAACACTTATTTTTGTGTGAAACCGCTCATTGAACTACGTCTCTGGTCTCGCACAACACACGTCACCAAGATGGCCGTCACTACTGTCTTGCCAAATAAGGGATTAGGCTTGTTTGAGATGAGCTGCGGCTCGCCTCGAAAGTAGACGAGAATAGCCGATTGCAGCCGGGGGAGGTCAGTTCGGAGTCGGCTTGACTCGGTTTGCATTTATAAAAAATGCACAAATGTGTTTAATCGTTAATGTCATATATGTACTAAGTAAATACATTTGTTCCTGCTCAAGATTAGATTAAACTTTATTGTTATTGCACAGATGACAGGTACTGAGACAACGAAATGCAGTTTAGCTTCTAACCAGGTGCAAAAAGCAGTAAAGTGGAAAGTAATGTACACAATAGACAGAATAAAATATAGAATGAATTGAATGATGAATAAACAGTGAGGGGTATGAATACACTAGATATACACAGCAGCCTGTGAGCAGTATGAACAGTGTGTATGAATATGCTAAGATGTATAAAGTATGAAAACGGTAAGTAGTGCAAGTATAGTATAAAATATATAGATATTCATTTCATGATGATAAACATTGTGGAACAATGATGACAAAAGTGAATGGAAGTGGCGACGTAAAACTGACACAAAAGAACAACAAACTTTTGCGGAGCCAATTGGAGAGTTTCATCACTAGCATGGGGTAAAAACCACCAATGAGCGCTCAGCTCGATATAACAGTGAGTCGTTTCCCATCAAGCATTTCGCTTCTGCAGCTCGTGGAGAGGCTTAAGGCTTCCAGGCTTAAACTGTATATTATAGAATGACCCAATCTCACGGCATTTCGTGTTATAGTCACGACATTTAATCTGTTGATTCGTGTTCACCAACACGATTTCCCCCTTTTTTTTCTATAGATCCTTACACATCGACTGGACGTGGATTCTAAGAGTACAATATACACTTCTCGCCAGAAATCGAATCAAAAAGCATTTTAATGGCCAAACTATTCCACAATGTAGGATTTTCCAGAGAGGGATATTTGTGAATAAACGTCCCTCCGGAGCGTTTGCAATGAACGGGCTGGGAGCATGTTGTTTCTTACACAACCACTAGAGCACCTCTAATAAGAAAAATGCTAAATGTTGAGAACACGGCTTGCGAAAATATACGGGTCGTGTCCACAACACATAAACTGATCCTGCTGTAACAACAAGTGCACGTTACTGATGACCATTCGACCATTCGGGGTTATGCTAGAAAAGTGGTACAAGGAATAGTCTAAGTAGTGGGGGAGTTGTATATACACTAATGGTGTGGAAATTCTCTGGCGTTATAATATCAGCGCGGCCGCGGTCAGATCAAAATGCCTCCGAATGCAATTTGAATAGACCTACAGCCAATCAGAGCAACGAAACGTTGGGTCTGCGTCATGCATTACTGATTGAGATCCATCGGAACCGCCATTCAGTATCCCCATTGGATCTTCAACGTGTACTATCATACGTCACGTTCACTGTGATCCCTTTTTATTTACAAGACAAATGTGCCATTTGTTTGTTACATTAGGCCAACGCCCGGGGGGGGGGGGTGCTAGTAGAGCTATGCGAAACTATGCCGCGCCTACACTAATCGACACATAAATCTGCATGTTATGCGTGTAGGGAAGGGCGGCCCTGCCTTTAGCTTCCTTTCAACATACACACAATGCCCTTTCAGATTTGTCCACTCTTCAAAACATAGCCTTTTGTGTGAGAAATACAGCTTTAGTGTTGAAGGATTGTAAAAATGCAGCAAAGAGGTGACATTTAGATGTAGCCTGCTGTGTGAACACGCTCTCAGGGGTCATAATATTTACACAAACATCCACAGCAGAACAAATGTCATCTAAGCACGCTACGCTTGAAATGGTACCCGCTGCATCAGATCCATGTTTACGATATTGGGGAAAGAAATGGTGTTTGGTCTGCTAGTTGCTTCAACGTGTTTCTAATCTCGGTTCTACTCTGCACGGCATCTATTTTCTCCCTAAAGTCATCCCTCACATAACCCCGGTATAAAGCCCAAGGGATGGCTCAAGTGTAATAAATTGTAGTTATTCGGACACCCACCATTTCATTCCTTATCTCAAACCCTTTCATCTATCACATGGGGAATAGATGAGGGAATATCAGTAGCGCTCTTGTAAGAGAAAACACATCAACATGGGCCTAAAGCAAGGCCGTAGCTTGGTAAAGTTAGTGGATCCTCTATCGATCATAATAATTAGCTCTTCTGTTGTCCTATTTTTTGTTTTGTGCATAAGATTAGATTTATTGTCTTTTTAAATTATCATGTATTGGTTAATTATGTATTGGGGACGGGTGGCGCAGTGATCTGTGCATCCGATCATCAGATCAAGGGGGAGTGCTGGGGAACTCCAGTTCGAAACCTGCTCCTGCCGCCACTGCGTCAGGCCGTTGTGTCCTTGGGCAAGACACTTCACCCGGATTTGCTCCTGTGGGTATTGTCCACAGTACATGTATAATACCAATGTGTACTTGTAAAAGCGCCTCGATGACCTCGAGGCGTGAAGATGGATGGTGTGGTGCAGTGCGCTGTGCAATGATCATCAGATCAAGGGGTGAAACCCGCCGCTGCTGCGTCTGTAAAGCCGGTGTGTCCTTGGGCAAGACACTTCACCTGAACTTGCTCCTGTGGGTATTGTCCACAGTATCTGACCATTGCATGTATAATATATGTGTAATGTGTGTATATGTAAAGCGCTTTGAGTCATTGAAAAAGCGCTATAATAAATGTAAGGAATTATTATTATTAGATTGTTGGCATACCCCTTAAAAGGGAAACTTGAAAGCAACATGTATCATAATGTGTGATGCACCATAATATGTTGCTGATAGCCTCACCCATCACTCTCATCAAGCTGCATAGCAGGGATATCGTATTTTATTAAATTAATCATTTATTAATTAGTCATTGGTAACTATTACAAGCTATATGTTTGCTGCCAAACCCTAAATAAAGGACGATATAGTAATACATTCTGGAATTAATAAAAGCATAACACATCTCCAGGTTATCATTAAAAAAAACTATTCATCTTCCTTTTGTGCCTAACCTGAAAATAATAGCCCCACTTTTCCTACTCCTTGAGCATCAAATGATAGGCCTGTTTGAGAGATCACACACAAATTACAGGCCTCTGTTTCTTCAAATTGGCAAAAGGCTGCACAAACAAGAAATGAGATTGCTCAAAGTGTTGGTAATGGGTGGGAAAATTACAACAATTTCTCACTGACACCATAATCCATCACTTTCATTCTTGTTTACATTTTTGCTATTTGGAGAGTCTCTCATGTGTTCATTGGATAGGATCCAGATTATGATTTTATGGTCAGTGATGATCCCGTGGCTGCCTTATTCTCTCTTAGAACTTGTGAGGCTGGCCAAAGCTATGAGTCTTCAGTTGTTTCCGTCCTGCAGATACTATCGACTTTGACTTTGTGGTTTTGTAATGCAAACATTTTATAGACTGTGGTAAATCGCTTCAAACACTTCTTGTAAGTGAGTGTATGTGTGTATGAATGTGTGCTGGAGAGGAGTACAGCCAAAGGAAACAAAACCATAACTTCATCTTTATTGTTAGACCTTTGTGGGTAGAAATTAGATTATAGATGCACAGTAATTTATGCACCACCTACTCCTTTGTACTGAGCATCTCCAACTATAGTCCTGGTTGCCTGCATGGAAACCTCTCTTTAAAACCATTTCATGCATAGAGGTCACTACAGTGGACAGCTATTCAAAAGGTGTTTTCTTGTATATGCATTGTTTTTTTTTGCATAGTTGCACCATCAGCCACTACATAGGACCCTATTGCATCATCCCATACACTGCCACTCAGTGCCAAGTCAGTGTAAGTGCATGATACATGTCTCTAAACCAAGATGGACGACAGAAAGCCACATGGACCAAGTCACCCAACTATATCTTGCCAATCCTTTTATGGAAAGCGTCCCCTGCAGGTATAACAAATGTGGTGACATCAAGTAACAACTAAGGAATCATATAATTCATAAATTATCAAAGTATTGATGTCATGTTTTGTTAGAAATTAAAATCAATGTTGATATGGCGTAATTTGAATTAAATACACTATTTAATTAAAATCAGTTTTATTCTGAAAAACCTGAAGTTCACTAACTATTAACTTAACACTTTTATTCTGAAAATTATTCACTTCCGGTTAGCATTAGCATGTGGCGAAATGCTATATTTTTAAACCGTGAATCAAAGGTGAAATGATGTGATGTTGTACACTGAGCACACTGGGTTTAGCACTCATTTATTGCCGCTAAATAACGTTTATTAGGGAATGTTTAAATAACCACAGACACCAGAATGATGTAATTTAACAACAGAAAAAGGCAGGAATTGCATTGGACCCGCCCCCCGACGACGCCGGCCAATAGGAGAAGATCTCAGATGACAACAGGAAGAGCAAGCCAAGAATTGACCTCTTCTACCTGCTGACCCGCCTCGACTCGCACATTTCATTTTGTACACCACCGCATCTTGTGTGTAATTAAATGCTGTTAACTTTTCAGTCTCTACTGCCTTCAGGGTTCTATAATACATTAACAGTTTGCAGGAAATCATGATTAACCACCTGTCCACTACAGTGGACGTCATGCATCACTGGCTATATTTCAACTACAATTCATACTGGTACTGCTGCTGTTGTTCCCAGTGCCGTCCCTCCCTACAGGCAGATCATGCAGATTGTGTGGGGCATCACCTTGTGGAGGGGGCCACACCTTGCGGAGGGGGCCTCATCTGAGGCGCACCTATGCGCTTATGTGGCGCAATTAGGGTGGCGCGGCACGGTTTCGCCACTGCAAGGCACCATTAGCACTCATCAAATAACTGCGTGGGGCCTCAAATTGAAAATACTTAATCTGCAATATCTTTTTGGGCCGTAAATCAATACTTATATTATTATAATGTAATTTTAAGTTTGCACATCTTTATTTATCATATTTTCAAAATGTACATCTCTTCAGTTCAAACCCTGAACGCATACTGTCCACCTGAGTGGACATATACAAATCTATTTGAAAAAACTAGATTAAAAAAAAAAAAAGTTCAAATCTTGTTTTTCATGCACCAAGAGCAATAATAACACTTGGTAAAAAAAATCCTGACTGAGGCTTTCATAATTCATGCATGAAAGGGTTTTTAATATCCAATAGTCACTTTGCACAGCTGTTGCTCATCAATGAAAGGTTATACCACCCAACACCCCCTTTAACCACAAATGGTTATTTTTATATTTGTATTTGTGCTTGGTATTAACACACAAGTTAGCTAAGAAGTCTTTTATCTATAGATGTTTGAAGTTTTTTCCCCCACTGGCTTACTTCCACTCTTCATGCTAAATTAAGCTAAGCTAATCACCGCCCCAGTATAGCCTAGTATAGTCTTTTAAGACTGTTAACGTAATGTCTTCTGAAGAAAATATGTCCAACATTCGAAATTCAGCACAAATGTAAGGACTGTAACTTTTGTACTTTTATAAACCTTCATTCCTGCTACATTCTCCTTGTCACCGATTTACAGGCCATGCTTTTCGCTGAATTTATCTGGCAGCCGTGCTCCACATCTGCATCGCATATGTGAACAAGTCGTTAAGTTATATAAACTGTGAAAAGGTCAGATTCAGATGTAAAACCTGAAACCAAAGAAATAAAAGCATCTGCTGATGGCATGTCCAGCTTTTTCCAATTGCTCTGTAATTGTCTTGAAACCTATGTCCTTAAAACAGATTGATTACTCCATCCAAGTCTCTTCTCCGACAGCATTATGTATTATAAAACATGTTGTACACTTTCTTTTTGTTTACAGTTTTATGTAAAGAAAACAATAGCTATGAGCCTTTTTTCAGTTTTCTTTGAGTATCAGATTATATAATGTTGGGACACATCTCAATGTCAGCATTGTAGCTATTCAAATCTATGCTCAGTGCAAAAGTTAAGAAAACATGTTTTTACAGCTTGTAGAAATACTCCTATGCACCCAATACACAATACAAAAGCCTATTTGCACCTTTGTGCACTACACATTCAGTTTAATGCCTGCAGGGACTTTTTCTCTGTTGCCTATTCTCTTGCCTAAACCATGTGGTGTCTTCCAGGAGCCCTTCCCCTTTTGTCTTCCGGGGAGGGGAGAACTGAGCAAAGGAAAGCCTGACTTTCGGGACAGAGATGAGTATCTGAGCTGCGGGGGAAGAGAGTGGAGATGATCGAGGGTTTCTGCTAAAAGCCTGCTGTTGTTCTTAATATATTTACATCAGATGGGACTTGATATGCAACCGGTTTCCCTCCTCTTCCTGTGACTATTGGGTTTGTTATTTATCTAACAAGTGCAGAAAGATGGTTTGAAGGGAACAGAGCAAACCTCCAAAGTGAAAGTCAACTGGAACTTGATAGTGCGTCTGTACTGGTAAGACCCATTTCATCTCTTAGTAAATTAACTTCTGAAAGAACAGCTATGAAGCATGAAACACCTAAAATGTCTAATTAAAAAAAAAATAGAGGAAGTAAGGGAACACCAATGTAGGAATTGTTGTACACAGGGCAGGGCCGGCCCTGACTAATTTGCTGCCCTAGGCAAGATTTTAGCTGGTGCTTTCTTTTTCTTTATGGATATTTTACAAATCACTCCCCTTTCAAACTGTATTCTTGTTTATTAATAACAACTGAGCTGAGGTTATCAGAGCCTCTCAGTCTTTCAGGAGAGAGCTCTCTAAAGCTCTCCCCCCCCCCCGCAGCCGCTTACACAGTAAATTCCTATGTTAATAAAAGCACACAGAAGCTGTGTACGTTTTTTGGGAGTTTGATTTATTTTAAATTAACACAAATACAAAATTAAAACCTATAATTGCACACTAAAACCATTATTTCTAAAAAAAAGAACAATTTCACATAAACCTCTGGTTTTTACTGGGGCTGGGGCAGTTCAACTTGATTTGGGGGGGGGGTTCCATAGTTTATGGGCGCTGTACGCAATATAGGCGTAGTTCTGTTAGTATAAGATAATACTTTGTTGATCCAAAATCGGGAAATTGTGTTGTTATGAAACTTACATTTTTAATTTCTAGGTGAGGTGCTAGTGGAGCCTCACAGCGGCGAAACTGTGGCGCGCTTACACTGTGCGCCGCGTTTGCGCTTCAGATGAGGCTCCCTCCGCAAAATGAGCCACATTTTGCCTCACCTCAATCTGCCTCACAGTCTGCGTGATCTGCGTGTAGGGAGGGGCAGCCCATAATAACGTCATATTAAATGCATTTGGTCTTTAGCAACCGCTTGTCAGAGCAGCGCATTCATCGGTGTTCGTTTTAAGGCTGCCAGTTTGTTGACGGCCTGTGTGTTGATGGGACTTCTCATGCTCCGTAGATTTTTCCCCTGCCTTTCGCCAGTTGTTAAATCCTCCTTTCACAAAACTCCCATCCCTGATCTTGTCTGCACTGACGAGCTTCTTTTATATAGCAGAGCAACAGAAGAAGCATAACTTGGTGTTGCAGTTACAACTCTCCGCCAACAGATGGGGGTGCTGCAGCCCCCTCAGGCTGAGGGCCTCAGCACCCCCCTTCCCGCGTCCATGAGCATAGTTTAAACAAATTGTGATTTGCATTTGTTATTAGGCCTATATCAGATATAAAAAGTCATAGTTCAGTGAGTTAATTTAGCCCATTGACGGGAAGCAACACCAAGTTAATCAGCACCTAGTTCAGTGCTGATTAACTAAAGACAATAACAGCCTTTAAAGGTGGGTTATGTAATTTATTTCAGAAACACTTTTTGTTATATTCCATGGAATGCTCTTAACATCCCGATAGCAATGAATATATTAAATGCTTTGACAATAAATACATCGAAAAATGTAATCTGTGGAAGCCTGTCAGCCTTCCATCTGTGCAGTGTGCACAAATGTATTTCGTGCCCTCCATTGGTCATGTGCGCGTTCGTGTGTGTTGGAGGAGGGGCTCTGTAAGGAAGTGGCAGATTTTTTCCAGTTGTGTATTTTCAAATTCTAGCGCACTCGATCTGGTTTCTCCAAAATTACATACCCCACCTTTAAATTACGATAATGTAGGGATTTAACATTATTTCACCATTTTAAAGAGTCTTCATTCAAACCTAACATTTTCTTTAACAAAATATTTACCGGAGATTAATGGCTAATGTTTGACGTCATCATCTATTCTAGAGTCGATATTAATTAACTACCACTGATGATGTTAGAATAAACTAAAGCTTGGCTCCTGTGGGAGAATTCTTGTGGATTTCATGTTTTTTGATCCAACCTTGTTCTATGTAGTCTGTGAAAAAAAACACCTACTGTCTAAAAACAAGCTAAACAATATTTATGAAGAAAGCAGTTAGCTCACTCTGAGAAATATTGTCAGTATACACATCAGACTTTTGTAAAAAAAAAAGCAATTCAGTGTTTTTAGTTGAGATTCTTGGCAAGACCTAGTCAAATCTATAGGCTGTGAAGTTTCCATTTTATTTATTCACCTCAGTGAGAGCACAACGTTTTCATTATCTCTCGTCTAATTGATCACCTCTATGTGCATTTGTCCCTGTTGCCTTGATAACGTATTGCATAAGAAATGTTTTTACTAAGGGATATCTTTAATAAAATCCCATTAAAAGGTTTGCAATACAAACAAATAAAACAAATAGTATAATTTTTTACAGATGGGTTATACAGGGCAGAATACTCGATGTACAGCAGACTATTACAGGTAGATGTATCCTTGGGCAAGATATTTAACCCTGAGTTGCTCCCGATGGCATGGCCAACGGTGTGTGAATGTTAGTTTCTAAGAAAAATTGGCTTTGAGGGGTCTTAAAGATCTGATAAAGTGCTATATAAGTACAGTCCATTTACCATTTACCATCACAGATGTCTCAAAATAATTTGCAACCACAAGTATACTGTATTAAAAAATGGTTTGCACCACAAACTGTAACTAATATAATTCTGTCTTGTGGAGGCTGGTCTGTTAAGTGGCTGAAAAAGATCCCATGCTCAGTTTAGGAACCTCTTAACACACATTTTGCACACACTGCATGTTCCATTGCATAGAGTACATGCACCTCATGATTATGTGTCTGTGGTTGACCATTAGTTTGAATAGGAAACCACTGTACTGCCTCCTTAAAGCAAAATGGGATATTGATTTGAGATGCTAACAGGATTTTTTGTCTAATTGCACACTCAAAGGGTTATTAGGGTCACAAAAGAGCTGGCGCCAATCTCCGACTGTCTCCTTATAGTATTCTCTAAGCTAAGGTATGGAAGGACCTGATAACAGTGTAGTTAGCTTTTAGCTTTAGATCCTAATGTTTAATTTAATGTTGCCTGTTACTGTCAGGGCTATAGAGTGCTGCAGGGACGACGTAATTGTTGTAGGCTACCCCGCAAGTTAGCATCGCACTGGTTCCTTCGACAACATCTCTGTTGGATTTTGTATTTGATTTTAGATTATTGCTCAAAAATAAACTCTGTAAACAAAAGTGTATGACACCCGTGATGATCACCAGATGGACCCCACTTTTATGATTTTTGAAGCTTAAATTCAATTGCCTGATGTAAAGCAAAATAAGTCACAAATGAACTACTCCTTGTGGCATGAATTAATGTCACCACAGCTAAGCCACTGTGTTGGACGTGATGGAGTAGTCTTATTTGGTTACTTGTACAGTATGTGACTGCTCTTTTTTAAGATACAAAGAAGCTTAAAGAATCTACGAGTAGAGGATCACCGCTGTCTTTTATGTCGTAGAACAAAGCATGTAATAGTTTCCAAAAATGTAACACTCTATTTTAGCCATAAATGAAAATATATGCCCAGTTTATTAATCAAACACTATCCATTTATTTGTTTATTTCTCATTAGCTGAAGTATGGCCTCTAGTTTGCTTTCTTTTTCTCTTCAGCTGTCACTCTATTTCCTTCTACATTTGGATCGTATCTTGAAAAGTATTAAATAGCAGGACATACAGTGGCCTTACACCTTTTTGTTGGCTGATGAAACAAGTGTTAGGAAGCTCACAGGAAGTTAAACCCACAGTTTGCTATGTGCAGTGTTATTAACCTAGTAAATTCAAATGAAGTATTAGACAGGACGTACTGAGATCACTATTGAAAGATGAGCAAAGACATAATTGGCAAATCCGTGAGGCTTACATAAACATTTAATATTTCTTCCTATTTTGGGATTATATCAATATCCTTATACTGTAGTATGCCATCAATCTAATGTTTTGCTTAGGGAAAACATTATTATGTATTGCCCATATTTGATTTAACTTCACCTTCTGACCTAATGCATAACTGCACCTAGCTTGTCACCAGCCTCATACAGTCTGACTATGGCAGACATGATATTGGGGACAGACCACTAGGAACAGCATCACAGATCCATTGTGACACTATGTGTTTATTTCGAGTAACTCTGTCAGCACTGTTCATATAACTGCATTTCCTGCCAGGATATGACAGCTCTCCTACTCTCTGTCTATAGCAGTCTCTATGTCACTCTCTCCATGCTGTCTGTATGTGTGGGTGTTGTGTTTTTGCCCTATCTTTATATGGTTTGCATATCCATCCTAAAAATGTGCTCACAAAATGTTATCGATTTAAACAGACATAAAATAGGGTCTGTCGGTATTGGTTGCAATTATTGTACCTGCAAGGACGATTGCTAAGATCTGGGAACATCTTCTCAAAAGGTGTCTGACAGGGCAAGCAGCAGTAACAGTCACACAATCAGACCAGAAGACAAAAAAACAAACAAAAACAGTAAATGGCCGCATGTAATCGTCTATCATAGTTAGCAGCCTTAATACCTCTTTTGATGTTGACTTTAAGTATTTAGGATTTATCAGCAACATTGGTGAGTTTACTTTCAAATGTACCTCCGATAATCTGGCTAAACTGTTACTAACTCCTTTTTCAATGTTAGCCATTGTTTAAGCAAAATACAAAAGCCATGTTCCCAAATCTTAGCAAGTACTTTGTACATAAAATGTTGAATCACTGGAAATTATGGCAAGAAATGTAAGGCAAGGCAAGGCAAGGCAAGTTTATTTATATAGCACCTTTCAACACAAGGCAATTCAAAGTGCTTTACAAAAAATGAAAGACATTAAGAAAATGGCATTTAAAATCAGTCATTAAAAAGAAAAGATAATAAAAGAAACAATAAAAGAAAAAATACATGGATAAAAGTTACAGTGCAGTCTAAGATGTGAATAGTTCAATTAAAAGCAGCGGCAAAAATAAAAGTCTTCAGCCTGGATTTAAAAGTAGTCAGAGTTGCAGCGGACCTGCAGTTTTCAGGGAGTTTGTTCCAGATATTTGGAGCATGATAACTGAACGTTGCTTCTCCATGTTTAGTTCTGACTCTGGGGACAGAAAGCTGACCAGTCCCTGAAGACCTCAGAGATCTGGATGGTTCATAATTTAGCAGGAGGTCAGAAATGTATTTTGGGCCTAAACCATTCAGTGCTTTATAAACCAGCAGCAGTATTTTGAAATCTATTCTTTGACACACAGGAAGCCAGTGTAAAGACTTCAGAACAGGAGTGATGTGATCCACTTTCTTTGTGAGGACTCGAGCAGCAGCGTTCTGAATCAGCTGCAGCTTTCTAATATATTTTTTAGTGAGACCTGCAAAGACACCATTACAGTAGTCCAGTCTACTGAAGATAAAAGCATGGACACGTTTTTCCAAATCCTGCTGTGACATTAGTCTTTTAATCCTAGATATATTCTTTAGGTGATAGTAGGCTGATTTAGTAACTGTTTTAATGTGACTGTTGAAACTCAGGTCAGAGTCCATGACTACACCTAGATTTCTGGCTTTATCTGTTGTTTTGAACATTGCAGACTGAAGCTCAGCGCTAACTTTTAAACGTTCTGCCTTGGCTCCAAAAACCATTGCCTCAGTTTTATCTTTGTTTAATTGGAGAAAGTTCTGACACATCCAGTCATTGATTTGTTCAATGCACTTACTCAGTGTTTGAATTGGAGCATAGTCTCCTGGTGAAATGGTTACGTAAATTAATGTAAATGAATAAGAATGTACTAGACATTACATTACATTGCATTTAGCTGACGCTTTTATCCAAAGCGACTTACAATAAGTGCGTTCGACCAACAAAATACAAACTTGAGGAAAACAGAATCATATAAGTACATCAGGCTTCAGAGTGCAAAAACATTTCAAGTGCTACTCAACTGGCTTTAGATAAGCCAGCCCTTTATTAGTATATATAAGTGCTTTGTTAATAGTTCTATCGCTCGAAGTGGAGTCGAAAGAGAGTTTTCAGTCTGCGCCGGAAGGTGTGTAAGCTATCTGCTGTCCTGATGTCAATGGGGAGCTCATTCCACCATTTAGGAGCCAGGATAGCAAACCCACGTGTTTTTGCTGATGGAAACTTGGGTCCCCTTCGCAGCGAGGGTGCAGCGAGTCGTTTGGTTGATGCAGAGCGGAGTGCACGTGCTGGGGTGTACGGTTTAACCATGTCCTGGATGTAGGAAGGGCCAGATCCATTCGCAGCATGGTACGCAAGTACCATTGTCTTGAAGTGGATTCTAGCAGTTATCGGAAGCCAGTGAAGGGAGCGGAGGAGCGGAGACCAAACCCATGCATTACTTTAGAATATGCATGTAGAAGATTGAATCCAAGCACCAGCAGTTATGCAACACACCTTGCCTTAATAAAGAGTTGGAAAAGTACCATTTAGCATTACATCCACAAAAGCATGTTGGAATTGCAACAAAACCAGCCCACTGTCACAGCAGAAAGTTTAGTATGTCTCTATTTCTTCATGTGTTTTGAATGTCTCAATGTTTACGTTTTCTCTTTTTTTTAACTTTTGAGGTTGAAGAGGGAAATGAAATTCCTCCTTCCATCCCTGAGTCATCTGTAATCGAGGAACTCACACCAGCTGATAATCATGAATGCCTCATCATTTGCCAACAACACCCCACTATGCTACTCCATCAACAGCCCTCCATTCAGGCCCATCCCCAACGCCTCGGCCTACTTCTCATCCATCTTCAGCGCCTTGGGTCTCACATCAAATTTAATCGCCTTCGTAGTTCTACTCAAGTCCTTCCGGCGGACACACAGCCGCTCGCGCTCCTTCTTCATGATCTTCCTTGGTGGCCTGGTGGTTACTGACTTCATGGGTCTTCTGGTCACCGGGTCCATCGTGGTTTCATACCACGTCACTCACTTTAATTGGCGCAACTTAGATCCAAACTGCCACTTATGCAACTTCATGGGTATGTCTATGGTCTTCTATGGACTGTGCCCACTGATGCTTGGTGCTGCCATGGCCATAGAGCGCTTCATTGGCATCAACCACCCATTTGTACACTCCAGCAGCATGCCCAAGAGCCGGACAGTGTTCATGGTGCTGATGGTGTGGTTGATCGCAGGCTGCATAGCTTTGCTGCCCCTAACGGGAATCGGGAGCTACCACATGCAGATACCTGGATCCTGGTGTTTTTTCAACATCAGCTCTAAGGGGAATGATTTTGCCTTCTCCTTGATCTTCTCTCTGCTCGGGTTGATGAGCATCGCTGTGTCATTTTTGCTAAACACGGTGAGCATTGTGACGCTAATCAAGGTGTGCTGCGGACAGGGTAAGAACCAGCGCCGCAGAGATCACGAAATAGAGATGATGGTTCAGCTCATCTTCATCATGGTCATCGCTTCCAACTGCTGGTGCCCCCTTCTGGTGAGTTTGCCAATTTTTTACAATAATAATATATACTGTGTATATATTGAATAATATTTAAAATGAGCCCTATATGTGTGCATGTAATATTTTAAGGACTGGTTGTGTGGCAAAAGATAAAGATGAAACAAAAACACACTTCACACTCCTCCCTGTTTGACAGTGTGGTGATAAAATCACAAGGGAATGTGCCATTTTTGGCTGCAGGCAAAAGAGGGAATTTGTCTTCCCTCAGTCCTGGTGTTTACAGATGAGCATCTTGACATTTTGCACATTTTTGAAATTCATTATCAACGTCTTTAAATATCCACCACAAGACACCCTAAAATAAAACAGATGTATGATCTGATCTGTACACTTGACCAAAGTAACCATGAAACAACCTACATTTTAAGGTGACTAATGCAATTAAAATGTAGCCAGATATTATTTTGCAAATCACTTAGTAATGGAGTCATCCATTATTCTTGGTAATATCTGTGCTGTTTTTCAATTGTTGAAACCATAATAAGGCATCAAAGGATCCTAAGCTCCTTTTGTCCACTTACCATGTATATGCTTCACTTCTCCTAAGAAATGCAGCTCCCTAATTTATCTGAAAGCCCTTTGATCTGGATTAGAGAGCCCCTTAATGCCTTAGTTGAGATAATGCTTCAGCTTCAGATCATGGGTGAAATCAGTGCCTTTTAAGGTAAACTCCAGTTTATCACAACTTGGATTTAACTTGTGTAGCTATAGCTTTTGGTTCTATCCGATATAACATTGCACTCTGATAACATGGCAACATCAATACACAAACACACATTAATTGGGAAGGAAAATAAAAGTGTAGGTAAAGTGTAATCCAAGTGACCTTTTAACTTTTACCTACTGCTATTGCCATAGTTGGATTATAAGAACAAATATGGGGATAACTTATTTAGAAAAACCTTAATGTTTAGGGATGTTGCTTTATCTAAGATCTTAGCTATTACTATCCTGAATAAGATGCTATCATTACTAATAGCACAAGCTACAACAAAATACAACCCAAGTTATTTTAAACTGCTGTTTTCCTGAGACCAGTCCACTAATTGTCTTGCTGGAGGACAAGTATAATGTTTACAACTGTAGAAGCAACAAGAAGAATTTACTCCAACCTACGTACACTCCTACAAACCATCATGCTTGTTCCTACTTGCAGCGTTTCCCCTAGGTTTACTGCTTTGGGGGGGTGCTGCCTGAGCGTGGCGGGGCGGGGGGGGGCATTGGGATATATATTTTTTTAAATCCTCTGGAGCAGAGAGAGGCTGTGGATTATTGTTATTGATGCATCAGTGTTTCTTAGGGTCAAAAACACTAAACTCACAACTTAAAATGAAAGTGTTTAGTTTATTTAATAAAAGAGCACATGTTCAATGTGAAAAGTGACAGTAGATATAGATTAGTTGCAATTTGGTGCTATAAATATATATATTTATATATATAAAAAATTAATTAAAAAAAAAGATTATAATATTTATTTATTGTTTAAACACCTTGAATTTCAGGGGGGGTGCGGGGCTCCGTTGGCGGGGCGCAGCGCCCCTCCAAGACAATGGTAGGGGAAACACTGACTTGTATTGGCTTTGATACAAAATAAATGACAGAGGTGTATGGAGTGCCCTTTGATTACTGCTCAACATAAGGTCAAAAGATCATATGGTATTAATCTGTGCTTAAAATGATATCTATGTGCCTATGTGTTCAGAATCAGAATCAGAATACCTTTATTAGTCCCACAGAGGGGACATTTGCAGCGTTACAGCAGGAAAGAGCCACAGACAGCTTAGTGTTGCATATCTTACATGCAATCTTGCTTTCAGACCAGCGTAAATAACCATCTACAACACCTACAAGTTGTCAATTCATAACTTTTATAAAAAAAATAGATTTAAAATGTAGCCCATCAGAGTAAGCAACAAAAAGGCTAAAGTAACTTGACTGGAGCACATATTGTTCTTCAGTCCTGTCTTACCTCAGTTGTGTGACACCCTGCACAGATATATATTCTGAGGTACGTGACTCAGGTGACTACTGAGATGACTGCAGATCCTGAAAGAGATGAAAATGTTTTGTTCTTCATACGAATGGCCACCTGCAATCAGATATTTGACCCCTGGATATACATCATGTGTCAAGTGTCGCCACTAAGGCGAGTACAAAAACCATGATAGCAATAAGTTGATATAATAACACAGCTTCTCCAAAGTAACTTCTCATCCCAAATCGTAACTTTGTGTTCTGGTTGGCTGGCAAACTCAGCATGTCCGGAACATCTGCCAATAAAACTCACGGATGGAGTGAACAACAAAGTTTACAGCTTCCAAAACATTACCCAAAAGCTCATCATGGGGAGCATGCTTCATAGTGAGGCCAATTTCTCATCTTGGCTTTGATGCTGCTATGTTAACTTCATTCCATTCCTAGTCCGTTAATAAACATTTCACCTAAATAGTTTCAGCCTTTTGTCATGTTTGTTTATTGCCCTTGTTATTCCCTGATACTAACATGAATGATTTATTACCAGAACTTGATAGCTTAACAATCTGAAGATTGAGGTTTTGTTACTCAAACATGTCTTTGAAGCAGAGCAGCAGATGTCTTTTGGAAGAGTTAAACATCAAGTACGTTTTCCAGGCTCAGTGAATGTAGTATTCCTGAAAAATGCAATCTTGCTTTAGTAGCTTATCTAGCTAAAAAAAAGATTGTTGCCTGTAAGCAAGACTGTGAACGCCTTCTGCGGAAGTGAAAGTTAGCAACTAAAACAAACTTGGAAAAGTGACTTTGGTTTTTTTCCGTCCTTGGAGCACCTCTGCTTCTAAGAACATTTTGTCTGACTTAAACGTTGGTTTGCATCTAATCTCAAAGCTTGCATGCAACAATTTCATGATGAAGGGGAACTGTTTCCTCTCACTGCTTGGGTGTAAACCACAGTTGAGCAGTTTGTTAGCACCAGCAGAATTTTAGACAGAGACAACAATAAGGCAATTTGTCACTCATTTCTAAAGGAGCTTGTTAGTATGTTTTTTTCCCCACTAGAGACTGCTTGGGCTTGGGCTAATATAGTGGTGCAGGGATGACGTATTTACCCGGAAATAAGCTGCGCATGGGTTCCCTCCACGGATGTATAATAAGAACTGAAGTTACCTACTGTAACTCCAGCTTCTATGAGTATTGGCGTAGCCCTCTAACCCCCAGTTTCCACCGGGTCCGTCTGCGCCGCGTTACGGCTGCGCCGTGTTACGGCTGCGCCGCGTTACGGCTGCGCCGCGTTACCCCCTGATCCCACTGGAAGCGTCTGCGCTGCGGCTGCGCCGCGCTGCGACCTCCTCCTGCGTCCTAACCCACCAAGCGCGTTTCAAAACGTTGCGGAAGCGGAGCGTCGTGTGTGCAGCCTCGCAGTTGTTGGATGAACATTCCACTTCCTGCCTGCGCCGCGCTGCGCCACGTCAAAAATAGGATTCATCCTATATTTTAGAAATTCCTTGCGGCGAGGAGCTTCTGGGACGCTTCGAGCCGCGGCGCAGCGCGGCGCAGCGTGTCTGGTGGAATAGCACCCATTGACTAGAGTGGCCGCGATCGCTAAAAACGCCGCAGCCGCAGCGCAGCGCAGACGCTCCTGGTGGGATTAGGGGGTTAGTAAGGATCGCGGCCACTCTAGTCAATGGGTGCTATTCCACCACACGCGCCGCGTTACGGCTCAGACGCGTCCCAGAAGCGTTCCAGAAGCGGCTCGGCGCAGCGCTTCTCTAAAATTAGGATGAATCCTATTTTTGCCACGGCGCAGCCGAAAGGTAAGGTCGGGCAGGCAGCCCCCCCTTGCAGGAAGTGGAAAGGTGAGCATCCGGGCCAGGCCCATCCCCCACATATACTAATTTAGCAGACCCCCCTCCTTCATCACAACACCTCCACTACAATACGCACAATGGACGACGAGGTTTTCATCATGGAAGTGGAAAAACACACTATTTTATATGATGTAACCAATGCTTACTACAAGGACAACATCAGAAAGGACAAGGCCTGGTTTTTAGTCGCTGCAGTTTGTGGAGTGGAAGGTAACAACTACATATTAATGTTTTAAAGTTAATTAATACTTGTAGGTACAGTACAGAGCCATTCAATAAACACAATTTAAACAGACACAAAAATAAAACATTTAACTACGTAGCCTACTTACTTTCTTGTAGAACTACAAATGTCCAGGATGCCTGAATCAATAACAAAACTGCGAGCCTGCACGCACGACGCTACACTTCTGAAACGCTTCTGGGACGCGTCCGGTGGGTTATGGCACTAGAGGAGGTCGGACCAAAACCGTGACGCGGCGCAGCGCGGCGCAGCGCGGCGCAGCGCAGCGCAGACGGACCCGGTGGAAACTGGGGGTAAGGCTATCGCTATTGGGTAATCCCCCTGCGCACCCGCGCAGCACTGAAACACTTGTAGTCCACGCCCACCTGCAAGGTGGGCCCCACCCTCGGGCTCCCTTCCGGTATAAATAGGAAGGAGGCCCGACCATCTGCTCCCATACAAAATAACTTTTCTTCAGCTATTCGTAGAGCCAGTGGGGCCCAGCACTTAGAGGGCTACGCCAATACTCATAGAAGCTGGGGTTACAGTAGGTAACTTCAGTTCTATTTCGTATATGGCTTCGCCCTCTAAGGCTATCGCTATTGGGTTAAGGGCGAAGCATGATGTAGTCTGCGCCCCACTGGGTCCGCCCGGTACTAGAAGCACAGACACACCTGCTCAATAACAACCCATGCCTATTGCGCCATGCGTAATGGCGCATCACCGTCCCTGTAACATAGCATAACATGAATATTTTCCATGAGGGGACGAAGGCTGGGAACAATACATACCTGCCGCTGTGAGAAAGTAGAGACGAAGGTCACACTTTGCCCAGTGACAAAAGAGGGGGAACAGCAGCTCTCTGCGTGCAGACAGGCAGGAGAGCGCACAGCTGGATCCCTGACTTCACTCACTCTGACAAGGCACTCCGTACAAAATGTGTCAGAGGAAAAGGAACATCCCTCTTATAAGAGGGAAAAAGGGGGCGCTCTCCGCGTGCCGAAAGTCAGGCGAGAGGCGCACAGCTGGATCCCTGACGTCACTCACTCTGACAGGACACTCAGTACAGGGTGTGTCAGAGAGGAATGGGAGACATCCCTCAAATAAAATTGAATAAATGAACAGGGGGAAGACCAAGATGCAGCAGTGCAAATATCTTCCACTGACAATCCTCCGTGCAAAGCCGTGGAGGAGGAAATTCCTCTGGTGGAGTGCGCATTGATGTTCTCCGGGGGATCCACCCCCAGAGGAGACATATGCCTGCGACACAGCCTCACACAGCCAGTGTGACAGCCGTTGTGCAGACAGAGGTTGCCCGATCGAGCGCTCTCTATAATGCACAAACAGGCGCTGAGAACGGCGCAAGGCAGCCGTGTGCACCACATAGCAGGACAGCGCGCGCACAGGACAGAGGAGATGAGACGTGGCTTCTTCCTCCGACCTGTGAGGAGGCGGAAAGAAGCCATCCAAGGTGATCACTCTTGACCTAAAAGAGCTTGTGATGACCTTTGCCATAAAAGCCGGGTTAGGGCGTAACACAGCTGAACTGCCATCTCCTTGGATCCGGAGGCATGACGGAGCCACAGAGAGAGCAGACAAATCACTCACCCTTTTCGCTGATGTTAGAGCCAAAAGCAGTAGTCCTACTACTTTGGCTGATAACAGTTTAAGGGGAACCTGATCAGGTTCAAATGGGGCTTTGCTTTAGTGCGCGCAACATCAACGCCAAATCCCACTGAGGCGCCAGTGCGCGTGACACAGGTCTGAGTCTTCGTACTCCTCGAAGAAAACGTTTCGTCAGGGGGTGACTAAACAACGTCCCAACCCCCGAAACCCACGTGACAAGATGATATGGCAGCAGCATATACCTTGATTGTGTTGAAAGTAGGGCTGTCCGTCGATTAAAATATTTAATCGCGATTAATCGCAAATTAATCGCACATTTTTTATCTGTTCTAAATGTACCTTAGAGGGATATTTTTCAAGTTTTTAATACTCTTATCAACATATGAGTGGACAAATATGCTTTATGCAAATATTTATTATCATTTGAACAATGACAAATATTCTCATGAATATTAAACACAACAACCTCTTAACATTACAAATATTCGCCTCAATTCAACCTGGAACCTCTCTCATACAATAATACAATACTGTGTGTGTGTGTGTGTGTGTGTGTGTGTGTGTGTGTGTGTGTGTGTGTGTGTGTGTGTGTGTGTGTGTGTGTGTGTGTGTGTGTGTGTGTGTGTGTGTGTGTGTGTGTGTGTGTGTGTGTGTGTGTGTGTGTGTGTGTGTGTGTGTGTGTGTGTGTGTGTGTGTGTGTGTGTGTGTGTGTGTGTGTAGAGACACTGTGATCGATCGTTGGAGCTATGTGAAACTCAAGGCATATGCTCGAACTGCCTGGACGCTGCAATCATGTTGCGTGCACTATCCGTGCTGACTGTTCGTACAATGTCCCACTGTCTGGCTACCTGCATAAAGTCAAGTGCTCAGCGCAGTTGTCGGCGAAATGTCGCTCCTCTGATTTCATCGCTGCGAGGGGGACCCAAGTTCCCAACGGTGAAAACACGTGGGTTTGCTGTCCTGGCTCCAGGATGGTGGAATGAGCTCCCCATTGACATCAGGACGGCAGATAGCTTGCACATCTTCCGGCGCAAACTGAAAACTCATCTCTTTCGACTCCACTTCGAGCGATAGAACTATTAACGAAGCACTTTTATACTAATAAAGGACTGGCTTTTCTAAAGCCAGTTGAGTAGCACTTGAAATGTTTTTGCTCTATGAAACCTGATGTACTTATATGATTCTGTTTTCTTCAAGTTGTATTTTGTTGGACGAACGCACTTATTGTAAGTCGCTTTGGATAAAAGCGTCAGCTAAATGCAATGTAATGTAATGTAATTTAAACAGCTCCTTATATCCGTTAGCGCAGCTAGCTAGCACCAGATGACAACAACAACAACAATACACGTAAGGTCTCTCTCTCGCTCGCTCGTGCCACACATACACATACCCTCCCGGTCCTCCCGATGGCCAGTCGGTGCCTGCCGGTGAGCGTGGAAGTGTGGTCTGCCGCAAGCTGTCAGCATCAGCTTGTAGATGGTATTTTAAACTCGATGCGCTCTGAAACTACGGGGCGGCCGAGGACAAAAAATACACATGCGTTAATCGCGTTAAAATAATTAGTGGCGTTAATTTTTTTTTGCGTTAACGCGTTATTGACGCGTTAACTTGACAGCCCTTGTTGAAAGCCAAATTCCTGTCCAACAACAGCTGGAGGAATGACAGCACATGAGGCAGGGGGCACGTAATGGGGTCCAGGCTTTTTTCTACACACCAACGCTGGAACGCTGTCCACTTGGCTGTGTAGGACGCTCTGGCCCTGGCTCCCTGAATAGTACGTACAACATCTTGAGAGAGGCCCAACCCCTCTAAGTGTTTCCGTTCAGGGGCCATGCCCATAAGTGCTGGCCTATCACTGGGTGACTGCTGATCGCTCCCTCCACCTGCGAGAGAGCGTCCCCGCACCACGGAATTTCCCACGGTCTGCCTGACAGCGTACGCTGTAGGCATGGAAACCAGGAAGCGCCCGTGCACTCCGGGGCAATTAGAATCACTGACTGTCACTCCTCCTGTACTCGGTCCAGGAACCGAGGGATCAGCGGGACTGGTGGGAAAGCGTACAACAGTCCCCTGGGCCATGGACGATGTGCGAACGCGTCCACCCCCATGGGGGGGTGGTCCTGCGCTTTCAGGGAGAACCAGAGGGCGCATTGCGCGTTCCCGCGTGCGGCAAACAGATCCACCTCTGCTCTCCCGAACCGGCTCCAAACCTGGGAGATCAGCTCGGGATGGAGGCTCCAGTCCCCCTGGCTCCTCTGGACATGAGGTCTGCCCCTCTGTTCAATTCGCCGGGAACATACATTACATACATATTGCTGTGGGCGTCTCTCCGCCTGCCGCTGTGGCCGGGTTGGACGCTGCGGCTGCTGCGGCTGCTGCGGCTGCTGCGGCTGCTGCTGCGGCTGCTGCGGGCGTTGGTGCCGCTGTGACCGCCCAGCAGGCTGAAGCCAGCTAACGTGCTGGCGGATGTCGTCCGCCTGTTCCGCAGCCACTTCATGGACTCCACCATGGCGTGGAACTGGGGTCCGAACACCCCGTCCGGGCTGATCGGAGCGTCCAGTAGTACCTTCCTGGCCGTCTCTGTAACCGACGCCTGCTGCAGCCAGAGGTGGCGCTGAATCTGCGTCATCCACGCAGCGATCATTGCCTGGGAGACAGCAACGGACGCGCACAGCGTGAGCGCCGTGCTGGCCGCCTTGCTGATCTCCTCCGCCTCATCCGCAGCCAAGGTGGTGGACCGCTCCACCAGCGCCACCACCGAGTTGGAGAGCAGCGCGATGTTGTTCGCCGCCTGGTGCGCCCGGTCGGCCTGGCGGGCGACATACTGGTCCCTGGGGGAGGCCAACGTAGGGCGCTGTCCGGCGATCATGTTGGCCTGTCTAACCCCAAAGAACGCCGTCAGGCTCGGCTCCAGAGAAGGGGTGGTTGGGAAACCAGCATCCGTGAACCCCTCCACCTTGGTGAAGGGAACAAATGTGGACACCAGAGCCCTCAGGGTCCTCAGGTTCGCCGCCGCCCCCTCCTGATACCTCCTGATGGCGGGGAAGCGTGGCCAGACCGGATCACTCCTGACCGTCTGCACCCGGGAAAAAACTCCAGCCATGTCGTCCAGAGCACACCTCTCCCGACCTAGGGGAACGGGGAGACCTCTGCAGGCGGCCGCCTTGCAAATGATCTCCGGCAGTTCCACCATGATGCCACCTAGCGCCGGCAGCGCCGTGGTGACGGAGAAGGGGACCGCATGCTCGGCCGCCAAACCGGCACCCTGCTCACTCCTGACCCTCCAAACCACGTTACTGAAGCACAGAGACACTTCATTTACAGAGTCAACCATGAGCAGCAACTGTGTAAGAGATTGGCCGACAGGAAGCGAAGAGCGGACGCTCTCGCTGCTGCGACCGAGGGGAGACGGGCAGAGTGTGAGCATGCGACCTGCTGGCTGAGAGCCGCGTACGCGTGCTCTGGCCCCAGGCAGGATTCGCACATCGTGTGCTGGTCGTAGCTCATAATGTATCCAGAGCCACATGAGGGACAATCTCTTACACAGTTGCTGCTCATGGTTGACTCTGTAAATGAAGTGTCTCTGTGCTTCAGTAACGTGGTTTGCTGAAGAAAAGAGGGAGCAGATTGTCGGGCCTCCTTCCTATTTATACCGGAAGGGAGCCCGGGGGTGGGGCCCACCTTGCGGGTGGGCGTGGATTACAAGTGTTTCAGTGCTGTGCGGGTGCGCAGGGGGATTACCCAATAGCGATAGAGGGCGAAGCCATATACGAAATAGAACAGTTCCCTCGACAAAAAAGCAATGGGATTTCTCCATAGGATTTTGGAAAATAGCTCGAAATAAGGTCTGTGGATGTTTTGTTCAGCCGGATAATATCCACATGTCTACCCTACTTTTATAATTTTCGAATCATAAATCTAATCGCCAGAAGCAAAATGCTAACGTTATGCTATAAACAAACTACAGCAGGGATGCTGCTTCAACGTCACGCCAATTTAGGATCGATATTCAAAAATGTAATCTTGGGAACCGGTAGTGGTAAAATGCTATACCTCACTTCCAGGTTTTAGGACTCGTCACTGCACCACTCTATAAGGCTATGCCTCACAAATGCAGCAGTTTTAGTAAAGCAAGGGGGATAATTGTGCTGCAACAGCTATTACTTCAGGACTGCCATGGCAAAATATATTTTAGCCATTTCCCTCAGTAGACCTAACACATGTGTATGTGTCTGTGTGCATTTGCAATATTAACCATTTTCATCTTTTGCCTCTTGTTCCCTACTTCATCTCTCCTTCAAAATCTTTGCTGTCTGTTGTCATTAACATATTTTCTCTCCTGCAACTATTTGACTTCCCTTCTTTAAACCTACTATATCATGTCATCTCATTCCTTCCTCACTCCATTATATCTTGCCTCTCTTTTCCTTCATCCATATCCCCACTTAAACCCTTTCCCCACCAGGTCTTTATTGCACAAACTGTGCTGTCCGGACGTCCTCTCCAGATCAAATACCTACTGCTGTGGCTCCGCTTCGCCACCTTCAACCAGATCCTGGATCCCTGGGTCTACATCCTGTGCCGAAGAGCCATGCTTAAAAGAGTCGCCCCCCGCATCGACTGGTCTCGCAGCTCCATCATGTCTTTGCCCCCATCTTTTGGCGACACCGTCCGAAGGTTTACCCGCTCATCACTACGGAGCACCATGAACCAGGAAACCGCAGGAGACCGGCGGAAATCTGACCTCCCACCTCCTTCTCCGTGATTGTTTGGATTTGGGTTTTGCGGCCAGCTGAGTGATATTGTTGTGGAAACTGGAGGTGACAGTGTTTTCAAGCTCTGTGACCAAAATACCAATACTGTGACCAAAATAAGAAACAGAATATGAACAATTTGTAATGTTGTTATTTGTTTGCATAGCACTGAAAGCTTTAGCAGTATTAGCAATGACACTTTAATTTAGAGCAGTTTATAGAATACAACAGTGGCTGATTGGAAACGTATTCAAGTTTAAAAGATGGATACAATCGGTCTCTGTAACTACAGATATGCACTGCACATTCTAGGTGTACTGCTCCATCAGATGTGTATTGTGATATATGAGGTTTGAACAATGTACTTTTTCTTGTAGGACATTATATATCTTAAGCTTGTACTTTGCTCAGTTGCTCTCTAGAGTGTCCCATACATTTGAGGAATAGGTATGTAGCTAGCTATGATTTAAGGTTCATGCTAAAGTGTGTGTTCTATTGTTATAAGTGTTCACTATAACTTATATAGAGGCTCTTGGAAAGGATTGGACCATGGACGAATCCTGGCAACGTGTAGGTTGACTTGCTCTCGTTTATTAATCACCGATGCACAACACGTTACATCATAAAGGTTCCTACCCTATTTCAAACCGGAGAGACGTGATGTAAGAATTACATATTTATTGTTTACACGTCATATGAATGAAATGATTGCCATGATAATACAACAGGAGAATGTAATGGTGTTTGTCGATTAGGCCCCGGTTTGCAGGATAATCATTCAGGAGGGAAAGAACCGCTCCGATGAAATCCCTGGGGTCTAGACACTGGTGGTGGTGATGAGTAGGTGAGACCGGTCTGAAGGAGGAAGGTTTAGCTTTGTCCTGAAGGAGACGGGAGGCGAGAGGGGTGGAGGCGGGTTGCGTGTGATCATCTGCAATGACAACTGACAGGGAGGAAGAGCAGGCATTTAAGGAATTTAGCATGTGCAGCGATTGGCTGCTGAGGGGTGACGCCCTCGTATTTAATGAGGGGGGAAGGGAGCCATAGAGTGCCGTGTAAGTGACTCGTGTTAGGTCTTCCTTATTGAACTTGCGCTAAAGCTTTCATTATGCCTGATATTACAGTGTGTATTCGTGTTTTGTTCTTTTTCTGAAAGTATTTACACTGAAACTGTTTGGAGACAACTTTGTATGTTGAAGGAACTATGACGGTGGAACAGTTGATCCCCAGAGCATCCAACAATGATCCTAATCTTGTAGAAAATAGTTTTGACTAAATAGAAATTTAGCTTAGGCCCCCTAAGAACTGTATTCTTAATATAATACTTGTTCTGATGATTCACTTTATTCAAACCAAACTTTGCAGATCTTGTAATGATCACTTGTAATTTTACTATAGATTTGAATATGATCCTCTGGCCACATTAATGTTTGACAGAAGAGAAATAACTGCAGAATAAAGCAATGCCAATGAGAATGTGATTATCATAACAAAGATACATATTTATGCAGAACTTGCAAATGCAAAGTTTATGTTGTGAATGTTAGACACATCTTTAGTACTTTAGCAATTTGAAATGTAATTTGTTGTATGAATCCAAATTCAGCCGGATCATTTGGGAAGTTAAATTACAAACATTGTAGCTGTATTGTAATAGATTTAAATGCACTATATTATGGCTGTATTTCAATATAATGAAACTGATTACATTCTTTATTTGTGATTTCTAATGTACCTACATTAGTCACACTGATCTTTTATACATTGTATCACTCATATCAATGTGCCACTAAATCACCAAACCAATATATAATAACAGCTAAAATGTGTTTTGCTTTAACTCCTTATTTGTATCATCCGGTGTCAATGAAGTGTACATGTTGAATGTGGTTGACAGATGGCATGTGATTGGACATATAAATAAAGGATTAGTGAAATGCGGAACATCTGAAATATTTTTTAAATGACTTTTCTGTTAAAACACAGGCTTGATAACTCATTTTGAATATTTTTACAATTTAAACATGTGAAGTCTGCCATGCATTTTAATGTCTCAATAGAAAGATGCAATCATAAACAAAGTGGTGAAACAAAACCAGACAAATGCAGATTTAAGTTTAACCTAAATAAATATAGTTGAGTCCAACTGCATTTCAGCGTTTACTTACCTGCATTTAAATAATATGACATTATACCTTCACATTGTTTGAGTGAGAAAACATAATTGTCAAAATCTAAGATGTAATTTGATGCCTCAATGCGGTGAGAGTATACATTGACACAAAGTCAAGTATAAAGACTGTCATAAACTGCTCAAGCATATTTACATTCTTTACTTGAAACAAACCAGAAGAGTTTCCTGTGAACTCATGGCAAAAGTGGGAAGCAAGTTAATATGTGATACAATGTTATTTTGCATGATGACCTTTATCCATACAGATTTTAGGCAAAATGACACATGCATCAGCAAACTTTATTTGAGGTTGTTTTGGAATTGTGTGGACATTATGGGCATGGTTCCTGTGTGAGATCACAATTTGGGTAAGTTTCTTGAACTTAGTGTTATTTGCGAGTTCAAATTCAGATCAGTCAATATAAATGAGATGATTTCAAATATGATATCTTTCTGCAATGGGGCCACTTGTTAATTTCAAAAAGCCTGAAACAGAAACCAATTCCTGATAAATATAATGATAACCTGGTGCAATGATATTACAAGTTATAAATCCTGCACATAGATCATAGCTGGATTTGATTGTTAATAATTGAAAAGCAGTAATACATTCTGACTTTCCAATGACACAAAGATGTATCGTTGTTTGTCTCCTGTTTTCCCCACTGGGTTTCATCAAAGGAGAAATATTTACTGTAGCGAACTTCCCTATCTAACTTCCTTGATTCCCAGATGTCCGGCTGATTGGCCTCTGTTATGAAGTTGTGTTTCCTGATGTGTTGTGGACTTGAATGACTCTTTACATAATGTTTTATGCGTATGTACGAGAAAGGGAGCCCCCAAAACATGTTTTTAACTTTTGTCTTTAATCAGAATTAGAATAAGATTGTATTTTTGTAGACCTACAATTTACAACTTATTTTCTGAACTAGATCATCAGCTAAATTCCAACACCATACAAGGTTATTTCAATATTTGAGTCACTCTATACAAATGTATTTAAAAACAATACTGCAAGATTTGTCTAAACCTAACATTAATAGTGATGATCTGCTTTTGGGCAAATTATAGTAATTGTACTGTTCAAAGGGGAAATGGTTGAATAAATTGGTTTCAAAGAAAGTGATTAAAAATTAAAGAGTCTACAAATGATTTTCGCAGTTGGATACACCCTGTGCATACATATTTGGGTTGTAATGGTCTCATGTGCCTCTCCCTCTATCATGTGAATATATGGTAAATGTCTACATCTTGCCATTCTTGACATCTCCGATAGCTCCCCATACATCAAACAAAAACACATCAGGGAAAGCAAAATCTCCCAGAACTGAGTCCAAGGCCTCTGCAAAATCGTCGGGGTTATTCTTGTCTCTGCCCGCTTCCACGATGGTGGTTGCTGCAGAAAAGAAGGGACAGGACAGATGTGATTCAAGATGAGGGTTTGTATTATAGCCAGTTCCTTTGTGCCTGAAAGTATCTAAAAGTGAAAGGATGGCTTGGATCCCCCAGTGATGCATGGATCACCCCCAGTGATGCATAACACTTAATGTAGTTTCATTAGGTCAACAATAGACATTTGCAAGCAATCTTGTCTTGCCTCGCTACACACACATCCTGAGCATAAATCACTTTTTTTCTCACCATTATTTTAAAATGAACCATGACATTCCAACAATATTTGGATGAAAATATTCAACCAAACAATTTCTGTTGGATCAATTATTGGATCAGGAAAACAGGAAGAATATCAGATTAGCCCCGTGAGCCCTTTAAAAAAAAAAAAGTTCTTCCAAAGACCCTTCAAAAGGAGATGGCTTTCTCCTTTTGTGATCTTCTGTAGGAATTAAAGTAAATAGCTCCTAACTGATGCTGAAAATTATTTTTCATCTCTGTATGCACTATTGTTATTGAATTACATTTTTTTTATTTTGGACGTCTGAAACTTTAACCACTTTTTTTAAGGCTTCCTCAGCAGGTGGAGTTTGCTCAATCAAGGAAGAAACGATATGCATGACCTCTCAATGCAAACCAACCTGACTGAGTTCAAATATTACTCTCGTATAACTATCGTTATTATTTCCACCTCAACAAAACACTGAATGCTGGTAATGCAGGTAAAAAATGTTAACTGAAGTACTAAAAAAAAGGCAAGTAATGCAACATCTCCCTGGTGGTACACTTAATTATTACAGTTTATTCGTGGTGAGTATAAATTATCAGGAGGAATTTTCCTTTCATACGGACCTGGCCTGAAGTGTGCTGGTCCTGGTCTATCTCAGCATGCCGGAGAACAAGTTTGCCAGTTTTTTTACAACCCTAAGAAACAGTCCATAGTATCCCCACTCACTCCTGGATGTGTGAACATCCAATGGCTCACATCCTTACATCTAAACATGGATTTAAAGGTGATTTATATTTAAAGGAGACAGGCGTTACCCAGCTCCAGGTCTCTGATGCCCATGTAGCTCTCCAGCAGGTCGTCCACTTTCTTGGTGGCCCGTTCTTCAAACTCATTCTGCTGGCAGATGGAACAGGAAAATACAGAGGTGTTAGTGGAAAATGTGCAGGGCTTGTACTCCAAATATGGACAACAAGCATATCTTCCTCTACCAAAATGTGTATGAGCCAAGCATATATTGGCCTGTTGTTTATCACTTGTCTTTTTGTTAAATAAATATATGAACGTTTATAGTTGAAATTGAGTATTGCTGGTAAGTGTTCATTGCGGTCAAATGTTCTATTTTTATTTTTTTACCTTTTTGTAAACATTTTCCCCCTAAAATATGTTTTTCTAAGTGTTATTGTGGATTCCCTTCAGAGTTTGATGTAATGTGAAGCATCCTGCATTGAAGTTTTGGAAGTGGGAATAATTTGGGGTACAAAGGTCACTTCCGGCAAGCTAAGAAAGAGAGAGACATTGTTTAATGCAGAATAATGTGTGACTGTGTTTGTAACCAGGTCAACTGGGCCATTCAGCTCAGGTCCTTTCAGTTCTATAGTGTCCCATTGGAATCTTTTAGCAAGACTCAGCATAGCCAAACATTTCAATCAGATAATGTTTACGATAAAGAAAGATCAGCTGTAGAATAATTTAACAAAATATTGTTTAATTATCTACAAAACTTCTGTGTGTGTGTTTGCATATTTGCTACTGTATACCATATGTGTACACATGTCACTAACAGAGTACATCAGGAAGTAACACAGTCATTGTTGAGCAGAGTGTGTGAAACTCACCACTTCCTGAACTGTTGCAGACCCCTTTGAGCGAAGACGCAGCGTCTCCCTCCCGTTCACCATCTTGCCTTCAGTCGATTTTGGAGCTCTTGTCCTCATTCCAATCATGTCTAACCACAAACACAAAAACAGGATCTTAATCAATTTAAAAAGACCGTTATTATGAAGTTTAGTCAGTTCCTGCAGGTGTCTCTCACATATTGATTATTATTTTTTCAGAATTTCCAAAGAAACTGATGTTTTGTCAGAAGCCTAAACATAGTTTATTTTTCCAGAGAACTACCCATGTGAATCATGGATTTCCAAATCTTTCCATTTCCAACTGTCTGTGTTAACAATGACATTTCTGACTGTGAATCAGATGCTGAGATCCCATCATCATATCTGTATCCAAACACCTGCGATACTGATCGCATACCCATCAATATCAACTGCATGCTGTAATCATTAAGTTCAGAGCACCGCCTCACACAGCCGCAAATATAGGCTACCTTTAGCTTTCTTTCTAAAAAAGTTAATTTGAACAAATGCCCCCCAGGGTCTGCGTGAAAATGCACATCTGTTTTCATAATGTCACATCAGTTTACAAAAGAGAATTAAACCCTCTCCTGAGGGATGTCAAGGGTCAGCATCAACTACTGTGTCACACGCTAACAGTGTATGGGAATAATACTCAGCAATCATATTTTCCAAAACAGACATGGAATGGTAGGCTATATAACCTTCACTAAATCAAATTATCTCAATAATGTAAAATAGTTACATCAGACCCAAAATGTTCACATAATGCTACATAACTGCATTTTAATTGTTACAAAAAAGGACAATAGATGGAACAGGCCAGCGCTGTGGAACTCAGAGTTGTAATTAGTATAATAATACATTACATGTTACTTGTTAGACGTTTTTATCCAAAGCGACTTACATACTCAATACTGTGGGCAATCCCCACAGGAGCAATTTTGGGGTGAAGTGAACCTGTGCTCCCCTGATCCCAACACCAAAGGCGCGTTCACACCGCAGTACTTTTCCCACTTTAGTTCCGATATAGTTCCGAAATGTTGCGTTCACACCAAAAAGAGCCGGAACTAAAATTAGTTCATGAGAACCTTTTAACCCCCTTTTCCGTCCCTGCTAGAGAGCAGGGACTTTCGTGGGAGAAAAAGGTTCCTATGTCTGATTGGCTGGGCGGATTGCAAACCACGCCCCGTAAAACTTCCAAAAAGTTTTGTGAAGCCGCCATTTTATTATCCTCGCATTAGCATTAGCCCAGTGCACCAACGCAGAGAGACTAACTTATGGCAACACAAAATAAAACATGGGAGCGGTGGAGATGAGGAGGTGTCGGCGTTCTGGCGATTTACTCGGAAGGCTTCAGTAAAAGCTGCTGGGAGTCCCAGCAGCTTCTACTGAAGCCAGTCCCCAACTCCGGGGACTCGTTCTTATTACGTCCATGCGGGGACTTCCGGCCGGGGACTTTGGGCGGCAGTATACGCCGTGAAGTGGTTTGCGGCCTGCCAGTAAACCCAAATCAGAAGGTGTGAATGCGCCTCAAGGGCTCTATCCACTGCGCCACACGCCTCCCCCACTAATACACTATTTACACATCAAATCTAATCTGTTGTACACAGATTTAGCAGCCAGCCATTGTGTGTATGTTTCTATTATAAAGAGATGTATTAACCGCCATGACAATTGTGCCTGGCAGTTTTATACAGGGAAATGGGGGATGCGTTTCTGCTCTGCTCCTCATTTAAACCTACTCCTTTTTCACTGAAAGGACCGTTTACTGTTGTTTCCCAAAACAGGTTGTGGTTTGATCATAATAAGTACACACTTAAAGATGTTTACCAAATGGTTTACATGTGGTTTGTGTTGAGCCTTTTTTACCTTAAACACAGGAGCTCACAAAACAAAACTTGTAAGTTGAAATGGTTGAGTTTGTTTGTTATGTTGTCCCACAGTCGAAGCCAGTTCTTATAACATGAGTTTGTCTGGTGACTGACAATACACTAAGAGCTGCCGATTGTTAACAGGAAATTAGCCCTATGACCATGGATTTAGTATCCGGTGAGATAATAAGTGAGGTTGATGAAAACTGGACTTCAACCTAATCTGCTACATCCACTCTGGAAAGGGGACTTCCTTTGTTCCTCTCAATGTTCGAACCAAATGTAATAAATAGACCACTTATTATACTTTTGACAGGTGAAACATTTGTTGGAAAGGAAAAGAGATAGGCTGCCTTCATTGTAGGGAGATTCTTCAGGAAGATTAGTAAGTGATGCTTATTAGTAAGTGATACGATAACAAATTTGATTGATAATAAAAACATATTTCAGTAACCTTGATATACTGCATTACTATTTTTTGTCACTATTGCCAAAATACTTAAATGTCTCTTAATAGGAGCAGAATTTACCAATATACATTCTATGTTTTGTTTCTGTGTTTTGGTCAGGGTTCTGAAAATAAAAATCCTACCTCACTGAGCCATAGTTTTTCCTGCAGAGACACTTTAGGCTGAGACTTAAGAACAAGACTGGTCAACTAAATGTTAGCTGTTAATGAACAACATTTCCTGGCTCATTGGCAGAGAGCCAGTCATCTCTAAACAGTTCCTGTTTCCTCTACTGGTATGGCTAATGGGATATGGGGAAAGTACAGAAGAATGCTGAAATCCATCAACCACTCGGGCTAGCTAACAGTGGTTGTGGGACTCAGCTGTCGCACGGACAGTCCAATCATAATATCCTGGGTGCAGCTTTTTGCTTTGATATCAATTCCAGATTTATGAATCAATGCCAACACAAACTTCTGGTTCCCACATGTTGAAAGCTATAGCAATATTAGGAAGAACTTAAATGTTTATTTTCCCTTATGAATTCACTTTCGGTTTCTTAATAACTCAGCCCATATGTTTTTTTACTTAGCCAGGAATAGATTTTTACCGTGGAATGAAAGTGAGCATTGTCTTACTCTAGATATGTTGAAATAGTTTGTTTATCAGAATAACATTGCAAATGAAAGCAGAAATGTACTACAAAGTGAACCCCAACTGTAAATAATAAAAGGTTAGCTTTCAACCACTGATTTATGAGCGCATGTTTATAAATCCTAATCGTCATCTGTTCTACATATGACAGTAAAGCCTGGCCACATGGAAATATTTTCCACTCACCAAAGGCCTTCTTGGGCCCCACCAGGCGGAGTGTAAAGGGTATGCCTCTCGGTTGCTCTTTTAGCATCTTAGCCACCTCGTAGTGTCGACAGCCTACAATGCTCTGGTCATTGATGGCCTCGATGTGGTCTCCAACACAGACTGTCTTCAGCTGGTCTATGGTGCTGCCTTCCTTTATCCTCTGAAAGAAACAGATTGAAATGTTTGCCATGTGTCTCACATTAGATTATCAGTTTGAAGCCTTTTACACATTTGTGGCAGGGCTCAGACAGTTTAGCTCTTCCACTCGTTCACCTTGATGAATGCATATCCAGCTCCGTTGTCTGTGATAGTGAGACCCAATGCGTCTTCTGTCTTTGTCACCTCCACCTCCTTGGTCTCCCCCCTGACGTGAGCAAAGATGAAGTCTTCCAATCCGATCTGGCCTCCCAGTAGTTTCTGCATGTCCACTTTATGGGAGTTGAGGGTGCAGAAAAGGATCTAGAGGTAGGAAATAGACCAGTACAACTATAGAATAACAATTGTTTTCAATTTAGTTTTCTGTGTTCTATTTATAAATATTAATAACATTAAAACATACCTTTTACCATTCTAAAGTGCTACCCTGAATCCGTAATGACTTTAAATTGATCCATTAGTAAAAGCTATTAACTTTTTTTATTCAGTTCCATTTCCCAAGGAATTAACTGTTTTTCTTTTGGTGAAAACGTGTGTTGTTGTTAAATTATGGTTTGATCCTCCCTAGCAAGTTACTTTTTATGAAATGAAAGACATATGTTTTGCAAAACATAACAAATAAGCTTCCTTTTACAATACAAGTGGTGGTTATAGTTTCTGTGGTGTTCCTGTAACATTCACTGGTGTTTCTTTTTCTTCCTCCTGTTAATGGAGCCAAATATCATTCCTTTAGCTGTGCTGTATCAGAATGAAACAGCAGAGGGCAGTAGAGACAACAATTTGCCATTGTGGCCATTTTGTTAGGAGCTGTGTGAAAAAGCATTATGAGTGTTTATATATTTTAACTTAAGATGAATGGTTAAGTCAGTCAAAGCACATAAACACATTTTTCTGATAGTTTTATCGATAAAGTGCTTAAATCATTGTTGTAATCAAATGTTAGTTCTTAAATTAAGTGGCTCACACAATTATGATAATAAGAGAATAAACACTTAAGCTAAAGAAATGTTTCTTCTAAAACATGACATTTGAATAAATCTCAAGATCACATTATTAAATACCAGACATGTTTGAGAGGAAATGTCATTTAAAGAACAGCTTTTTACATTTGTATTGCTGTATTGAACTTGTACATTTCTAATATCATGTCTTCAAGCTCTTGAAATAACAATGTCTTACTGTACAGTTTATTTATAGTTTGGAACTGTAATTGCCTTTGGCGGGATTTGCAAAAACAAAAGCTATTTCAAAACAAAGCCTTCTGAAATCTGAGGTTAGAGTTTAAGTTTGACTTAATAATCCAAGCCAGAAATTCAAGATAACCTATGTGAACTGTTATCTCCCTTGTAGCAGTTCCTGTTAGATAGCCTATTGCCCACAGTATTTTCCCAGGTGGAACATTCTGATTACATTCCAAGGACTTCTTTGCCGTCAAACATTACGCTTTATGCAATTCAGTACAGGAGTTCAAGGGAACTGCTATACATCTCACTATCACCGACTAATTGCTTGTTATTTCCCATAGAAAGTCTTGTATCTTGAATTCTAACTGTAGTTCAAGGTCTTGTAGATACACAGGACACTAAATCAACAAATATTTAAATAATGCCCGGCAAAACCATTTGTTTAAGAATAACCAATGTTGATTGTAAAACAAAGCATGCAAGACCAAAAAAGGTGTGTACATTAATCATTTAGATGTCTGGTTTATTTGTAAACTGTTTTTTGAATGACATTTTCTGACAAAAATAAAAAAATATCAAGACTTGAAAGATTTATTTTAACTATTATTATTATTATTATTATTATTATTATTATTATTATTATGTATTTGTTTCAGTGTTATGCTCTACTAATAATCGATCAAAACATGATATAAAGTTCTTATTTTTTCAGAATTGCTGGAGATTATCCCAGCATACACTTTGGAGAATTGACCCTGGACTGGTTGCCAAGAATCCACATGGTTTACATGTAAAGGAAGATAAACACAATAACAGGGAATGAGAGTTGTATGCTAAGTGTTTAAACTGCATGTAATATCAGAAGAGGAGTAAAAGTGACAGCTATGTTTTGTAGGTGTGCTTATTTGATGTGTTTTGATTACCTTGGTAAGTGAACATGGGTTGTTCATTAACATGTAGCGTGCAGGCATAAACCTTGTGTTACACAAAGAAAACAGCCTTCACAAGACATAATCACAGCTGGTAGCTGCCTGATAAGATCTTTAACGTTAGCTATGAAATGTGCTGTATATTGGTCTACATCCCTTTATCTTCAGTCATTTAAGTCCAATAGGCAAGGATACATTGAAAGGAAAACCTTCATAGTGGCCTTCAAACACGCTACTGATAAGTATTAGATAAGGCCAATGTTGAATATTTATTGCTCTGTCTCTGCTTACTGGAGAACCATGCAGGCCACCGTTATTCTTAATAAAAATATAACACTATTTAAATGCAATCCTTGTAGTTTGGAATTGAACTGCACAAATAACCACAGCTGAGTTCCGTAAACCAATTTCTACTCACAAAACGTGCACAGGCACAAGACAGACTATCAGTTTCCTACACCTTAAGTGCTTTGACAGTCTTTACTCAACTATTCATTTCCTCCTATGCATACTTTGATCAATTTATGGCATCTTTTTCCAGTTGATCTGGAAAAAAGGCCTGAAGTAAAAACGAACAAATGAAGCCATTGATAATTCATTCTGTGAAATGGGCCTGTGACGGCCTTGGGCTTGCGGACAGCCCTGACATCAAAACAGTTTAGTGACTAGACCTCTCCTCAAGGGTCCTGGCCTTGTGAGCAGCTGCCTGCTGTAACCTGACTGCAAACCACACATCCTAGTCCTATACCATTTTGGAAATCTGATGTACTTGTTATATTGTATGTGTGGTATTTTGTGACTACATAACATTATCCAGTTAATAATTGTTTCCGTTATTGATCCTGGTCAAGGCGCACACAAGTACAAAGTCTGGCCGACAAAAGTGAGGTCAAATGGTCTTCGATAGTGCATCATGGAAAACAGCCTAGAATGGAAACCTAAAACTATTTGCGGCTGGCCTATCAGACCAGAAAGGAAAAGAGAAATAACACCATCAAACTCCAAAAAACACCATCAGTATTTGTATCTTGATCATTTCTCAAAACACTGGAAATGTCACTTATTAGCCTAATCATAACATGCATGGCAGAATTAGTTTGGTACCTCTGAAGGGGAGATGTGGAACACTTCAGCAATCTTGGCGTAGAGCTCTTTTACGTTGGTGAATCCGTGGATGCGGCCTGTGGGACTCCCATGAGCCAGCTGGGTGTGGAAAATCAGCCTAGGTCTCGGGGTATTCTGGTGTCCCTGGTGGTGGTGGTGAAGGCGGAGGAAGTGGAGGGGCTGTGGGCTCCGCACTCCCCTGATTATGGCTCTGGTTCTGGGCCTTCTGCTCCTCCATTGGCTCTCCCACTGCTGCCTTGGAGTCCTGAGGGCTCATAGCCTCCCCGTTCTGCATCGGGCCACAGCTCAGGTAGGGTCCTCCTCTGGGAGCCCCGGTGCTACACTGCTCTGGGAAAGAGAGACTCTGGCCTTTTCCCCTGCTTAGCAGACCAACCACCCAACCAAATAGCCACCCAGTGCTTTGGGGTGAAGAGCGCAGATGAATAAGTGATAAGTGTAGCCTGGTAACAATAGCTGGAAGAGGACAGCCAGCCCTGCTGGGCAGAAACCCAACACCCTTTGAGTTGAGGACAGCATGTGTTACACCTGAGCTTCTGGCAGCTCACGCATAGAGAACAGAAATAAAACACATTAGGTAAAGGTTTCTTCATAGACACAACACAGTTAAAACTCTAATCCCCCATATCAGTCTGGGAGGAAGACATACATGAACCTGAATATGCGAACATCGCTTTGAAGCGTGAAAATGCCAAGCATATGCAAAACGATTTCCAAAGTGGGCAGCTTGGAGATGGCAACAGACAAAGTCCCAGTGTAACAGGTAAGATGATATCATTGGGTATGGAGCAAGGTGCTCCCCCCTTTGCTGGCCTCTTAAATGAAATTGCCTGTTGCTGGGGTGAATCCTTGGTGATGCTCTGACCTATTTGACCACTGACAGCCCACAGATACAGAGGATGACAGTTACAGCCGCTAAACACATGTTTAATTCATCTGGGTAGTTTGTGCTTCTGGCAAGGTTTTTAAATATCAGTTTTCAACCTGAATGTACGAAAATGTGTGTACACGTGACAGTCCATTAATTAAATAAATAATACTACAAGTTGTTGTTAAACTTGTAGAAACGATGATATACTTTATAAATAAAATATATATATTGAAACATATTACTTAATTTTTTTTTACTAATAATCTTTTTCATATTGGATAAACACTGAAAGGTTATAAACAACATATTTCTATTTTCACACATTTTCTCATGTGATGCGTTAATCATTTGCAAACCAAAGATGCTGTCATGGGCACGGAAAGCTATCTATCTCTCTATCAGATCGGGAAATTCCACAAAAATCCCATTTTTAAATTTGCTGGGAATGTCTAAATTACCTTTAAACAAAAGATTCTTTCAGGCTGAATGGCACTGCACAAGAGGTTTGAGATGCATAAGTAGTCGATTGATTTCAGGACTGTAGCCCAGGACTCTACTGATCCTTTAGAGCTGTACTGATCTTTAGGACTATATTGATCCAGGACTACACTGATCCATGGCTGTACTAATTCAGGACTGTACTGGTCCATCAGTAAATGCATACCATGTTTACATTATTTATAATATTAAGACAAACATATAAATTCCATTTATTGTATAGAAAAGGGCTCAAGCCTTTTATGTATCTGTTTTACTGCTTCATAAGCATTATTTTCCACCTGTGCTGTAACGTGCATGGCTGCAGCTGTTTGTGCGTCACAGCCTTGTTTTTTCCAGGCCAAGGTGTTGTCAGCCTCTGAAGGTCAGAGTGTTTAGATCATCAGCTGATAATAATGATCTTCCTAACAAATCATACCTTTTCAAACAGAAACAAGGCAGACCGCTAAGTGAAGGACATCTCCTTTTCTTTTATTGCAGAAAGATGACTTAGCATCAATTAGTCACATCAGTGATAACTGAGCGACTTGGTTCCCAAGATGTGTAATTGGAAGCACAAGTTCCAATATTTGTTGGAAACTATTTGTTTAACAAGATAAGACATCTGTTTTAAAGTTGTCAATATCAAAAAGTGGCTATTGCACAATTCCAAAGGACTTCCATCCACCTTAAATAAAGTTGATTGATATTCACAGACAAACAAATCAATCAAAATGTTTATTTAGCTCACAATTGTCTCTGAAAGCCTTATTATGCATTTTCTGAAATGTTTAAAATGTGTATTTTCTGGTAAAAAAGGTATACAATTTATCTTAAGGTATTTGCAGCCACTGATTCAGTACAGGTTAAGGCAAAGCCTTTTTTGCTCATTTTCAAACTCAGCTCTGATTATGCAAGTAAAATGTAAATGTTATATAACAGATTGCCTTAAGTACTCTTCAATGGGTATGTATTACGTTACGGAGAAGTACAAGAGAAAGTATTAAGACTTCAAATATGCTTCCCCTGTTTGCAAAATTATATTTCAATGACGCCCTTCTTATGTGACTATTCTCTCATTGGCTCTGAACAGATGGTGTGCAATTAACAAATATTGACTAAATCAAGAGTGATTTATTCAGGGTCAATGAATCAGATGTGGGTTTTATGCGACTTAAAGCATTTATAGTGACAAATACAAATGTTCCTTATATTTTATTTCCTTAGTTTATGGTTTCCACACGGTTTTCATCCAGCAGTGTTGGTCTAGTGTGCTGAATGTGGTTTTACATCAAATTGATATCTGACTGACTGACGCACAGTGCCTCTTTACAAGACAGCGCCTCAAGGTTTTGATATTGTGCATCCTTCATATTCCAAAACGAATGACCTCAAACCAATTGACACACTGTGATGCTGGGGCTTTTTGTGAGTCCTGAGTCTTTGCGTAGTTCCCCACGTTCCCCAATTATCTATCCAGCTTTCTCACTGATGAATCACACACACACGCTGTTATTTACATTTGATCTACACCCCTTACTGCGTCACATCCTTCTTTTTGAAGCGTGATTTCTTCCTCTCTATCGGCTTTGTTTAATGGAGAGGGAGATGGAAGGGGAGACCGTGGGCTGGCCGGTGTAGGCCAGATTGTGTGAGTGGGTGGGTGGTGTGTATGGTGTGTCATGATGTGATACACTGCCTCTTCTGTTTGTGGTGGTGTGATGGCGCCTGAGCTGCCTGGTCATAAAAAAAGACCTTTAGATGCTAAGATTTGAGTGCATTTCCCTGAACGCCTCCTGATAATGATTGGCTTTTGTATTCAAGGTCTCCATCAATAGAGTGGTGATATACTCTTGATACCTCAGTACTATTCACTATGTCTGAATGTCTTTCATTTTTGTAAAGCACCTTGAATTGCCTTGTGTTGAAAGGTGCCATATAAATAAATTTGCCTTACCTATGACTTCTTATAATGCTGTTACTTATTTTCGTTCCTATGAATGTATTTGATTGTATTTAATGTTACTGCACTAATCTTGTTTATGGCTTTTTTTTCACCATGTCTTTGCTGGAACAGAGTAAATTACCTTTCTGTGGGACAAATAAAGAATTTCTTCTGAAAGCTGTGTTGTAATAAGACTGAACTGTGTTTGTAAGGATGTGATGTATTTATGACACAACGACACATTTGTGGACAATAACTACAAATAATCAATAGGCCATATTGTCACTCTCACTATATAAAATTCATTGCGTAACCTAACCAAACCAAGGTCAAAATTGTGTCAGTGTATAAACACTTCAATTTCAACTGAATTTTGAATAGAAGAATAACCCAACCAGAACATCCTTCCCCATCAGCATTGTGTCTCAATACGCCACCCCTCTAGAGCATAATCCATTTGTAATCACATAAGGTAGTCACAAGAACCACCGTCATCCGTTGTGAGTACAATGTGACATAGCTGATGATTTAGCTTTGGCCTTGTGCCCTTGGTCTGCTGACAGCAGTTGTTGCCTTTTTTCCCCAGGAAGATGAGAGGCCCCTACATTAGCTGCTTGCATAATACTAGGCTGAAATTAAGTGTATTATTCAGAGGCATCAGAATAAAAGCCACCAACTGAGCCATTGACCAGCCTTCTTTCTGTGTCAGTGCCCTCCACTTCATTTTATAAGAACAGGGACTTTGGTTATTATGATTCATGAGGTTACAGTGAATTTACAAATTTACATTATTGGTGAAGTCAGTACTTGTCTGCCACTGCTTCTCTTAAAGGGAAGGTTGGTTTGATTATAGTTTTATAAAAATAACTACACATATGGGTATCATATCAAGACATAAGAGCTATTTCCTGTTACATTTAATCATATGTATGGTGTACATTTACAGGGCCTCAATACAATACAATTCTGCTATAGTTGGTTGATGTTAAGCAGAATGCAAAACAGGCCCCACCCTGGTGTGCCGACAGCAGTTTTTTTATTTTTTATTGGATTGAGCATAGTGTGATGTGGAAACGAAAACACTTTTGTTATAACACAACGTGTATTTACCAAGTTGTTCACAGGTGGAACGTAACAATCACATGTTTATCATTAGTTAAAAGGACACCGCTAGCACAACACATAAGTCCTGCTGTAGGTCTCAAGAGAGAGACCACCCTGCTACCATATATGGTAATGGGCGGTCGCTGAAAGCCAACTACCCCGTTCTGATTGGAGGGCCAGTCTGACATGACCGATTTTTTACAATCGTCATCGACGCTGATTGGTCGGCTGACTTGGTCCGATTTCGGCTCATTATCTTAATCAGCCGTGGATGGAGTGAGAGAAAAAGAAAGCAGAAGCCAAACAGGAACGGTGGAGTCTGGTGTGGACCGTCGTTTCTACACGAACCGACGACCACTGGCTGAAAGAAGAATGCTTGAAAACAAGAGAGAGAGATTGAAAACCTTCCTCAAGAAGATCGACGAAAAGGCCATCGTCAGACTTAAGCACTTCATGAAAGAAAGGTAAGCGAATGTGGCTAGCTGAACCGCTATCTGCCGGTGATCATCATCAGCCGGAGGATGCTAACGGTTAGCATTTCTTTGATGAGGAGACAACCTGTCAAACTATTGTTTATCTCGCAAGATTTTCCTTTAACACAGAACCAATAAATATCGTTTAGAATTGTACATCAGCTGTGCATAAGGGGTCAATAAGTATTTCAGTCAACGAGTAACGTTAGAATATGCTAGCAGGTTAGCCACCCTCCTGGCTGAGGATGTGAAGGCATTTTAAACGACTTTACATCTAGCTAACATTACCATCATCAATTACACTATAACAACTGTACGTTGTGTTCATTGTTGTCTACTGAGTTTTAATATATCGGTGTACACGCTGGCTGGTGATAGCATCTTTGCAATATTAGTGTACACAGTGTGTGTTTTAGCATAGGTTCACTGTAAACGTGATGTTGTCATAGCTAACGTAATAATAATAATACATTTTATTTCTATATCGCTTTTCTTGAACCCAAAGACGCTTTACATTTGGGAGGGAGGGTAGACAAACAAAACAAAGCCAAAAAGAAACATACGTAGTTACGTAGTAGTTATAACGTGGTATAAGATTGGTCATTGATTGAACCTACGTTGAACACAACGTTGACCTAAGCACCTGATGCAGATGATACACCATCCGCTATAATAATAACAGACTTTTTCCCCTTAAACTGGGGTTTTCTCTGGAAGTTTTTCCTTGTACGATGTGAGGGTCTAAGGATAGAGGGTGTCGTTTTTCTCATACTGATATTCTGAACAATCTGTGTTGTTGTATTTGCTGTAAAGTGTCTCTACTGTAGGCTATTTTTATTATATGTACAGCACTTTGGCTCGACCAAAAATCGTTTATAAATGTGCTATATAAATACAACTTGATTTGATTTGAGACTATTATCCTTAAAAATGCTTTTTAGTAGTAAAATGTTTTAAAATGGGCGTTTTTCTGGTACGTTTTTTCATTGTAATGTTAAGCTTCTCTGCAAGTGTTTCTACAGACACAGTCCAGGCAGGGGATTTGATTAAATCATTTGTTTCTATTTGTATTGGGCTTTTTCCAAGAACACAATGATTGACCCACATCAGCCCTGTAAAGTGATGTCATGCATGTGTTGTTGGAGACTAGTAGCTTTCTAATCTGTTCCAGGCAGCGTTTATAAACATCTAATTTACATATGGATGAGTTGCATAAAGACAGGCTGGTCCAGGTCTGGAACTTTCTGAATCTCGTCTGTGCTCAGAAATCATGACTTCATCCCCCGTCCTATGTGGGTCAGATTGGTGTAACTTCTTGACCTTCTGTCATGGAGGACCCAGCCCTTTTTTAGACCAAGAGCAGACCACTCTTGCAGGATTGCATATACATGTTGACTCTTTTAAACATGCACACATATATTGTGTTACCCCCAGGGAAACGCACGCTTGTGACACATGGGAGCAAGTCTAGCTTTTCCCTGTAAAGACTATATTTAGCTCCCTTGAGTCAACCACAGGTGGTACATGGTGTTATATAAATGCCCGCTGTATCTCACTCTTAGTACTTCTCGTCCTCTGAGCTTCACCTTTCACTTGCCTCCATAGATAGCCATTTGTTCGAGTAAAGGAGCCCTGCCAATCGCACTTGGCCTGCTGCTTATCAGCATAGCTATGGTGTGTCTGTAGAACGGTATGAGTGGGGGGGATTATCTGTTTCAACACACAGTCACACACTTCCATGACAGTGTTGTTGCATTGGCCTCAGTGAGCCAATGCTCATATAAATGCAACAGCTATCCAAAGTCATTTCATCCACTTATGATCTAGTCGGATTGCTCTTTAAATACTTGAATCTTCCCTATAAAAACGCTATAGCAGCCAAGAAGTTTGATGTAGCACATGAGTACACCACCTTAATGTAAAAAATGTGTAGCCAGCGTATAGTAAGTCACTACACATACAGGTTTGCAATGAACACAGTGGCATCAATTTGAATAGCATTGTTTGAATGGAGGAAGAACCTACTTCTGCAAAGCTTGTTTAGATGGAGGAGCCTGGAATAGTCTGGGTGGGGCAGCTTTGCAGGCGCTCTGCTGGCTCCAGGAAGATGCTCCCAGGACACAGCCTCCTTGCTGCTGTGGGCAGCGTAGACTGTAGGTCTAAATTATGAGATGTGCTGCAGGCGTAGAGGAAAAGCCAAGTTAGAGGATGAAACCACATCAGCAGGACTGTATGGCTAAATAAAGGGTTGCATATTTAACAGCTGGTTAAAGTTATGTGTAGCTTCTGTCAGGCTAGTGCTAATGGCCACTCCTCTGCCCTTGTCACAGGGTCAATGAAAATGCTATATTCTTCTCAGCTGTCTCACATTTTGGTTTTCATGGTAGCCTGGTCCACCTAATGTAGGTCAGACTAATTCTGCCACACAAGGCTTGTATGCAAGCTTAGCTAAAGGCTTGGTGTTCTGCTCAGCTTTGATCACCAGGATTGCATAAAATACAGTTATTTTATTTGTTGTTTTAATAGTATCTTGATTTTAAGCTGAACCTAAGGCACTTGTGCCCTTTTGGAAAGTGGGTGTACTGCCTTGGCATCACTGCATCAAGGTTGCTTATTATAGTTTGGGGTATCAGTATGGAAACTCAACACAAGGAGAATGCAATCCACTCCACTCAAAACAATTCATAGGGACCCTGCCATACACAGCGCTGGCTTGCACCAGGTTCTCAAATGTACAAGTAACTGTTGAATTCATTTAGCCTCTAAATGGCTTTGCTACATGTAGTGCTTATGCATATGACTGCCCCCCCCCCCCCCCCCCCCCCAACAACCTGTGGTTCTGAGGAGGAGGGGTCAACAAAATTCTGCTGCGAGTAAAATAGAAGCCCCCTTGTACACGGGAGAGTAGCCTACTTTTACTTTTAACGATTTTAAAGTCAGGTGGGATTTACAGCAACCACCACAACACGCCCCCCCCATGCCTGGTTGCTGGAAGTACTCTTGAGTTTCCTGAAGAAAGACCCTCTGTCTCTGTGCCCAGTTTGCAGAGAGGAACTGGAGCGAGATGCCGCATACTCAAGGCCACATGACTTCCCACTCCAACACACACACAGTTATTCTGTAACACATGCACACAGATGCGTTCTCTGTTCCATTTGGCACACACCAACACGCAGTTTTCCTGCAGACTGATACTGGCAGGCCGCCACAGACGGCCTGTTATTTTGCAATAACCACTAGCTCGCTTCCCTGCCCTTCCTAACGGCTCTATTGAAGCTTGCGTGCATACATGCATACATGCATGCAAGCATACATACATGCATACATGCAAAGACACAGAACCCTTTTCAGTCACTCATTATGATACGATTTCCTCTTGTCTTCAATTTCCTAATTTTGACAATCTTTTGTTAGTTTCTGTTTGTTTTTTTAAGTAGTTCAATCAAAATATAGGAAAAAGGGAAAACTAAATGAGCTCAGATGCTGTGTACGTGGTTGCATACATCTTAACTGAACCCTTTGGCTTTGTAAAGCACAGCTGCAACAATCTGTTGTTGGCATTGGAGAAGAATGGTTCTGATTGGTTCACATGACGGCAATTATCCACGACTCTCCAGAAGATGGTGCCCTCACACTATCTTGTCCAGCAAATTCTCAGGCAATCTAGATGATGTGAAAGTCAAGCCTTTGTCAGCCTTGAGAACTGAGTGGTGTTAGACCAGTCATGTTCCCTGTGGGAAAGCTTTTACATAAGCATTCTATACTGAAGCAATGTTGTCTTAATGGCACTAGCACTGAAAAGCTGATGTGGCTGATTCCTAAGGAGTCCTGGGATCATATTTCTCATCTTGAGACCGCTAACAAATGCGTCATAACTCTGCACCAATGGGAGTTAGTCTGCCAGCTGGACAGCCCTGTGCTGGAGAACTCATCCCTCACGTTTTAGTGCGACCTAGGCTCCAGTGAAACATATGCATCTTTTATAAGCTTAGTTTACATTTTATTTATAACTTTCTGGTGTGTTTTTTTTGTTGTAATTTATTAAATAAATGTGATTGTTGTAAAAGGGCATTTCCTGCAATGTATTATTATATCATAAAAGGGCCAGTGTCCATCTTCCCACATGCAACATAATTGAAGTATGTTCACCCAGCTTACTAAAGTTTATAACACAAACATACTGTACATGTTGATACTCCAGAAGTGAAGTTAATCGTACATTTAATGTTAGGGTTTAAATAAGAGTGATTTATCAGGAGCCAGGCTTTCGTGAGAAGGGCCCCTGAGCCTTCTCACAAGCACTCTGCAAGCCTTATCTGTAGATGAAATGGAGAGTGACAAACACAAGGTGGAATTGATCATGGCTGCGTGCTTGGGCAGCTTACTTACTTACTAAGGTGAATGTATAAGTATCTCCTTTTGTAAACTTGGCAGCGTTATGATTCAAATATTACACATTGTTTTCACCGATAATCTAAACCCGTTTCCTGTTTAAATGCCACTAATATGAACTCCGAATTAGACAGTTTATCAGACTCGCAAGCAGAAGGTTCAGTTCAGAAAGGCCACAGGGCTCAAGCAAGGAACAATCCTGTGCCCTTTTTACAAAATGTATTTATAACACAGCCATCTCTGAATGTATCCTGCAACTTGACAGCAAGAGGTATAGAGTAAAACCTTGGCAGGTTTAAAGGAGTCGTATGGTGGCTATATTAGGAATGATGTCGCGAGTGCAGTTGGACTTTATCTGCCTGCTTGAGTGTCCTGGATGGTGATCTCACCAGGTATAGGAATAGCGTGGAGAACGTCAGCCCTCAGCTGAGGTTTAAACAAGGTTCTGATACATCAAGAGTATGGAGTACACTGTAATTATCTGTTTTGCATAATATATTCTTCTGAGCTTTTCTCCCATTTTCCCTTTAGTTAGACGCCAGTATTCATGTGTGTGATGGCTCCATTAACACCGTCAACAAAGAGTATGCACTGCCCTTGTTATGCACAATGACCCGGCCGGCTTCTAAAGCAATCTAACTGTTGTTATTGAGAACAGGCTATTGGATGTTTTTTGTTCTTCTAAACTGAGAATAACCTGGCATAGTTTCTCTCACCCCCCACCTTTAACCCCTACCGTTGTAGCTGTTTTCCCGACAACACAGACAGAGAAAAGGCTCCGAAAGGACACAGCTTGGGAGAGCATTTTAGGCTTAAACCACACAGTCTCTTTTTTGGTCTTTTGAACACCCTCTTTTGGGTTTAATTTGACTCTCGCCGTGTTTCTTGCACTATCTTCATGTCGGGCTCTTTGGTGCTTTTAACATTGCAGTAAAAACAGACCTTTACACCCTTTTGAATTGGCTGGCGATGCTCCAGGTCTAAGTGCAACAGCTACAAGCCGCCATACTCGTTTGGCTGCCTCGACGAGCGCTGGCAACACGCTTTTAGGGATTGGTGGTCATGGAGAGAGGGAAAGGCTTGTTAAACCAACAGGGTGCTGTGGCTGGTTCTCATTGCTCCGAGGATCAGGGAAGGTAAGGCGGGCAAATATGTCACATTTCTTAAACAGTCTCGGATAGGAAAGGGCTCACTTGAGAAATGTTAAGTAAACGTAGGATTGTAGGTTGTCTATGTTTTCTCCCTATTGTAAAACAAAGGCTGGCTAATGTGTGAACACTTTGTAAAATCTTTCGTTAAAATGGAGTCTCATACTGTATGTGTTCTTCATATACAAAAATAATGTAATCATCAGCCCATTTTCCTGACAGTTATTTGTCGTTTTCTCAATGGATCCGATGTAAATGTGCTAGCATAGCAGTGGTTACAGTTGTGCGCCGTCTAGCCTGTGTCTTGTCTAGTTTCTTAAGATATACCAGAACAAAAGCGATTAAGAAATTGATTAGATTTATATGAATGTAAGTAATCTCTATTTCACGGAACATGTCATCATGGGAACAAATTACAGGCGTCACTGACCTTGTTGTTTATGCTAGCAGCTGTTGTGCAGTTACATTATATAAAGAATTATAATTTCACGACTGCCTGCCTGATCGTTTCTGAAAAGGTGCTAGAAATATTGTGTATTGGGATTAGTTCCCAATCCAAAGTATCAAGTACTTTTAAAAGTATTGTGGTGCGAAAGAGATGTTAAGCATACACATTCTATTCTTTAGACTTGTCGTATGCATGTGTATAAGAACGTTGTTTGGTTAAGATCCTCGGCACAAATACATCATGATCATGTTTTCAGTTAAAAGTATGCAGAAATCATCATTCAAATATGGTCAATCCCTTCACATTGCACAATTGGTCAAAAAGAATTCCAAATTCGTTATTGTTCATTTTTTAGAAGCAAGTCTCGAACTGCCCCCATCATTTCATGCATGTCCATTTGAATCCACTTCTGTGTAGAATTTGATGTGCCTATGTCTGCTTTGAGATATCAGAAATGTTTGTACAACCCTTAAATACGTCAGGTGCTGTGACACATTCAATATGTGCTCCAGCAACGAAGTAATCAGGTCAGAAGTCAAGGCCCCGGTCTGGCCATTACACAATCATTCAGGCTGGCCGCCTCCTACTTTGTAAATATGAAGTGGTCATTAAGAAATGCCACTTTTATGCACTCCATCATTTATTTTTAGATCTAGATTTTGTTTTCCACAACATTTTAGATGTTACATTGGCTGTTGTCACGCACCTGTTCACCCTTGATAGCTTTGGCCTTGAACCCTTTTATAGGTTATCAGGCTGACTCAGTTTCTACCTTGGCATGAAATCTACTTCCTTATTTCATTTCACTGGAAGATATTAGATAATCATATTGTTTCTTTTTTTTTGTCAGTGTGAATGTCAAGTTTTCTATACAGGACAACCTGCCAGTATAAAGAAAATGCCCGTATTTACTGGAACTTTTGCAATAAACATTATACACCGGAGAATTGAGAGTCTGTGTATTGACTGCATGCTAATAAGGCTAAGGATGGTTGTGTCTGTCATCCACGTTATACATAGACTTTTCTGCGACAACATACTACTTAACTCAATTCACAAAACCTCCCTAATCTGTGGGAAAATTGCAACATTGAAGTGTTTTTAAGTACACGGAGTGTTTCAGGAAGTGGCTTCAACGCAACCTTGTTAATGGTTACGGTTAGTCCTGAGTAAAGAGAGGAAGTTGTTGAGAAATTCAAACAAATAATGCTTATTGGTTTGAGACTTTAACCCCCTGCCTACGAGAAATGGGTCAGGTGAGTATATTTGAACACCGGAAAAAAACATGTGGTCAACGGTTCAACCTGTTTTTAGAATTGTTCTCGGTATGTTTGCTTAGTCTACACGCCAGCCGCAGGAGCCTACTTTCCCCAATGTTCACTAGCTGCTTTGGATATTGATACGTTTTATATTTTAGAATAAAGGATGTCTGTCAACGAATAACAGGCTTAATTGTTCACGACACAAGCAGGAAATTATCATTACAGGAAGTGTTGTTGCTGAACACAATTTGATGATTAGCCTAATTACAGGTGAAGCTGCGTTTCATGATTTCTTTCTGACCTTTACTCCAATTACACGGGCCACGCTGCCGAGACATTGTTTCAGGGTTACTAACACGTTAAAAGAAAGCAGCACTAACTCCTTTTGTTGATCTGTGCAGGATTAAAGCAGTCGGTAAACATTCAGTGCACTTCCTCAGAATAACATTCTGCAATATGTTAAGTTTGTCACTTTTTTGGATATGTCTGAATTCTTATAAAGAAGTTCCTACCATACTGAGTGTGTGTGTGAGAAAGGCTTTTTGTTGTCCTGCCATCACCGTGGTAAAATTCTTTGCCTAAGGGGGAACAAATAATGCACTGCCGGATGGGCCCGTCTGAGCGTCCACAAGTATTTCACTTTCTTACCCGCTCATATTTGTGTTTATAAAATCTATGATCCCACTTTTCATACCAGAACAAATCCCAACAAGACAGGATTCTGATGTTGGATAATGGCACTGGAAGGTTTTATGGGTTAGGCCTTGTTTTCTTAGCTTGTCAGTGCCTGTGTTGCACACTGTGGACTCTTGGGTGGGTTTGTGTGTGTGTGTGTGTGTGTGTGTGTGTGTGTGTGTGTGTGTCGGAGAGAGATTGAGATTTCTCATGCTGCTCTGGGGGAGTGGCTGAGTTTGACGTCACCAACTACGGAGTGTCACACCATTCTCAACACAAAGTTGCTTCCTCCTACCAGCACATTCACAGAGCTGTACAGCAACAGTTTTTTTCTGGCAGGATATGGCGAGGACACTGACTTAACTAGTACTAAACTCTTTTTGGACCAGGTGTTCAAGAGCTGAAGGGAACTACTACAATCTTTTTTGGGAATTTGAATATCTTACTGACTTGTTAGAACTTTTTGGCTTTGATGGTATGGAGTCAGTAAGTATAGCTTAGAGATAAAGAGCGTTTTGAGTGGGGTTCTTTTTGTATAATAGAAGGAAATGCCTACTGTTAGTAGGTATATGAGTTTTCGTTCATCAAAGCGATTTAAAGTTACCAGGTAAGATTGTCTCTGTTGTTTGTTTAGTCGTTTTCCAAGTTTGCTTGCTTTTAAAAAAACAAACAGAAATAGAGGCTTTTGTTCCTGGCCATGGAAAGGTTAGGGCCTTAAAAGAGCACTTTGACAATATGTCAATTCAATTAAGTGAAACAAATGCCAGAGGCTTGTAAATCTAAAAGCATGAGCCGACGTTGATGAGCTTGTAAAGTTGCCTGAAGGTGGAATCGTACAGCCACGACTAGAGCACTGACGCAACGTATATCAATGAAACTTTCTCATTGGAATTTTCCGACAGATCATAAAGAAACACACTGTCTCCCAAATCTAAGTCCCATTATCACATGTCATGTAAATACAATTGACCTCTAAAACCATAACAAGGTTCTTTATTTAGTCATACGAACATAGCTACTGTGTAGTTATGCCGATGAACATCTCGTGTCACAGGCTTCTCCAACAGAGCAACACAAAACACAGATAAACCGAAAAATATAGCGCAAGTAAATAGTAATACAAAAGAAAAATAGTTTTGAAATAGTGCAATACGAGTCTATATGCAAGTTATTGAAATAGGATATATAGATAAATAATGTTTACGTAGCAGCCAGATTAATATTAAGGATGTTGTTTCAACTGTTCAGGTGTTGAACAGATTTAGCTTCCGAGTGTTTAGCTACTGTTGCTGCTGAATGATGACACTCTGTAGAGTTCAGGAGATTGTAATATGTGTCTATGCAGAGAAATGTAGGTGGTGGCTGGTCTTCCTCTTTTTGTTTCTTCATGTTCTCATCATTCAAATGATCTATTCATGTTTAGTTTGTTAGCTCACTGTGATGAATGTACAAGTTATTACAGTGGGGAAGTTTTGATCAGTGGACATGTTGGCTGTGACATTTGAGCTTGAGCTGTGTAACATCTTTTCTCTAACCCTTTTTAAAGAGGCCTATTTCATGTGTGCATTAGAACTCTTGTAAACTATTATTATGCATGTTGCTAAACCTCCTTTTCTCCTCCTCCTTTTCCAGCAGCTACCCAGTAGAAAGCAGTGGTGGCGGGCTGCCAGCCAAATTGAAGAAAAGCAAGAGCAGCTCCAGCAATGGCAGCATCAAGAAGGCGGAGAGCAGGAAAGCTTTGAGCCTAGAGGCTGCGGAGCTCGAGGTCCAGCAGCAACACAAAACCCTCACCAGACAGGAAGCCATCAGGTAGGACTGAGGGGAAGAGACTGGGATTTATACGAAACGCCATAAGATCTCTAGAAACAAGCCTTCAAATAAGTGATGACTCTCGTGACTCCTAAAGTCTTATCCGATGTGTGGAAATACTATTTGTTACTTGAAATGCAGACAATTGCATAAGGTGAAGACTCAAAGCTATTCTGGAGAGTATCACAAGACCAGAGCTCCCTCTCAGCTGGTAGTCGTGACACACTCATGACTGCACAGCTGCTCCACACCGACTGTCTTCTCACATGATTCTAACATGTGAGGTATATCGGTGAATTTCTAATATTCATCCTGAATACTGCCTTCATGACCGAGAGATTAACCTGCTACTTTCCACGTAATGTTATTATGACTTGAGGAACTCCAAGTTCAGTTGTATTCTAAACCCCAATTTCAAACTGGGAACTCTTTATATTGACTTATAAAAGAAACAATTGGATCTCTGCGATTTGGTGCTACACTTTGATGTTTGTTGCTATCATTTTATTCAGAATAAGCTATGTTTTTAGTTAAAAGAAACCTTGGATTCAGTTGTCACTACAAAGTAACACAATCAAGTACTTTGATGCTCTATATACCTCTGGTGCCACTTAAGTACAAATGACGTCATGCACAATTTAGCTTGGTATACAAATGACTGGTACTGCTTTCCCACGCTCTTGCGTTTCTCGTGCTCGTGTCCTCTGGGTATGTTCTTGCATAGCTGTAGCGACAGGCTTCCTGTGAAATGACAGCCGGGATCTTTGTCTCTGCAGGTCGCAGACTTTCGATGGTGACAACAGAGCGTTTGAGAGGACGGAGGGCACTGGCTCGCAAAGTGTAAGTATTACACATTTAATGATACTTGTCAGGTGGAGGGCTACAGACCTTTTGTTGTACCAATGTCATTATTGAAATCTAACCTGATCCTAATTTCCTTTTTCTTTTAGAGTTTTATGAAGCACAACAAGACATTCCACAAATTGTTTCCAGACATTCCTACCGGTGAAGACTTGATACACGGTAGGTAAAAGAAAAGAAACGCATAGTGACTTAATGAAGGAATCACATCAAACTAAACATGATTCTGCTCCTCTTCTCCCAGCATACATCTGTGCCCTGCAGAAGGAAGTGCCCTACCACGGTAGACTGTACGTCACTGACACCAACGCCTGTTTCTACTCCTCAGTTCTGCTCCGAGACACCAAGGTAGGCTGTCCTAGTGTTTTTTTGTGTGTTGTGTAACCTCTCAATTGTAATATTTCTTGTTGTTTCATTACATCGTTCCACTTGTCCTAACAGTTTCATGCTTCTGCAGGTAGTTATTCCAGTTTCCTCTATCCATATAGTGAAAAAGCAGAACACAGCTTTACTGGTACCCAACGCGTTGTCCATTCGCACGACAGGCGGAGAAAAGGTTAGTTTCGCTACTTAACTTCCACACAGCCATTTTTGGTAATACAGACTATACAGTGTATTTAACAAGCCTTGTTCGAGCACATTGAGCTCTGCTTTTGATGTAAGCCAATCGACTGCTCTTTGTTTAATGGTTCAGGTTGGCAGGCATGGCAGGTGGCTAATATTCCCTCTTTGCTTCTCTTCTCCCTCTCATTGTGTAGTACCTGTTTGTGTCCCTGCGGAACAGAGAGTCATGTTATCAGCTGCTGCGCTCAGTGTCTCCGCAGATAGAGGTGAGGTGCCCAAGTCAAATGTAAAAGAGTTTACAAAGCTCACTATCAAAATGAAAGTAACATTTCAAAAATAAAAGTGTTTAATACAACTGTTAATCTAAACATTTCTCTTTTGATACAGGATGGTAGCACCAATAGTAGCCCCATCTTTTCCTCAGCGGAGAACAGCTTCGATAAGAGCAAACTGGTGGTAAGAGAACGTTTCTCAATAAAGCAAATATGTAGAATGTCATGCGTTGACTCAAATATTACATTTTTAAAGGACAACATAAATCTGATGGTGTTCCGTGCTCTCTTATCTCAGCAGAACTCCAGCCAGTCGAGTCTGGACGACAGCTTCGACCAATTCGATGGTTCAGAGTCTCGATCTTTACGGGAGCAGATTCTGCACAGACCACACAGAGGTGAGTCTTTTACCCCTCATTAACATCAACATTATTTAATTGAACAACTCTAACCAGTCATCATGGAAAGTATAATAGCTGGCTAACTTATTTCTTCTCTCTCCCCTCTTCAGAAGCAGTGCCTAATGGCCATGTCCCGCCTTTCAGGAGCCTTCACATGCAGCAGAGTGACAGCTCATCCTCAGAAGAACTGTCCGTTTCAGGTGACACTTTAAGACCGCTTAGTTTCACTCTGCAGCCAAGTCCTGAAAAACAAGTTTCTTTACCAAACTTGCTGGTAGAGGTGTTTTACCTGCCTATACAAAAAGCAGCTGGAGTCTCTATCCCCTATATACATACTACAAATATACATTTAGAAAGTCTTACTAGTTGGAAGATGTCTGTTTGAATCTTGCAATGATATTAAGAAGTGTTCTCTTTGCTCATAGTGTTACGTGTGCATCTCACTCTATTTATCTACAAAACATGCGTGTACTTTTAGTGCAGGACTACCAGAACATAGATAATAATGCTTTTGTTTATTTTCCTTTGCTGTTCAGGTGGATCGTGGGTTTGGAGCGTGACGGAAAAGGCCAAGTCCCTGCTGGTTCAGAGAGAGGCCAGCACCCTCAACACTCTACTCTTTATATACTTGATCTTGTGAGTAGCTCTTCCTCACGTCAATGTTCTGTCTGCTCTTCTAATCTCCCTATGTGCTAATCTGCTCCTCACTCTTGAAGTCACACTTATGAAAGGGAAGGCTGAGGAATTTCAGCAGCCTGCTGAGGTTCTAATGAACTAGGTGATCTTGTTGGATCTCATTGCATAAAGATACATTCCAAGCTTGCAAACCAGTTTTTGGAAGCTACAATTACAAGTGCACAGCTGTCTCTTAAACCATATGTTAGCCTATTAATTAAGACTTTAACTCTTCTTCCCCCCCCTTGCTGTTTACAATAAGAAGGCAAGCCATTTGAGAACTGTAATGTTGGCAGTGGAGTGAGATAATTGATATGAAGTGTGACATGTAATCTTTCTATTATCTGATCTTATCTAAGGAGTTTACGAATATAGGCGTTCATTCGGTGTTAAGCTTTTGTTTGTTCTCTTTGTACCTGCTGTTTGCTGAAATCTCTGGTCTTTATCACAGTGAGTTTGACTCATATGTTCCTCTTACAGGGTTGTGCTGCTGCTCTTGTCTTCTGGATACATTGGTTTACGTATTGTGGCCCTGGAGGAACAGCTGACGTCCCTAGGGGCCCTGCCTGAGTTCACCTTACAAAGCGGGTCAGTACTTATTTGAAAATGAACAAGTATAAACAACCCTGATAGGATGGTTGGCATAAAGATGAAACACTGGAAGTTAGCAGCTGTTTTATCCATGCAGTACAACAGTTCTGCTACACGGCACCTTAGAAGAATACATTATAAAAGTCCTCAGTGAAGATCCTCATCACTACACATTGCTGCCACTGGGTGGTCAATGGTGGGTACTGACTACAAACTGAAGACTTACTCTTTTCCCCAATTATTCTTTACTCGCCATGACAAACTAATCTAATCACAAAAATAAACATATCGTGTTGGCCTCAGAATGGCTATTGTTTTCAGAGTAAATCTACATTGTTATCTTTTTAATCTAGTGTTTAAACTGTTGCATGATTGGCTCTGTGCAAATTGACTCCTGTAAAAGGTGTTGCCTCACAACAGTCATTCAGTATTGTTAGGCGTGTATTGCGTTTGCTTTAGATATGTCACTCAAAACTGGTTCCCTCTTGTGTTTTCACAGGTACCAAGACACATAACCCTCAGTGACTGAAGGAGAGATCGGTCGACTGAGGACTGGAGGATTTTGTTTCGACCTCAAAGATTCAATGTACTTTAAGACTGTGCTCCTAACATGGCCTGTGCTGTTGGCGAGAGGAAAAATGGCCGACCTGTGCAATATCAGAACAACTCGTTAACTTGAAGGGCTATACTTCCTCATATTGCAGTTGGCACATGGACATGCCGCGACTAAGTCACACGGAGCCGAGCCAAAAATGAAAACGCACACTGCCTGGTTGCAGCGTGTCTGTCGTTGAAACCAAAGCCAAGCGGCTCTCAGCAATGTGCCACGCCAAGTTATGTTATCCATCGTCCTTCAGACCTTCTACCTGAGCATGCAGTCTGAACAGGGCTACACCAATCAGCATTAGCCTGCTCTGGTGCTTATAATGCACCTCCACACCTGAGACGTAGTGCTATGCATAACCAAAGATGCACACGTCTTTTTGCATGTGTGCACGGAGATGATTTTGATATTTCGCTTATTTACACTTTCATCTATCTGTGGAATAATCTGCTGGGTTATATCTCTCCGAATGGTTCTTATCTTATTAGCTGTGGGTTGAAATGGTGATAGCTGAAGCCTCAAAATCAGATCAGCCCATGGAGGCGTGAAACTCTCCTGATGGGCGTGTCCTTTCTCTCCTCCTCCAATCGGCAATGATTGCAGTATTACTTTCCTGTTCTTTGGCATGATTTTAAAGCAGTTTAATGATCAATGCTCAGAGTAAATGTTCCCCTGCAGTCCCAGCTGTGGATGAATGCATCATCAATGCACATATATTTAAAACGAAAGGACACGCAGAGGTTGTCTCAGAGGCAACAATGTGTTTTTGTGTACGACTTTTGTACGACCTTCGTCTTTAAGAGTACATTTCAAATGTGTCTTGTTTATCCATGGCAGGCCTCTTGAACACCCAAGTGGCGTTTTATCGAATTTTCAGGTTGATTAAAGTAGCACCAATAATGTATTTTTAATGCATGTGTCTGCAATATCGACACTTGACTGATACTGTATATGCGTTCTCCTTCTTGTCAACGAAAGAGGAGAGTTGCAATCACACTCCAAGGTCCGAGTTTTTAGCAGTGGTCCCAAGAAGAAATTTCAATATGCAACAAATTATTATGCATGGCAAAAATGTAATTTATCTTTTGTGTGGCGTTTTTAAATGGAGCTTGATGTTTGTGGGGAGGAAATTGTGTAGGACAAAGAAATCAAAAAAGATTTGAGTGAAAGAAACTGCTCAATCGTGTGAGCGCACTTTAAACAAGAATGTGTTGTGCCTGTCACAATCAGAGACTTCGTGTCTTGGGTTGAGAAGAAATGGCAAAGCTGGCGTTCTGTGGTATCACGGTGCTAAGACGGTGCTCCAGTTGTTTTCACTCAGGGGTGGTGGGCACTACCTGCCTCGTGGTTTTAGGTCGTCGTCTTGTCTTTGTCATTTCAATGTCTCGTGGTTGTGATGGGGTTCACATTTTTGTACATCTTGGCTTGGGTGTTTTCTCAAATGTCCCATTGAGAAAGAATACTTGACTTTACTTATTGAGTGATGCAACTGATTCTCAGATTGCCCCCCCCCCCCCCCCCCCCCCCCCCCCCCCCCCCCCCCCAAATGAACTTTTAAAACTAACCTTACAATGCATATCCACCCACCATCTCAATGGTTTAACACCACTGTTGTTGTGGAAGCTGTTGTTGCCCAGGTGTAATGATTTGTTTACTACATCCTGTTTTAAAGAATCACACTCCATGTTCAGCTAAGGTGTTAGTCAACATGTGATAAACAGTTCTGTCATTTCTTATATCCCCCACATGGGGGCAGCACACACATCTACTGTCCTTGAATGGACTCGATGCAAGAATCCCAATGATGAGGGCAGTATTTGTGTGGTTTTGCACTATTCAAAGTGTTGTAAATAATTTTGTATCAAATGTTAATGTCCTTAATTCTTCTATGGTCCTCTATATTTATTTGCATTCTGTGTAATTCAAGGTAGTCTCTGTGAGATGGCTTTGCTATTGTTCAAAATAAATCAAATGTTGCGAAGTAAATCATGGTTCGTTGTTACTGTTCTTTCACAAGACTTCAAATGAATGGAAAATTAACTTCATCTTATAAAGTTTTGGGGTTAGCAAAGATAACTTGGAAATAAATGAAAGCATTCACAAGACGCATGACATATTTGCATTTCACAGTGGTGAGGTAATAAAAAAACAAAAAGCAACTTCAACGTTATCACACTGGTTTGATAGAAACCTGTTTAGAGCTCTGGAATTCACCTTGTGTTACTCAGACTGAATCTGGAGGTGTGTGAATATTTTTACACTGAAAAATAAACTATTGCTGTTCACATGTAATCATCATTCTGTTTGTGAAAGGCTGCCATATCATGATATTGAATCGCAAAGTCCAATTAGCTTTTTAGAGATATGTGAAGATGTGCACTTAATGCAAACAATATTTTTCAGATCTGAGTTGAAGAAATATACGTAAATCTTTTAAGCAAAATGCACCAAGACCAGTTGTCTGTGACTTAGAACTGAGTTTTAAATGTAATAGAAATAGCCTACCTTCATCTCCTGTTAAAGTTGCTCTCCTGTGCTGTTGACTGTGCTGAAGGCTTGGTGTTTGTTATAAAAGCAAACCCAGAACCAGTTGAATTTTGCTGTCCTGGCTCCAAGATGGTGGAATGAGCTCCCCATTGACATCAGGACGGCAGATAGCTTGCACATCTTCCGGCGCAAACTGAAAACTCATCTCTTTCGACTCCACTTCGAGCGATAGAACTATTCACAAAGCACTTTTATACTAATAAAGGACTGGCTTTTCTAAAGCCAGTTGAGTAGCACTTGAAATGTTTTTGCTCTATGAAACCTGATGTACTTATATGATTCTGTTTTCTTCAAGTTGTATTTTGTTGGACGAACGCACTTATTGTAAGTCGCTTTGGATAAAAGCGTCAGCTAAATGCAATGTAATGTAATGTAATGTAATTCAGCCAGACTTGTGTTCGTCTTATCGTACAGTGAGTGTGGAAATAGATAATGTGTAGCCTTATCTTCTGAGGTGTTTCGCTTCCTCTATGTGGCTTAACACCACCATCTAGTGGACAATCTCAAAAGACACTGCAGTAGAAAACTACACCACATTAGAATGGACATTTCAATGTTGATCAGTGGAACATAGGGCATCCATGTATTACACAAGCCCTGGATGCTTTGTTTTTATTTAACCCTTTCATGCATGAATTATGAAAGCCTCAGTCAGGATTTTTTTATCAAGTGTTATTATTACTATTTTTTTTTAAACTAGATTTTTCAAATAGATTTGTATATGTCCACTCAGGTGGACAGCATTCAGGGTTTGAACTGAAGAGATGTACATTTTGAAAAAATGATAAATAAATATGTGCAAACTTAAAATTACATTACAATAACATAAGTATATTGATTTACGGCCCAAAAAGATATTGCAGATGAAGTATTTTCAAGAATTACTAGGGCCAGGGGCCAATTTGAGGCCCCACGCACAGTTATTTGATGAGTGCTAGTGGAGCCTCGCAGCGGCGAAACCGTGCCGTGCCACCCTAATTGCGCCACTTAAGCACATATGTGCGCCTCAGATGAGGCCCCTCTCCGCAAGGTGTAGCCCCCTCCACAAGGTGAGGCCCCACACAGTCTGCATGATCTGCCTGTAGGGAGGGACGGCCCTGGGAACAACAGCAGCAGTACCAGTATGAATTGTAGTTGAAATACATATAACAGGTGGTTATAACCATGATTTCCTGCAAACATAAAATCAATACTTTGATAATTTATGAATTATATGATTCCTTAGTTGTTAC